>NC_079502.1:94573893-94948389 GCF_030052815.1 Hevea brasiliensis
CCCTTGGGACGCGTCCGAGATGTCTGAAAATGGTGGGGTATCTTATAACCTCGACTCGATTCTGAAACTTTTTCGGTAGCCTGTCTGTTCGGCCCGAAATTGCAGAACCGAGCAACTGTTGAATTTCACGAAACAAGCATACCCACGAAAAGCCCACAACACGAGAGTTGGTACATAATTTTATGGAATTTATTTAGCTCATTTAATATTTGAAAAAATACTGCGAAATTTCGTGAGACCAATAAAAAATGGTGTCGAAAAATTTTGAAATGGGTATTGCCGCGAAACTCTCATCGAGGAGAGCACTTCGGTACTCTCGAATTTTTCGTGGAGTTCACGGTTTGCGAGAAATCTAGCTCAAAAGTCGAAATATGCTAAAATCTTTCAAGCAAAAATTAGACAAACCGCTTAATGAATTTTTGTGTTCTTAGTGTCTATAGAAAGCTCTCGAGGTGTAGATGAGTTTTGAGCTAAGACCCGATCCAATCAGTGACCGAATCGGCCAGAATCGGCCTGGGAAATTGAAGAGGCGCGTGCTCAAATGGGAGCTTTTGGCATGATTTTCTGGCGGCCTGGAGGCCAGCCGGTGGCAGGGGAGAGGCGAGGAAGGTTGCCGGTGACGCGGGGAGGGGTGGGAAGGCGGTGGTCGGCACGAAGGGAGAGGGAGGAGAGGGAAAAAAGAGGGAGAAGTGAGGACGTCGGGGAGAGAGAAGGAAGAAGAAGAAAAGAAGGAAGAGACCAGTTCGATTCGATCGATTCGATTCGGTTCGGTTCGATTGAATTCAATCGGTTCGATTTAAGATATCTGAAATTAAATTTTTTACTCTGCTCTGGAACCGAAAACGAGACCCAAAAATTTTGAAAAAATTTTAAAAAATTCAAAAAAATTTTTAGAGTCTAAATATATTTTTAGTTTTATCACATGGTCTTTAAATTAATTTTTAAAAATCATCAAAGTTTCACATATTCTTAAAATCGAACCCGATTTCTAAAATTCGAAAAAAATAATTTTTCAAAATTTAAATAAAATAAAATATAAATATTTACCCATAAAATAATTAATTTAAAAATTAGGGGTGTTACATATTTTTATTCTTGATACCAGTCTAATGGTCAAAAGAAATGTCATAAAAGAAAATTAAAAAAAAAAAAAAAGAAAAAGAAAGAATCAGTGGCCATTGGAGATACTGCAAGGACCCAATCAACCACACCATATCCACAGCCAATCAAACCTTCTCTTCACTTCCATACCAATCTGTGCTCCAAATTGTTTGCATTATTCCTTTTACCTTTTGCACTTTTCTTTTCACACATTAGTTACCATCCCAAAGCCAACGGTGCCCCAAACTAGATACTTAAAGCCAAGAGATCATAAATATTTAAGCAATGGGTATGAACCTTTTCCTTGGAGACAAACAGGAATCTTAATTTTCTTGAATAAAAAGGAATTGCAAGAAAGAGCAGCAAAAGATCCATATTTTGTGAATGGAAGAGGGCTAGAAAGAATTTCTTGCAAAATAATAAACAACGGTGTCTCAACAAATACATAATATATATAAAAAAGGGTGTGTGAGACACATGACTTATTGATTTGCTGGATTCTTAGTCTTTACTTTAGCATTTTTGGTGATTTCAATAAATCTCACAACTCTTGATCTCTCAACATGAAAACTCTTGAAAGCTTTTCAGTAGGTCACCCATCATCATTCAGCAGTCAATACCTAAAATTAAACACTGTGAGCATATTTTACTTTTGAACTCTTAGGATCATGCATCACAATTTTTACCAGAAGCAATTTCTAATAGTAGAAATGTGTTCTATTTATGTCATCATTGCATGTTATTATTTTCACAAAATTTATTCTTATTAAAAATAAATTATCTACTCCAAATATTAATTCACAAAAGTATCTCATAATAAAACTCTAAGAAAGATTGACTGGCTTCACTTGAATTATATGGCTGATCTTTGTTTATTTATTAAAAGCAAGCATTTTCAAAGCAAAAAATACAATAATTATCCTAATGTGATATAGTTGTGATAGGATATATGAGTGCTACTAGAAATGGGTATCTTTAAGAGATGTTCATGTTTAGGTAGAAAAAAATCTTGGGCATGAGATGCACATGGATGTGATGGTTAGAAAAACAAGCAACTGGCTACAGCCTATAGATGGGCTTCCAGGTTGCAGTCGTTTGTAAGCATTCACCTGCCTAGTCTAAGGTCATGTTTAAGATACTTCTCGTGAGCATCTGCCTGC
Source organism: Hevea brasiliensis (assembly GCF_030052815.1). Classification (NCBI taxonomy): domain Eukaryota; kingdom Viridiplantae; phylum Streptophyta; class Magnoliopsida; order Malpighiales; family Euphorbiaceae; genus Hevea; species Hevea brasiliensis. The sequence goes on from NC_079502.1 coordinate 94,576,155, forward strand.
TCCAAGCTCTAATTTCGGATTTGAGCCGTGGCCGAGAGTGACTTCTATAAGCTGTCTGGCCAATGCATCATGAGTCGCTTGTGATTGAACCTAATTAAGCAGAACTAGAACAGGAACAATTAATACCAAACAGAAACCCATCCACCCACCCAAAAATAATAATAATAATAATAATAATAATAATAATAATTATTATTATTATTATTATTATTATTATTATTATCAGCCTTATCCATAGTTGTAAAATTCAAATTGACCAGGCCAGCTCAAAAAAAATTGAAAATTAATTCATTAATGATTTCAATTACTTTTAAAATTCTGAAATTAAAAATTCATTCAAAATCGAATGATCTGATTGATTTAAGTATGAGTCACAAGTGGGACAGATTTCAATTTTTTTTGCTAATAATTTTATTAAAATGATGTAATTTTATATGCGTATTAGTGTGATCTACAGTAATCATTAATTAGTTATGCGTAATAATTTTTTGTAAAAAAAAATAATATAATATGAGATGTTTTATATTTTTGAGTTCCCAAAAATAATAACAATATATATTTTTTTTTTGAGAAATTAACTCAATATATATTTTGAATATTGCAAGTTATAATTAGAGATTTTCATTTGTATAGACATTGTAATCAAATCCAATAAAAACAAGGCTATTGTCAAACATAAAATAGATTTGATTATTTACTTTGGGCCCAAATGAGAAAGAGAAATCAGTGTTGCAGGCAAAAATAGCCCAGAGGACCAAGTGGTTTAGTGAGCCACTGGCCCAACAAAACAGGTCTACTTATCAATGTCATGAACTATTGTTTCTATTGCAATTTCGAATTCTTAATGGAATGAATGAGAATCTTTTATTTAGTTGCTACAATTGAGTCAATTGTCACAATTAAAATAAAAAAAATAAATAAATTATGATAATAGAATCAATTATTACAATTAAATTGATAATCATTTGGTCAATCATAATTAAATATTAGATTTATAGTTTTAAATTTATTTATATGCTTAGTTGAACTCTTGCACTTCTTGTGGATAATTATTGAAATTTAATTAATAAATATTTTAATAAAAAATAATTTTAAAATTTAAAGAATACTTTATTTGATACAATTATAATATAAGAAATTTAAAAAATAACTATATTTTTTTTTAAATAGAATACTAATAAAAAAGAATCAAGATGATAATGTACATGTAAAGTAATTTTTTTAATTAAATTAATAATGATTTGAAATAATAATATGAAACAATAGCTATATACAATCAACTTTTACACAATAAATTTTCTTGATGATGTAGAGAGTGTTTGGTTTAATTGATAAAAGTCAGTTTAAGCTAATTTGAACTTATAAGCGTTTAAATTTTAAACAGTTACATATTTGGTTGAAGAGTTTATAAGTGATTGATAATTAAATAATTAATATTTTTGATAAAAATAACTTATAAGTACATCTATTATTAAAATGACTAAAAAAAATATTAAATAAAATTTATGATAAAATTTTAAAAATTAAATAAAGATAATATAATTAAATAGTTGATCAAATTAGCTTATAAGCACATAACTTATAAATACCAAAATAAAAAAACTAGTCCCATGACCTTTTTTTTTTAACTTATATAGGTTGATCTATTTGTAAAGTTTATAAATTGATTTGACCGGATCATAAGTTAAGTCAAATAATATTTTAAATTTTTAAAGTTATAATTAATAATAAATAAATATTAAATTTTTAGACTTAAAAAATTTTAATTGGTTCAATCAAAATAAGAAAAATGATAAAAAAAAAACTCAAAATATTTTAAGAAAAAAAGAATAGGATGCTAAACAAAGAGAGAGGTTTTCTCTTTATTTCAACATTAATAGATACGCACATTCATAATTAGGAGCAAGTAACATAGGTCAAGCTTTTTTCAGAAGGCAGAAGGTGACAGCATATCAAGAGAAAGCTTGACCTCCAGATTTGGAAAGATTTCTGTGATTAGTAATTACTTGCACTACTAATACTTTTACCTATATGGAAAGATTAATTTATTTGATTAGTAATTACTAACACTACTTGGACTACTGCAACTTTCTTAAGCATTTTAAAAATTTTCCTTTTCTTCCACCTCTTTCACACTTTGCAGGAATGACCACCAATTATCTCACTGATAAACCCAGTAATGTTCTGATCAGAAGATCCACCATCCGCCGCCACTTTCTTGGCTGCCTCACTCAATTCCAACGCCCTTTTCTTCATCTCTTCCGCTTTTGGTCCATCAGTGACCTCAACAATGCACCTTTCTACCTCTCCTGCGCTTGCAACCTCATCTTCAACTTTTATCCTGGAACCTATCTTTAAAACATCAACCAAAAACTTAGCAACTGTTGGCTGATCTGTCCACCCCGGATAAGCAATGACAGGCACCCCTGCTACCACCGTCTCCAGCGCCGAGTTCCACCCACAATGTGTAATGAAGCATGCCACGGCTTGGTGCATTAATACCTTCTCTTGTGAGCACCATGTCACTACCATGCCCCTTCCCTTGGTCTCCTCCAAGAACGTAGCAGGCAATTCACCTCCTTTCTCCTCAGAATTTTTCTCTCGAGGCTTAATCACCCAAAGAAATGGTCTGTTGCTATTCTTTAATCCCATGGCTAAGTTATCCATTTGTTTTTGAGACAACGCGCTTATGCTGCCAAAGGAAATGTAAATGACCGATGATGGTGGTTTCTGATCAAGCCACTCGACGCAAGAACTTTCAGCATCCCACATATCAACACTGCCAATAGTCTTTTCTTCTTCTCCTAACAGAAATGGAGACACCAATGGGCCAATGGGATAAATAGGATGGAGACAAGCCATGTACTTCACTGTCTCCTCCTCTATTTCAGCAAAAGAATTCACTAAAACCCATTTTATCTTATCCAAGTTTTGAACAAAATGAAATAGTGTTTCACAGAATATGGGGGGACTTGATGGGAAAATGAAGGAGGGAAGATCTTTTACCTGCAAAACTGGCACTCCAGGCAACTCTAAGGACTCATCCGTGTTCTCAATTGAAGGAAACAAATTGGAATGCTTGAAGTAATGATAGTAAACAGATAAGACAGTGCATGCTTGGATCCAAAGCACAGCACAAGGGATGCCATGTTCAGCAGCAATATCAGGCACCCATGGCATGAAAGGATTGCAGATAATGCAAGAAAATTTCTTGCCCTGCGCTATGAAATCGGCTATGAGATTTGACAGGTTTTTGGCTCCTGTCGTTCTCAGGGACTTGATAAACGAATCAACATCCTTGTTGCGTTCAAATTCCGGACTGAGGCCATCAGAGAAGAACACAAGACTGATTCCAGCGGGTTGAGGAGTGGTGTTCAGGGCAGCAGCAGGCAAATTATTGGTGGAGTCTTTGGTAGACTTGAGCATCCGGTGGCTTGCAACTTGGTCATTAGTGGCAATGGTGACATTAATGCCTTTTGAAACAAGGCGTTTGGCAAGCCTAAGCATAGGGTTCAAGTGGCCCTGCAAGGATACTGTAACCAGCAGAAACTGTTCTTGTTGAACCACCATTTTTTTTTCCCTCAAGCTAGAAGAACAAGGAGACCGTAAGAAAGTTTCTTCAGGCAATTGCTCAGAAGTCAGTTTCCCTTGTGAGCTTTATAGGGAATTTTTACTGTACAGGTGTACTGTACAAGTAAAAATACCATAATAGGGTGGCGTTCAGGCAAATTACGGAAAAGAGAGTGAATTATTGTCAGCTTGTAGAAGACGCTAATCTAATCAAAAACGGAGAAAAAAAAAATACTAGATACACAGATAGGCCATTTTAAGTAACCTCTTAAAAACAAAATGCGATCTTAACTAGTGTCCGAAAATTAATAATATTTTTCATCAAAATGTTAATAATAGTAACGTTTTTGCATCGTATACACATCCAATTCCATATAATAGTTTTGGCACCAAAATGTCATTCATAATGGCATCCTCCTTGGCCACCATATAATATTTAACTTAAATTTATTTAATATTATAAATATAATTAATGTGTAAAATATGTTTTTGTTTTAGATAAAAAATAATAATGTATATAGTATTTGAACCATGCTATTGAGAATTTTCTTGAAAATAAAAAAATAAATCAAGAAAATTCCCAATAGCATGGTTCAAATACTATATACATTATTATTTTTTATCTGAAACAAAAACATATTTTACACATTAATTATATTTATAATATTAAATAAATTTAAGTTAAATATTGTATGGTGGATAAGGAAGACATCATTATAAATGACATTTTGGTGTCAAAACTATTATATAGAATTTAGACGTATGTACGATAAAAAAAACGCTATTATTATTAGCACTTTGGTAAAAAATACTATTAATCCCCGGACGCTAGTTGAAATAGCGTTTTTTTTTTTCAATACATTACTTAAAATAGCGTATCTGTGTGTTTCGTATTTTTTTTTTTCTAAATGCTACTTTGATTAGTGTTTTTGTCATTCATACGCTATTTTGATTAACATCTTCTGCAAGCCGATCATAACTCATTCATCTTTCATAATTTACTTATATCACCCCATTCTGGTATTTTTACTTGTATAGTACATCTATACAGTAAAAACTCCGCTTTAAGGAGATTTTTTTAAGTTATTGCAATTAATGCTTTCTAAACAGACGACAAAGATGGTTTGGATTTCTTTCCCCAGATTTTCTCTGCTCCATATAAGGCAAGTTCACTTGAGCTGCAGTATGTAATGCTTCCAAATGTGCAGAATGTAATAGATAAGCATGATATTAATGCATATTGTTTTAAAAATCATCCTCCTCTTCTATATATTAATTCTGAAATAAGACAATCATTTTTAAAGCCTTAGTTTTCTGGAAAATTAACTATATCTATAGCTTTGCAACAAACTTCATATCTAGCAGATTAGTGCGGTCCACTGAAATGAATTTGTGGTAATGGTTCCCTGTGGCTGTATTAATTCAACTTCTTGCAGAATTTTTATATTATAGTCGTGAGATTGTTGGTGCCATTTGTAAAAAAATGGGAAAAATAATAATTAGATATTAATTAACCAAGCCTTCCATTAATTTAGTTTTATTCACTTATTTCCTTTTTTTAAAATTTTTCTAAAAAATATATATAATATATTTCTTTAATTAATTAAAACAGGAAAACAAGTATCCTTTAATAAAATCACTACAATTTTATATTTTGTATTTAATTGCTATAATTGCTTTGTGTTTTTTTTTTAACTTATTTTGTGATATTTTTTAAGATAAAAAATTCATAATTAAAAGTATTTATCCTGATTTCTTGTTATGATTTAATTCTATGTTAAATACGTTCGGCTTTGATTTATTATTATTTTTCTTAATTCTCATTAAAAATAAATATGTAGCTGTTTTTTATGTTGAATTTTTATTTTCAAGCATCAGACATACAGACTTACCATTATTTATTTTTTATATAAACTACTAACTTATTATTGTGTTGCCATTAGATTCTCACTAATTAATCAACTTCTCTCTCTGTGCGTATATATATGGACACACATATCCATCGAATGAATTGCGCTGCATGATAAGCAAATCACATCTTTTTAACTCCTGATTATTCAAGTTTTATTATATTGAATTTCTAAATATTTTTTTAGTAAGATTAAACTGTTAAACGATTAAACCAACAAGGTTTAATCAGTGATATGATGCTATCCCAAATAAATTTTACCTATAAAATTACAGATATGAATTTTAGAGTTATCATTGTTTATGAATATTATCTCAGTCTGATGAACGTGAAAAATCATATGTTTAAATTAAAAAAAAAAACTCTTAAACTATTTTTTTTATTCACAATATTGACCTCTTTCTAACTGTAATTAAGTTTCTATAAATAAGATATATATCATCGTAGTATATCATCAAATAAGCATTAAACTGTCTAGGAAGGAAAATGATATTCAATTGTAAAATAAATAAATAAATAAAAATCAAAACGCTCTATTAAAAAAAAAGATAATGTCAAAAAAATCATCAACTTTGAAGTTTTTAATAATTTTATTGCAAACTTTTTTTTCAACGAAAATGTCATAAATTTTGAATGTTTTTACAATTGTACTCTTCTATCCGTTTCATCGTTTATTCCAATGGTGAAAAGTCTAAAAGCCCCCCAAATTTTATTTTTTTTTTACAATTGTATCATAAATTATTTTTTTAATAAATATACTATGAACTTTGTAATTTACTATAATTAAACTCCACTGTTAATTACCCCTTTAAATGCTGACAGAGATGTCAGGTTAATACTTCTAATTCCTCAAATTAAAACTAATTAAACTTAATTTATAATAAAATAAACTATAATTGATAAATTAATAGGTCTTATTTTGAGGTTCAAGATAAGTCTGATTAAGTTGTTGAGAGAGGATGTTAATAGAGAGTGAGGTAAAGTATTCATAAGGGCAGAGGTGATGGTTTAGTATTAAAAGAGGCAACTAATAATGGGGTTCAACTGTTGTGAAATTAAATGTTTAGATACATTTGTTAAAAAATAGTTTAGGGTACAATTGTAAAAACTACTATAAAAAGAATTCAAAATTCAAAGTACTTTTAAAAAAAAAGATAGGGTTAAATTGTTAAAAATTTTAAAATTCAAGATTTTTTTGGATATCACCCCAAAAAAGAATTCTTACTGCAATTTTGAAGCAGGAAACTCTAATCCTCTTAATGCACCAGTGGATAATTAATACAACTCCACCAACACTTGCCAATCTAAAATCTCTGATTCTTAGCTGTGAAATCCATAAAGAAGCCTTTCCTTGGAATAATTATTTAATTTTTTTCCTTTTAAGTAATTATATGCTATCACCGAAATTAATTATCATTTTATGTGTTAATCCTACGTAAAATAGCAGGAGTATAAAATATGATTTCTCCTTCCTATACCATTATTCACAATAGCACTTACTTTACATATACCTTCGCGATAAAAGGAATTTGTTTCACTTGCCATTTCTATTGAAATCAAGGCAAAAGATAGGGGTTTCGAAGGTCATGTATACGGATGGCAATCGACAAATAGTGACGAGAATTACTCCCAGTCTTCGTCCCTTAAAGGATCGAAGTCAAAACGAAAAATTTCTTGCTGGGTAGTGAGATGGGACGGATTTCTTGTGAGAATTTTTCTCTTTTTTTTTTTTATTTTAATTTATTGTTATACAACATAAATTTATTAATTAAAAAATAAATTTTATACTAAATTATTTTTTAAAAATTATATAAAAATACCAATAAGTGTTGAATGCAGTGATAAAGCTCACCACGCTTTTAAGAGGAGAACTTAAATTAGATATTTGGAGAAAGTATTATTGGGAGGGGCAGCTACGACTCCGAAGAGATTAATTTTCTATGAATCATAAAATGGATATTGACACAGTGTACAAATCAAGACCAAACCTGAATACTTGCGTTTTTCATATTTCACAAGGACTTTTAGTTTTAGATGAATTCTTTATTTCCTTAAATATATTTTATTTATATTTTTTAGTATATTTAGGACTCTAAAATACTATTTCTAATTAATTTAGGTTTTTAAATATGTTTTCTATTTAAATTAGGACTCTTTAATTTATTCATATCTAGATTATGATTTAAAACTCTATAAATACTCATTTTATTTTCATTATGTACAAGTTTTAAGATTTATTCAATGAAGTATTTTTCTTCATAAAGTTGTATTTACTTTATTTATCTTAGATTTTAGATTAAGTCTTATTTATTTTAAGATCTTGTTTACTTTCAAGGGTTTAATCATGTGTCGATCATTTTCCGTGCTACACGCTATGTCAAGTTGTACCAGAGCATGGATTTCATCCTAATTATGATGACCAATACTGGTGGTGGTGACGACAATCAACCTTATAACGGTGTTCAGGGTTTACCAGCTGTTTGGAGAGCAATCGAAGAACAACAGAACAATATGGAACAATTTAGAACAAATTTGGAATGCCAATTTTAGGAGTTTCAAGAGCATTGGTGTACCATGTTGAATATTGGTAAAAATAGGAATCAAGTACCTATTAAGCCGGTGGAGCTAACCCCCTGTAGAGCTAAACTTGATCATATTCTCTTCAACCCTAAAAGAAGAGCTATGATGAAGGATGATACAAATGACGATAAGGAGATGAACTTCGGATATGTTGCATGCCAAGGACAAGGAAGAGGTGGTCGAAATTTCTAATAACACCATAGGAGGGATGATGAGTTCACATTAAAGATGGATATCCCTATCTTTAGTAGAGATCTTGACATTAAAGGTTTTCTTGATTGGTTGACCGAAATGGACTATTTCTTCGAATATGCTAAAATTTCAGAGGAACAAAAGGTCAAACTAGTGGCCTATCGTTTGAAGGGTGGAGCTTCCATATGGTGGAATCGATTGAAGAAAACCAGAAGGTGAGAAGGGCACAATCCAATCACTTCATGGAGGAGAATGCAACAATTATTAAGGGGTAGATTTTTACCTCCAGATTTTGAATAATATTTATTTGAAGCTTACCAAAATTGTTTGCAGTGAAATATAAGTGTCAATGAATATACCGCTGAATTCTTGAAGCTAGTAGCAGGAAATCACTTGTCTGGAAGTAATGATCAACAAGCAGCACGATATTTGAGGGAGTACAACCTTCAATTCATGATAAAATTGGAATTCAGAGGGTGATAAGTGTGCAAGAGGAAAGGAACTTAGCCTTGAAAGCTGATATGATGTTACAAAAGAAAACTCGCCAAATTTATTGTCCCACACATGATTGAGATGACCACTAAGCTAAAATTGAAAAGGAGGAAACCTCACAAGATGTTTCTTTGGGCTAGCTAAAAATCCTATAAGTGTCAACAATAAAGCCAGCAGTTCTAACCCTCTAAAGACCAATAATCCCTATGTTAAGCTTGTTCCAATCAAATGTTATAGGTGTAATGAGATGGGGCATAGATCTAATGAATGTCCAAAGAGGAAATCTGTTAACATCATTGAAAGACATAATGATGATGATGGTTAAATCTATTGTGAACCTAATGCAAAGGATGAAGAGGAAGATTGTGAATAAGATGAACTAGCATGCTTGATGAGGAGGTCAATGTTCATACAAAAGATTGAAGACGAGTCATTAAAAGATTTTGTAAAACAAAGGGATCATCTTGAATTTGAATTTGACACATTTGCAATGTCTTTTGCTATGGTAGATGATGAAAAGTTTGAAGAAAGTGTCATGGGGAGAGAATGACATCAAGCCAAAGAGATTTCAATGAAGATTGAAATTTTCTCTAACAATATTTCTAGTGTTTTTGTTGATTTTATTTGTCTGGGTGAGTTTAAGCATGCCAAGGAAGATGCAAAATTACTCAAATCAATTTTGTTCAACCCAATCTTATTGATACCATTCAAAAAGAAGATATAGTGTGATCTTTCAATGGGGATTTAATTTAGGTCTTTAAATATGTTTTTCATTTATATTAGAACTCTTTAATTTATTCTTACCTAAATTAGCATTTAAAATTCTATAAACACTCATTTTATTTTCATTATGTACAAGTTTTAAAATTTATTTATTAAAGTATTTTTATTCATAAAATTGTCTTTACTTTATTTATCTTAGATTTTGAATTAAATCTTATTTATTTTAAGATCTTGAATTAGATCTTAATTACTTTCAAATATTTAATTGTGTATCCGCACTATACGCTGCGTCAGATATGGAATGATATCCTAATAAGTAAAAAGATATATAAAAATAAATTAATATTTGAAAATATATATTATATATTATAAATGAGACGGGTTTTAGGAATTGAGATAAGATCCTTCTTTTCGTTTCTGCTCCGCTTAATATTGAGGGCAATACAAGATGGAAGAAAATTAGTCAAATGTGGGGCAGGTCGAGGCCACCAATAATTGGCATCCTTAAAGTCATGAGACAGTTATGGAGCTTTGTGAGGTATTGTCGTCGATGAGAAGAAGAGGAGCGGTAATGGTGGAGGTTCAGAGCCTATTTTTAGTTTGTAATTACATTCAGAGCAAAGCTCGTTCTCAGCAAATAAGATGTCAGTGATGGAAAGCATCGGGCAGTTAGAAAATGACTTGTCAATCGCTAGTTTTCTCTTTTTCTTAGCAATTTTTTTTTTAATATAAAAGTTCATTGCGTGGGAGAAAAAGCCTGAGGCCCATTGCAACAAACGATTGTCCACTTAAAATAGGGGTAAACCCAAACTCATCCCAACATACTTAAAAAAAAAAGGACACAAGTAAGACCACAGCTAGGACCCAAGACCTGCATATTTACAAAGGTTTCTAAAAGGCTAATGTAAACAAGACTAAGGTCCAAATGGCACCCGAGCCCTAGTCTCTGGCTTGATCCGAAGAGAAGATCCAGATGCAGGGGAAACAACGCCGCCAGCCACCCATGACACTTGAACCCAAGCAGAACCATGTCGAAGGTGAAAAACAAGGAGAGGGGCATAGATTGATCCAAATAGTAGCAAATAACTAAGAGAAATTTGTCTCTAAAAATCTTCCTCAAATCTCTAATTTGTGTTTTTCTTTTATTATAGAAATTTTTCCTCTCATGGAAAAGGTGATTTCCTCTACCAATTTGTTAAGATTTGAATGCTGTCAACTTTCTCCCAACGATAATTTATGTTTTCGTGAGCTTTTCCTTCTCAATTTAACTTTTAGTTGCCGTGAGTTTTTTATTTAGATTTTTCAGGTAAAAAAATGATATTTTAATTGTATTTTTTTTCTTTATTTTACTTTTTGATTTGCTATGATTAAGTCTTCGATTAAAAAAAATAATTGGTAAAAAAAATAATTCAATTTAATTATTACATAATTATATTTTTTTACATAATTTTTATTTTTTAAAAATAATTTTTTAAGTTAAAAAATTTTAACCTTTTCACCTATTAAATTTTTAAATATGAGAATTGACAAAAAAAAATCAATTAAATTTATAAGCTAATTTAAATTTATAAACGTTTAAAATTTTAAGTAATTACATGTTCAGTTAAAATATTTGTAAGTGGCTGATAAATAGTTAATATGTTTGATAAAAGAACAACTTATAAGTATATCTATTATTAGAATGATTAAGAAGAATATTAAATTATTTTTTCAAATAATAAATTATATTAACTCAATATTTTATTGTGCAATATTATCAAAATATATTTCAATCCTATGACAATATAATTTAATTTTAAATTAAATAGACAAATATTTTATAGACAAATATTTCATTAAAATTAATAAAAAATAATTTTTAAAATTTCTAAAATCAATGTAAATAATTTATTTAAATTATTGCAAAAAAAATTAAATTTTTTGACATAATAAATATAATAAGGATGTATAATGAAATTATAAAATTAAATGAACATAATACAGTAAAATGCAGCTTAAGAGATAGAGAAGATGGATATGTTACAATTTGCAGAGAGGAGGGGAGGGATAGAATGTAATTTAGAGAGAATATGATTTAAAGGAGATAGAAGGGTAAAAAATCTTTTTAATATTATTAATTAATTTAATAATTTTTTATAAATATGTTAAAAGAATTCAATGAGAACAAAAATATTTAATTAAGAGTTCAATATCACCACATAAAATTTTAGTCACTTAATAGAATAAAAATGTGAAAATTTAGGAGCTAAAAAATATGTTTTGCCTTCATAATAAATTAATGATTGTATCTTTTTCATAATTTTCTTTATATATATATATATATATATATATATATATATATATATATATATACACACTCTCTGTTTTTGCTGTGGAGCTAACTTCCATCACAAGTTTAAAAATAATAATAATTAAAAAAAAAAAACTTCCATCACAAGTTCATAACCTGCAACACAAATTTCTCTTCTCTTTTTGTCTGTCAGGAAGACAATAGGAGTTTTGACTAGAAAAGGAATATCCTTTCCTCATTCAACTTTATATAGGCAGATCAAATCAATAAAATAATAATAATTTTTCTTATAAAGTTGGCTCCTTTGAAATTCTGTTTTAAAATTTCCTCACATCAATCACATGATTATTAGAAAATAAGTAATTGCTTTAGAATCAATTTGAACAAAACTAATTATTGATTTATTTTTTAATTTAATTATTTTTTAATTTTAAAATAAAATAACAAATTAATATTTAATTAAAATGTAATGTAATTAATGATAAATACATTTGGGACTTGATTGGAGTTATCCAATTTATGAATTTTAAATTTTCAAAACGTTTTAAAATTTTAATTATTTGGTTGCCACATTTTTAACTTTTTGGAAAGTAAGGCTCTCACTTAATTGATAGTATAAAAAACAAAGTAACTCATTGACAAACCTAGTTTTTCGATTCTATATTTGAAAACTATGTAAATATAAAACTTTTAAAAAATTTTGTAACACTCCTAATTTTTAAATAATTATTTTATATGTAAATATTATTATTTTATTATATTAAATATTATGAAAATTTATTTAAAATTTTTCTAAATTTTAAAAATCGGGTTTGATTTTCTTAATACGATAAATTTTTTTTATTTTTAAAAATTTATTTAAAGATTATGTGGCAAAACCAAAAATATATTTGAACTCCAAAATTTTTTTGAGATTTTAATAATTTTTTTTCAGAATTTTTGGGTCTCGTTTTTTGTCTCGGGGCAGAGTAAAAATTTAATTTTGGGTATTCCAAATCGAACCAGCCGAATCAGACTGGCCTTCTTCCTTTTTCTCCTCTCTCCCATGCATGCACCTACGCCCCTCCTTCCCTCTCTATTTTCTCTCTCCTCTCTCTTCCTCTCGCCGACTAGCCACCACCCCTCTCTTCCTCAGTCACCGGCGCACCTCTCCCATGCCTCCCAGTCGCCAGTCGACGTCCCAAGTGGCTGAAAAATCGCGCCAAAGTTCCCTCCTCGCGCGTGCATCATTTCATCTTCTCGGAGTGATTTCGGCCAATCCAGCCATCAATTGGACAAAGTCCAGTCCCAAACCTCATCTACACATTAAGAGCTTTCCATAGACACTAATAACATCAATTTTCATTAAGCGAATTGTCTAATTTTTGTCCGAAAAGTTTTAACCTATTTCAATTTTTTGGCTAAATTTCTCCCAAACTGAGAACCCCACGGGAATTCCGAGAGTACCGACATGCTTTACACGACGAGAGCTTCAAGGTAATATAAATTTCAAAATTTTTTGACTCTGAAAATTTGATGGGTCCTACGAATTTCGCAGTGCTTTTCCGAGCTTCAAATGAGCTTATTTAATTTTGTAATAATTTTATTCTAACCCCTGGTGTTGTGGGTTTTGAGTAGGTACCTTCGTTTCTTGGAAATTTAACCGTCGCTCGGATTTGCAATTTATAGTCGAGCAGATAAGCTACCAGAATCACTTCAGAATCGGGTCAAGGTTATAGGCTACCCTATCATTTTCAAACACCCTAGATGCTTTCCAAGCGTCAGAATTGGCTTAGGTAAAGCCGAACCGTAAGTTTCTTCAATTGTCTAGTGCCGAGTTTAGATTAAAAATCCATAAAATATTCGTGGGATGTTAAAAAATTATAATTCCTTCTATATTAACTTTGTAATATTGCTAAAGATTGCGGGGTAAAATTTAAAAAATTTTAGAGCTCATTTGAATGATTTATAATAAAATGCTAGTTATATGGATTAAAATGTAATTTTTCAAATTTGTGAGTAGATATTGATTTTATTTATAATTTTAATATTATTATATTTAAAGTATATTCATGCATCACTTATATATATATATATATTAAAAACGCTTTATATTGTATTTGTTCTTGATGATATTGCTATGATTGTTATTTTATGGCGATCTGGAGCTATGTGTGTGAGTGGTTGTGTATGTGGTGTGTTTATGGATATGAGTAGGACGGGTAGACGCGGCTAGAGCTTGACTCACTGGGACCCGATTCTTATGATGGATAAGTCGGGGTAGGTACGGCTTTGAGTTGATCGCTAGCCTCCGTATTTAGATATTAAGAGAAAGTCCGGCTTTGAGTTAATCTCGCTGGTAGAGATTAGAAATAAGAGAGTTGTATAGGGGATCAGCTTCCACATATATATGTGTGTGAGAATGGATGTGACACACGGGTATGTGAGTGCTCCAGTTTACCTTTGATGTGATTATGACTTGATTTGTTTGAAATATGTGAAGATGATGCATTTCACTCTTATGATGCACTAGACTTAGATGGTTATAGAAATTGCAAGTAAAATCAATATCTTACTCTATGAGTCGAATGCTCACTCTTGTTCACCTATTTTTCCAGGTTACAGAAGAGTTTATTCTTGTATTTAACCTGTTTCCTACCTCGCAGGTATACTAGCTGTTATTTCCGTATTTTGTATCATTAAATTTAAATTCTAGATTTTTGCATGTGTAGAATCATTTTACTTAACTTGGGATTGTAAGATTAATTAATTTGGAATTGTAAACTTATTAATCTATGTATGCAGAATGAGTGGATAGATAACCATGTTGGATGAGAGAGTTGGACTCCTATTTGATTTTATATTGATTTGTGGATGATTGTAAGGGTGAGCTGAGCTTCCCAAATGGCTTTATGTTGAGATTACAGGTCGGGTAAATTGAAAATTCCTCGTTGGATGGTCCTTATTATAGTCTGACTCTGTCCTGTTGATTTCTTGAAATTGAACTAAAAATATAGACTTTGTGGATGGGATAGAGATTAGTTGGGCTAACTACGGGTTTCGGGGGCCTTATATTGACCCAAATCCTAGTGCAAATCTGGCCCATAATTTAGGTTGTGACAAAATTACTCCAGTTTTCTACACGTTAAGCCCTAAGGCTCTTACTTGATTGATTATATGAAAAAAAAAAAAATTATTTACCCTGATTCAATTAAATTACTTTTTAAAAAGTAAACTTTACAGGAGACCAAAACAAATAAGGCCTTGTTATTAATTAGTATTCTAACAATTAAGTATTTATTTTACGACTTCAGATGTGATCATAATTTTAAAGATTTTTTTTTTATCTTAACTCAGTCCACCATGAATTCAGAATACAAAATATATGTTGAAATTAACTTATTAAATATATGGATCTCACATATTTATGTTTAGAATCTATCATAGACCTATTTTAAACAAAAACTTCACTAATTTCAAATCATTTTTTTAAATTTTTCAATAATGACAATTAAATTTTAATGTCAAATTAATCAAGATTGATATATGAATTATTTTTCGTTATTTAATTAATTTGAACTCAAATATGAATTAATATATAAAAATTGTAAGCTTTTTTTTTTTTAATTACTTACATGTTATTTTAAATCAATCATTTTTTCTTTTCACTTGTTCTATCATTAATTTATTACTCTTGTATTGAGACATTCAATATACGTTAGACGTGAAAAAACAATTTTAATTGACACTCTATTTTATCCCCAATACATATCACATGCACTCTTTAATAAATATAATTATTCTTAATTATATCTATCAACATATGATTAATATCTATATTAATATTTATATTTTTATTATATCTAAATATATTACATTTTAAATGTCCAATATTTAGTCGCATATAATATAATTGACTTAGATCAAAATTTTATAGATAATATCTTAGTTATCACAAGTCAGAGCTTTGGCTAAGACTTGTGTATAAACCAGAACTGAATACAAATACATGAGCAGCATTGTCAATATTAGTTTTGGACTTTGCTTCTGTTTAATTTAGACCATCGTAATTAACCATTCACAATTGACTGGTCATGAACTCATGAATGCTCATGCATGCTACTACAAATTAATTCCAACCAATTCTCACCCCCCAATCTATTGCAATTCAGACATTAATTGCAATTTATGGTCTTTGGTCTCTAATCTGAGCCCTAGACTATTATCTCATTATTTAGATCTATTTAATATTATTATTATTTCAACATTTATTTTTTTTTAATATTTTACAGATATTTCTAACCCAATAAATTAAAATTAATCTTATTAACATTACTTCAACGTTTATTAAAAAATTACTATCATTTTAAATGTATTAATTAAAATTATATTTTTAAACCTAAATTATCAAATATTATTTACCAATCTATGAATATATACTATGGATTCTTTAAAATATTATTTTTTATTCCAATTTGGACTCGCAATATCCTTTTCTTTGTTCTTTTTTCTCCTTTCGTGATTTCTTTTTCTTTTTCTTTCCTGCTTCTTCTTCTTCAAGTCTTCAAGCTAAGAACCTACCTGGTTGGTTCCTGGATTCACGATTTGAATGGTTAAACTTTGCAAACCCACGTGTCTTCAATTAGTCAAAGAAAGATTATCTCTTTACCTACTACAAATATCTCACACTACATCACCAAATCCAACCCAGCAAACTAGTTCTCTGTGTGTGTGTGTCTCTCTCTCTCTCTCTCTCTCTTTCATCCTTTTTACCATCTCTGATCCATGGCAGACTTTCTCAGGAAATCTTTAAGTTTCTTTCTGATTCTTGTGCTGATAAATTTGGTTTTCCTTGAGACCGAAGCTGGTCGTCCCCTGAAGACGAGAGACTCTACTGCTAGTAGAGTGATTAAGGGTTTCTTGGATGGATTCTCTCTGGGAGCAATCAAGGAGTCTGGGCCAAGTCCTGGCGTAGGACACAAGTACGCCAACACCAAAACCCTAGGCGGAATCAAGGATTCGGGTCCCAGCCCCGGTGAAGGACACAAGGCTGTTAATGGCAACCACCTGTGATTTTAGCCTATCTCCAACTCTCCCTTCAATTTTTAGCCCACACATGCGCAACTTCAATTCATTATTATTATTATTATTTTTTTATAATAGGAAATTTATCTCAATTCATTCCTTGATTTACACTTAAGGATATACATGAAATAAAGTACCAACCACATAATTTAGTAATTTGTTTTATATTTTTTCAATTAATTACCTATCAATTTAAATAATTAGTATTATTTATTTATTTTTTATTTTACCTATTAAATTCAATTTAATTTTAGTAATTTTCAATTATATTGGGTGATCAATATATTTTTTAAACATTTTAAAATTTTATTTTTTATTTAATTTTTCCTACTAAAATAAGAATAACCGATAATTATCAACTACAATAAGTAGTTATTGAATTTTGTGAAATTTTACAATTTTATTTTTTTATTATTGCCTATTAAATATGAAATAGTTAATGATTACTACTCATTATAAAGAGCAGTTAATATATTTTTTAATATTTTACAATTTTATTTTTTTTTAATTTTATTTACTAAATTAAAAATAATTGATAATTAACTATTAGAATAAGCAGTAGATATTTTTTTTGATATATTAAAATTTTATATTTTATTTTTATAAACTAAATACAATTTAACCGGTAATTATTATCAAATTAGTAATACATATTTTAAGATATTAAAATTTTATTTGTTTTTTTTTAATCTTACGTGTGTTATCCTACTATACGGTAACCTCCGCTATGTGTGTTTTATTTATATTTTCTTTTATTGAATTTAAAATTATTTTTAATTCGATGCATTAAATAATTAATTAAGTTTATTATCTTAATATATTTTTTTAAAGTTATCTGATTATGATTATCAAAATTTGTTAGACTTTTGCATCGTGGAAAGCGTTTTGTGAATACGAGCATTAATTCAAATTAAATAATTAATTTATAAAATTATAATTTTATTAAAATTTTTTTTTTATTTCATCCAAATATCTTAATTTTAAAATAACAAATAGATCAACGAAAAGATAAAGTGCTCTTAATAAGTATTATTTTAATTTATGAGAATTAAATAGTAAATCTCATTTAAGAGATAAGAATATCAAATCACCCATATCAAATACCCATTAATTATAGATCCCATCTTTAAAATTGACAATTGTAATTAAATTTCAAAATTAATTTAAATATTTTAAATTTAATTAATAAAAAAATAAATTATAAAAATTCATTTTATTGTGGATAATAAAATAAATTCAAATACCAATTAACACCATAAAATTTGTATTTTGTTGCTGCAGATTTTGAAATTTAATTATAATTGTCCTCGATTTTCAATGTTTGAGATATGTGATAAAAAAAAATTTACAACATTTAAATATAATTATTAATTAGAAAAAAATAGCAATTGATTGAAATTATAACACCAATTTGAAAAGTATTAACATAGAGAGAGAATGACAATTACATCTTAGACTTTCTATTCCTTTTCATGTGCATGCTATTATTAATTAATTTCTGTTATATTCGATTGTTAGTTGATTGATTTCTTTATTTTATATAAATATATTTTATAATTTATTAAATTAATCGTATCAAAAAATTTATTTTAATAAATTATTAAAATATTGATACTGTTTTCTTCCCTAATGGTGTGGTCTTGCAAAATGGTTGAGGTGGTAATTGTTAACATTTTTTTCCAATATAAGATTTCATTTTATATAATTAAAATATAAATGAGATAAATTCATAAAATAAAAAATATCAACCTTCTCATACATTTATACTCATCAACAAAACTTTAAAAAATAATAATAATAATTTACAAAGATTTAGAGAATAAAAAAAAAAGAAAATTCTTATTAGATTCATCATAATTTAACACACGAACATGTAAGATTTATATATATAATAAATGAATTTTACTATATATTTTGTATATTAAATTTATGATAAATTAAATTTAAAAAAAAAAAAAATATATATATATATATATATATCAACTTTTATAATATGTAGTAAATTTGACTCCTGTATTTTCTTTCTTAAGCAAATACAATAATTAATTAATGGTTGATTTCTTTCATACCCTCAACACCAAATCCAATTCCAGCAGCAGCATCAAGCCGTGGGATGAGGTAACGCAAGAAGCAAAAGCAAATAAAGAATGGCTCCAAAAGCATTTTGATTTTATCCATTTTTGGGGTCTAATTTTCTATAAATGTGTTGAATAATTCCTTATTAGAAAAATAAATTTCCAAAAGATTCAACAAAATCTTGAATCATGTGCAAGCTAGTTAATTAATTTGACTTATCGTGCTTCATGATGATTAAAATCAAAACATGCTCAAACTCTGTTATGATCGTGAAGTCAACGTGCATACAACTCTTACCATACTATAGCCTAAAGTAATTCAACAAAAATTGCTAATTTAATTTGAAACGTAATTCCTCCTGACGACTTTTTTTTTTTTTTATATGTTTCCTTACATTATTTCTAAGATTATTTTGGGTAAATTCCTTCATTTTTTTCAAAGCTACATGATTTTTTTTTATCGAGAGATAAACACACACATATCTGACTCAGTGACAGAAGTGAACACTTATTAAAATCATAATTGAAAGTTACATGTTGGGAAATATGAAATTGTGTTTCATATATTTCACATGCAAAAGTGTGACCCGGATTTGAAACATAACACCATAGAGTGGTTGAAGTGTTAGGTAAATAAAATTTGTAAATATTAACTCCAATTAAAACCTTATATGCAAAGACTTTAAGAATAACTTTATATGTTTAATACACTCTTACACGCGGATGTTCGTTAGACTTAAAGCGTGAATGTAGATTTACTTTATTTTATATTAAAAATATTTAATTAATAAATAAAAATTATTTTTGACAGGATATTATGAAATTACTCAACTTAAAAAACTTAAATTTATAATTGAAAACTCTGAGAATAATTTTATATCTTTTAACATGACTTACTGTTAAATTTATTAATTAAATATTTAAAATAAATTTTTGAGATAAAAATGTAATTGAGTTGAGTTTAACATGAATTGATGCTTTTTTTAATTGGACCAAAGTGGCCAACCAATCTCTTTGCATGGTTTCTGCAGCCTCCTACGAACCTCCCTAGCTGCTTCCTTTCACATGAGTACAGAATTTTCCAAGCCCTCGTTTTGAATGTTGAACTTCTAGTTCTGAGGTTTACCCATGTGCCAATTGTATATATAAGAAGTGGAAGATACCCCAAACTCGCCATATACTCATCACACACCATTACAAACCTCTCTCTCTCACTGTTATACATATTTACTAGTTTTCTTTTAAAGTTCTTTAGATATATATACATCAAAAAGATCGAACATGGGTAGAGGCCTCAAGCACTTGAGCTTCTTGCTTCTTGTTGTCCTTGTCCTTGTCCTTGTCTTGTTTCGCCCATCAAAAACAGAAGCTAGGCCACTCAATATCATGGAATCCAATCGTGCAATGATTTGGGACAAAAGTTTCTTTGATGGGTTATCTCTTGGTGCCATTAAGCAATCAGGTCCAAGCCCAGGCCAAGGGAATAAGTACACAGATTCGCAGAATTTTGGAGGCTTTCATAAGGATGGTCCGACTCCTGGACAGGGACACTAAGCTTAAGCTATAGCTTGTTTACAACTGGTTTCTATTTGTTCGTTGTTTTCTCGAGGGACCAATTATGTAGCGGTAGTAGCAGCAGTAGCATAGTATTTTTTAATTAGACACAAATTGCAAGTCCTTAAATAAATTATATTTTATCTATAAATGAAGGTATGATTGTATGAAAAAGTTATAATTTAATTAAATTATAGTAATTTATATTTCTTTTAATAAAAAATAAAATAACTATTGCCTCTCATAGGAATGATAATGATAGTACATACGTAAAAATCGTTATCTCTTAATTTAAATTTAATTAATATTTTTAATAGTAAAATTATTCTAAATTTAATTAAATTTTTTAAACTACTTATTTATATAAACAACTATTACTTAACTCATACAATTCAAATTTAATATAAATATGTTATTTTCTAAATATAAATTTATTTCAAATCTATTATTACCTAATATATAAAATTTAAATTTATTCAAATTTAATATAAAATATTATTTCTAAATATGAATTTATTCCAAATCTATTGTTTACGCGAAAGCATTTATAGGCTCCTGACTGTAAAAACAAATTAGGTGCTCATGGTAAAAGCTATAGTTTCATAGTTTCCGCTTTATTTCAAACTCGCAAGCAGAAAGTAGAAATTCGGGGATGACCGATGCCAGTTTCATACCTGACGACTGACGTAGCCACTGGAATTTAGCCCCAAGTCTCTCTCTCTCTCTCTCTCTCTCTCTCAGCGTCGGTGAACAAAATGGGGAGCTCATCCAAGGACGATTCCGGCAGCGATGGCGAGGCCTCAAGCGGCGATGCTCCTCCTTCCAATTCCGGCCTCTTCTCCGAGGGAGAGCGCGTCCTGGCTTATCACGGTCCTCGCATCTATGAGGCCAAGGCATTACTCTCTTTCTCTCTCTCTCTCTCTCTCTCTCTCTCTGCTTATTTTCAGTTTATCTGGTGCCTCAGGAGTCTATAAAAAACCTTAGTTTCTATTCCTCTATCGCTTATTCCTACCTTTTCATTTATTGATTTTTGCTTTTTAATTTGAATTCAAAAATTTATAGTACGTTTTGGTTGCTAAGAAATTCAATATAGCGAATGGAACTATGGTCGTAGATTGAGATCAGTGGCTGGTGCATGAAGGTTGTGAACCGCTGATTGTAAAAATTAGGGTTTATAGAGTTTGAAATTTCGATGTTATCACCTTGGGGAAATGAGCTTATTAGCAATTTCGATGTCCTCTTCTTTAATTGAGAGCCTCTAAGTTTAGGTGATATTTTGCGTTTGTGAATATAGCCTTAGGGTGCTCTCAAAAGGTGGCGTGGTTGATCTTTCCATGGCCGTTGCTTAATTCGTGTGCTTGAGTTCACAAGTTTTACCTTCATTATCCATTTTTTTTAATGAAATTAAGATATTGTTGTTGTCAAGTCACTTAAGAAATTGCATACTCTGCGGTAAGGCTCGTTGAAGTTTGTTCTTGATTTTGAAGTTGCTTTAGAATAGATTTGGTTTGACTTTGATCAATGCAATATTATGGGACTTAAAAGCCTGTCCATGTTGATTCAATTTATTGTGCATCGCGAAAGTATGTAAACTGCAAATAAATAAAGTAAACACATAAAACATGGTTCATTTTCTCAATCTTCTCTAGATATAACTCATTATATTTACTACTATAACTACTACACCACAAAAGGGTGTCTTAAACTATAATCTCTTCCTTTTGGATTATGCGTTTATTCGCCTTAGGTAAAAGTCTCTTTCTCTTCGTAAAACTGCAATAGGCAAAAGCTTCTCATTAATGGAAAGAGCCAAATTCTCAGCAATTGGTAAAACTCCTTGCTACAATGGGCAATAACCCTACAGCATAAGTTGAAAGTCACTCTCTCCAATGAGCGAAGCCAAATAACCTTTCCATAATATTTCTATTTATAATGTTAGTCACCTCAATTCTAATCTAATTAGGAGTCTTAATCAATTTAAAAATAATAGTAAAATAGAGATTCTACTCTATATAGGAAATATTCATTCATCCTATCGAGAAATATTTCTTCCACTCAATTTAGGAAAAGGGTCTTCCAAATCAACTTGAATTTTAGGTCATAAATCTAACAATCTCCACTTTGACACAAAATCTATCAACATTGTATACCTCGAAATTCTTAGGTGTCTTTAATTATCAAATCTCCATGCTTGAATTTGAACTTTCAAATCTTCAATCTTTTTATTTTGGGTGTAAATTGCTGCTTTCTTCAAGATATCTCGCATTTTCTTGATTTTGTATTAAGAGCTCCACCTTAATTTTAGCTTTCCTCCACCTCGAGCTTGCATCACCATTGTTGCTTGTGTGACTTCTACATGTCACAACAGCTCCACTTTCAACTAAACTCACCAAGATCATCTCATGCTCTAATACCAATTATTGTGCGTTGCAAAAGCGTTTAAACTGTAAAGAAATAAAGCAAACACACAAAATAACAACATTTACGTAGTTTACCCTCCCAGCATAAGGTTACTATCCATTAACCCAATTACAAGCTCAAAGTTATACTACTCATTAATCCAATTATACCCAAGAGAACCCTCACAAAAACTGCTCATAGTAAATACATTAGTTAATCCTCTCAATCTCCTCTGGATATAATCCTATATATTTATTACTACAATAATTGTACCACAAATGGGTGTTTTCAACTAAAATGAGCTATAATTCCTTCTTCTTGGATTATGACATTTCTTTATCTTAGGCCAAAGCCTCTTTCTCTTCATAGAACTGCAATGGGTAAAAGCCTTTCATCAATGGACAGATCCAAATCCTCAGCAATTGGCAAAAGCCCTCTCTACAATGGCGACAACCCTACACCTTGAATTGAAAGCCACTCTCTTTAATGAGCAAAGCCACTTTCCATGAGTAAAGCCAAATAACCTTTTCATAATATTCTTATTTATAGAGTTAGTCACCTAAATCCTAATTTAATTAAGAGTCCCACTCAATTTAGAAATAACATTAAAATAAGAATTTTACTCTATATAGAAAATATTCCTTTATCCTATTGAGAAATATTTCTCTCACTCAAATTAGAAAAAAGGGTCTTCCAAATCAACTAGGATTTTGGATCATAAATCTAACACAATCCCAATTTTATTTTCTGTTTGGCTTTGTTTTGAAAGAGCATAGTCCATGATTTGCTTTGTCTTATCATCTTTACTTTCTTTGTTTCTTTATTCTGTATGCTTTTAAATTTTAGGTTCAAAAAGCTGAGCTCCGAAAGAAGGAATGGAAATATTTTGTTCATTACCTTGTAAGTTACATTCTTCCTTTTACGTTCATGAGTTGGTGTCAGCTATCTTGTGCTCTATTTAGGAACTAGTCGTACACTTAAATTTTTTACTTAACCTAAATCAAGTGAACTTCAATTAGTTAAATTATTTATTTTCTTTATATATTAGTAAGAAATTTAGTTATCATATTAATTTGTATACCAATGTATATTGATATAGTAGTATTTGGTTTAAATGTTGAATTGATATTTTCCTTATTTGGTAATATAAATATTTGTTTGTGTTTTGCACATGGATGCTAGAAACTGTGTTTAGTATTCAACCGTGCTCAACTTGGATGGCTTTAGTCAGTAATTTTAGTATTCCTGAAACATGTAGTGTCCACAGGGACATTCAGCAAAAGAAAAAACATAGCTATCTCAAATTGAAAGAAAAAAGTAGGAGACAGAAGGGGCCTTTAGATTAGATGAAATTGCTAGCATTATCTAATTTTTTATTAAAAAAAAAAGCTTTAGCTAATATCAATAATTAAATGTATAAGTAAAAAAAAGATAAATTAAAATGAAATTTCAAAATCAGTTTGATTTCATTTAATAAAGCTAATTTTACTTTTAAATGAAAAATCAAATATTTTATATTTTTTAAATAAAATTATTATTTTTTTAATCATGTAGTGGATACAAGTGTCAAATTTGGGTTAATACTTTTTGAGTATTTAGCTTATATATATATATATATATATATATATATATATATATATATATATATATATATATATATATATATAAAAGATGTCTTACCGTAAGATTCCCATTGTAACTGCTAATGTAATATCATGGCCAAACAATTTTGCATGCCTAAACCACTAAAATTGTTGGGAAATTATAGTATGACCTTGTTATATTATTAAAGTGATGTGCAATTTGCTGTTTTACAGGGTTGGAATAAAAAGTGAGTATGCCTTCTGCTCTAATTTTCTACTGTACTTTTTGAACTGAGATTTTGGAACTTAATGAGGGACAGAGTGCAGGATTTGAAAGGTCATTTCTCTATCTTTTCTTACTTCTATATAAATCCGTAGGATTCAACTTTTAGGTAACTAATAGATTCTCTGATATAGTTTGCACTATCTGGAATGTGGCACACTTTCAAATGCTCAAATGTTTGTAAACTCACAACTTTCCCCTCCCTTTCCCTTCTAAAGACATAATCAAATATTGTAAAGTTTCAAGAAGTGGAGCAACACCCATTGCATGTTGCACAGCCAACAAAAAAAAAAAAAAAAAGGGAAGTCCAGTATTTTGTCTTTTAAATCTGGCATTTGATTTCATTGCACTTTTGAAACATGTAAGTTGCATCAGCACAAAGTTGTTACAGTTCCGTTGGTCATGATATATCTTGCATTTATTCTGAACATTGGTCAAAATAGGAAAACAAAGTTTAGTGTTGCAAGTTTTATAATTCGATTTTAGGTTGTCCTTCAAGCTTCTACTGTCAAAATTAATTTTTGAAAAATTGGAATACAAACTGATGCTATAAAGTTCTTGTTTGTATAAGTTAGTTGTGTGACTTACGTTATGTTTGTATTAGCTTCCTAAATTAAGTATTTATAAGATCTGCATATGAAATAGGTAGTTATTAGAGAAGAAAGAGATGTGGGAAAATTCAAATTAGATAATTCAGGAAGCCAGGATATTAGTGAGGTGGTTGTTGAGATAATACAATGAATAAAAATCTTTATTTTTAAAAAATATCTGTAAATTTTGTGTATAACATATTAATGATGCTATATCCTCTATTGCTGCGTTCTGTAAATTCATGAAATACAAGTCAATGCAAGGAAAGAAAGAGTTACTGTCATTATGATTTTGCATTTGTAATATCAATCAGTTTTCCTGCATTCACGATTACATACAATGTCACTCAAGATTTCTTTACGTTCTATAGACAAACATTGTTCACCTAGGTGTGGTGGATCCAGAATGGGGGCACATGCCCTCACTGCCCCCAAAGAGACCCTTTAATTTATATATAGTAAAAACTTTTCCCTCTTGAATTATTGAAGTTTGCCCCACATTTAAGAATTTATATTTATCCCATGCTTAATTTTTTTCACATAATAATTTGAATTTGTCCACAAATTTAAAAATTTAAATTATTCATTGATTATTTTTATTTATTATTACTTAAATTAAACAATATATTTTGACTTAAATAAACTTATTATTTGAATGTTTAAACTAAAACAAAACTATCCATTACATATTATTTGTTAATTCATTTTCATTTAATCTTAATTTTTTATCTTAGTAATTAAAATAAATGATGATATACATACTAAGTTTAGCTTTAAATTGATTATTAATATTTTTAATTTTTTCCATATATTCATCAAATTTTAATTTGTAATATTATTTTTGTATTGCTATTTTTATAGAAAAGTTCTTAAATGATCATTTAATAATTTACATTAAAAATACAGAAAAGGGAATGGGACACAATTCAATTCTCACCCATAATAATTTATTAATACTTAATACTATATTAAAAAGTAATATTTTAATAATACTAATTAAAAAAATAGCCTTAATCTAATAGGTAAAAGTGAGATTAAATTTGAGTAAACACTTGAGTTAAAATTTGTCCTCCTTTAATATTTGAAAGCAAATTAATCAAAGTATTTTAATAAAAAATTCAAAATATAAAAATATTTAAAAAAAATGTAACAAGTAATAAAATATTATTTTTAGGCTTGCTTTTACTTTTGAACATAAAATAATTATGAACATTTTGCAATTATATAAAATGAATGCACACATTCATGTGTGTTTGCGTGTGTGAATGTTCATATATATTGCCCCCCTAACATAAATTTCTAGATCTGTTCCTGCACCTAGGCCGTAGCTTTGGAAAAGATGGGGCCTATAAGTAATAGTAGTCATATCCAGCTTTTTTTGGATATATGCATTTGGATGCATGAGGAACCATGTTGAATAAGCTTGCCAATGTCTTGTATTTTGTAAATTATATGGGTTAAATGGAATTGGGAAAATGACCACAAAGAAGATTACTTTCCCTATACAT
Source organism: Hevea brasiliensis (assembly GCF_030052815.1). Taxonomy (NCBI): domain Eukaryota; kingdom Viridiplantae; phylum Streptophyta; class Magnoliopsida; order Malpighiales; family Euphorbiaceae; genus Hevea; species Hevea brasiliensis. The sequence goes on from NC_079502.1 coordinate 94,602,968, forward strand.
TGGAATTTCTTAAATAAAATAAATGCTTTAAACAACAAAAACGATTGTCAAGTAGATGGGCAATAGGAGCTAAATCTATAAGCGTGGCATCTTTAAAGACATCCCTCCTGTATCTCAGTTGGTTTGACAGCTTTTAAGGAGTGAATTAGACTTCTGACATGAAATCCTCTTTTAGCTTGCTTCTTTCTTTCTTTCCCTTTTTTTTTTTTGGACAATGCTTCGTCTCATTGGTTTTAAATTAATTAACCCCTTGTAAAAGTTCAATTATGTGATAACCAAAAGGTTCCCAGAACTTCCATATTCTGTGAGGGAAAGTTTTCTTTCATTAATAAGCATACCGTTTTTCGGAAAGGGATACAGAAATCATTACTTGGACATATTGCCAACAGTTGGGACGAATGGATAGGCACGGATCGACTTTTGAAACATACTGAAGAGAATGTCTTGAAACAGCAGGCCCTTGAGAAAAAACAGGGCGTAGACAAGAGTTCAAAGCCTGGACGTTCTGCACAAACTAAGCCCAAAATCTCTACTGGTTAGCTTCACTTTATATTTTTCACATATTAGAAACTTAAATACAGTTTCTGTATCATCAGTTTATTCATTTTTGCATTTGCATGCCTTTTTGTCCCTCTTTGATACTTGCTTCACGAGGAACTTTTGTTTTTGATTTCATTCTGGCTAAGGGAATGAACTAAAAGATTCCCTGGTCAAGTCACATTTTCTCTTTCTTCGGTAGTTCTTATCTTTCATTTTTATATAAGCAATATGCATAGACTGCAGACTTGTGTCAACTGTACCTGCAAACTTGGATAATTTTTTTCATTTTGTGCTCTATATGAGGTATCCCCAGCGTCCATGTCTTCATACATATTCACTTTCAGAAAGTTTGACATGGTCATAACTTCTGTTTGGGAGCCCTAGTGCTATGATTTCCTTCAGAACAGGTATTCCCAGGACATGGGTTGCCTCCTTTAGTAACAAGCATTGGCTATGGCTCCTTTGTGTAACTCACGATCTTTATCAGATTTTATGTTTTCAATTCTTGGGATAAGTCTGCTATGAAGCACTTAATCTCCAAACAAAAATTGAAGGATTTTAAATTTACTCATTACATGGAACCAACCATTTATGTTTATGTATATGTATATGTGCATGTGTATCTATCTCTCTCTCTCTCTCTTTCTCTCTCTCTCTCTCTCTCTATATATATATATATATATATAATCTCACTTCATTTACTAGTTAATATACCACATTTGTAAAAGCATCTGTTGCAAACAAATGCGACCATTTTTTGCAAATGGGGTGGGGAACATGTGTACTAAGATACCCAAAGCCAGGTAATTAGTGGAGAACAGCAATGGTAGCCGTAATATAATTGTCAATCATGCTAGTGAACTAGTGATTTGCAAATTCTGATTGTATCATCTTTGATGATTTAGTTATGCTTTCTACCATTTTCAGATTTTACTCCTCTTAAGCCTCTAATTCAATGATACTTTCAGGTTTCAACTGTATTAACTGATAATTTTCTCCTTTAAACTTGTTTTGTTCATTTTTATTTCATCTTATTTGTCAAAAATGAAGTGCTAAGGTGCTTTCCTTTGATTTAGGATCATCATTATTTAATTAATCTCATTTAGAGATTTTTGTTTTTATAAAGAAATTTTATCAAGTTTCCTTCACAGTGGAAGTGCTTAGTGTTAGGTATGTTGGTAAATAATTCTGTTTTATTAATGTTAATTGTTTGGATTTTCCAGATGCAAAGGTGGATAAAGAAGAGCAGAAAAACAATGGTCTGTTATATTTAAAATTATGTTCCTCTCTTTTTCCTTGTTTTCATTCCTTAATATAGTTGCAATTCTTTGTCATCTTTATTTTCTGTTTGAGGTCCTATTATTCATTGGTAGCTTTTGTTATCCTTGTACTTCTTAATGCTAGTAATTCTTGTTTTAGCTGTTGTTAATTGCGCCAGTGAAGTTAGGGCTGTTATTCTCCAAAAATGGATATAAGGATGTTTGCTTTTTTCTTTTTTCTTGTACTATAACATTATTATTTCTTTGCACCTTTTCTTTCCACCTTATGCCATATTGCATAACATGCGCTGGACAGTGCACTACTATTAAAAAATTCTCTACAAGTAAATATGTAGCTCTTAATTTTGCGATGGTCCAACTTAGGGGCATACGCAAGTATCACACAGAAAATAATAGACAAATAGTTATTTATAAGAATTTTATCTGCTAAAAGCTTTTATCATGAAGAGTTTGCAATTCTCAAAGACAACTTGAGTTTGGTAGAACAGTTGTCATAGACATCTTTAGCTTAACAATTTTCCTGTGGTCATTATCAATCATATCCTGGATGATAAATTGTTGTAAGGATGAAGAATTTTGTTTTTATAGAATATTAATTCGTTTTGCAGTGGCAAAAGGGAAGAAGCGTAAGAGTGACTCAGGCATTGAGGTCTGTTTGCATATGTTTTCATTTAGTGCTTCAGCATACTTTTTTTCCCCCCTCTTCCATTTTAAACTATTTGTTGGATGCAGTGACTTTCTCATGCTATAACTCTTGCATGCCCATAATTTGCTGTCTTTTTTTACTTCCTTCTGAAAGACCTTAAATGTCTACTACTATGCAACAATCAAATTTTTATGAGGTTTACCTCCAAAAAAAAAAAGGAAATAAGAAGAAATACAAATGCAATCTTCCCTTCTGGAGTTATAAACTTTCTTGATTTTAAGTGTACTGTCCTTTGGATGTGTAGTTGTATATCCTTAATGCCAAGTTGTACGCATGCATACCTCATTCGCAGACCCTTAATTTGGGGAACTTCTTCTTCTTCTTCTTCTTCTTCTTCTTCTTCTTCTTCTTCTTCTTCTTCTTCTTCTTCTTCTACTTGAAGTTCTGAAGTTTTATGAGGATTTCTTTGGTGTTTTAATTCAATTGTTAGAAGGATAATTTCTCTGCGGAAAAACTTGTCAAGATCCAAATTCCATCAACATTAAAGAAGCAACTTGTTGATGATTGGGAATATGTCACCCAGCAGGATAAGGTATGCTTATATCATATCAGGGACAATTGAAATCCTTTTTATATGTCAATACTATGACATTCATAATTCTAAAAGGATTTTATTTGAATTACTGCCAATATAGATGCTACAATTATAGGAGTTACTTAAATTTTATTCATATAGCTGAGTGCTTTTTGTCATTCCCATGATAGCATCTTTGCATTAAATCTGAAAGGAAAACGTTCTATTGTACAGTTTAAATTGTAAGTCAACAAGTCTTGTCCAACTACATGATAAATGTTATAAGAATCTTGATTCAGCAGTTTAGTATATTCAAGCATTATGAACAAGTCTTTGGACACCTTTCTTTTTCTCAGAAACGTCAACCACATTCTTTCAGACTGTTTCATTGTTCTTCAATTGTGCTCAAGTTATATCATATCCTACCACAGTTATAGATATGTGGTGAATGACTTTCCAATGTGGATTCATCAACTTGATGTGCAGTACAGAATTAACTTTGTTGGATTTCTGTCCTAGTGATTACAAGTATTTCTTCCCTTGCTCGTGTCTGTAATGAGAGACTGGGATTGGGAATGTGATTGACAAATCAAGAATGAAAAAAAAAAAAAAGGTTTATCGTCTAGTTTTCACTAACACATGGCTATTTACTAGAAACCAATAATGGGAATGGTCTAGGGCGTTGTAGTTAATTTTTTGGAATTCTTCAGTAAAATGTTCAAGATCTTTTGCAGAGTAATATGAAAAAGAGAGAGAGATCCATAGCTTGTTCCCTGTATAAACTCGTATGCCTTAAAAGTGCTAGTCCCATTCCTCAACAAAGGAGAAGGGTAGCGAAAGGTTAATGGCTTGCATAAAACTATGCACATCCTTTGAACTTGAGATTCTTTTTGGTAAAAGGTTAAGCATTGTATGAATAAAGGTTTTAATTATTATGGTCTAAGTATCAAAATTTGCAGGGAAGAATAAACCCTTATATCCCTTTATTTATTTCAGTCATTCACATTTTAATTAATTTTTGTTGCTCTCTAGGATTATGATTTCGTTATCCTTAGATGCCATTTCATTGCAACATATATGCAACAGATCTATAGATTGTTTCCACTTTCAGGATAAAGTAGGCCATAAGAAAATAAGAAATCATAATGATCTGCCACAATAATAAGTTGATTTTTGCTGAACTTACCTTTAACAATATTTTATGGCAATTATTTTATTTTATTTTATTTTATTTTTTGCTGCAGCTTGTCAAACTTCCACGGTCACCAAATGTGGATGATATTTTGACAAAGTACCTAGAGTACCGGTCAAAAAAGGATGGCATGTAAGATGTGTTTTAGTTCGAGTTGAAATTGAATGAATCAACTGTAATTGAATTCATGTGCCAGCACTTGTGCTGTTGTGCTATTACATCTATTTTCTATAAACTCACCTTTATTCAAAATGCCCTTCTGATCCCCCATCCTTGATGCAATGGCCTTCTTCCATGTTTCAAGGTCAATTATAGGATGGAATTTCCTACATTTCAAATAAGAAATCCTGTGAATTCTTCAATAGATTTTATTGATTAATTTCTCAAAAGAAAGTTATGCAATGAAGAGGACAGACGAAACTGGTGACAAGAATAAACAGAAAATTACCTTTTGACTAAAATATTGGTTAAAGAAAACAAGTGGCAACAGGAATAAGAAGTTTAGAATCCTCAAAGGATCTCAAATACTATAAATCAAAACCCGAGGAAACTGATTAAATATTGTCAAATCTTTCATTTTCTATTTGAAAGAATAATGTGACCTCCTTAGTAGCCTTTGCTTAAAATGAAACATAATTAACTCCCATGTGATCAAACTGCTCCCCAAAGCCTATTATGATTTGATATGAATCTCTTTAATTCTTCCTTCGATGAATTTGAATTTCTAGTGGATCTGTGGGTACTTTTTTATGACCCAAAAATGAAAACAACTGTTCACAGATTTAGGTAATATCTATGTTAAAATCATTGAGTTACTTCAGATTGATATTAAGGTGAGCTTGCATCAGACAATCTAGTACTGATTTCTCCCAATTTGGATTTTCTCTCATGCACTTGGATGTAAACAACATACTTTTACAGAATGCTTACTTATATTTTCTCAGTTTGCACACACACCTTAGACAGTTATGTTTTCAACTTCTGTTTAATAGGTTCTTTTGCAATTGTTCACTCAGCATACTGAATTTTCTTAGGCTCTTTTAAGATACAGTTTTGGAAGGCCTTAGTTTGCTCCAATAATTGTGGTGACTGTGCTTTCTTTGACACAGGATGACGGACTCAATAGGAGAAATTTTGAAAGGAATACGTTGTTACTTTGATAAAGCATTGCCAGTGATGCTCCTATACAAGAAAGAGCGTCAACAGTATCACGATTCTGTCGAAAATGACACATCTCCATCAACTATATATGGTGCTGAACATTTACTACGTCTCTTTGGTATGCTTCTTAATCAGTGCTATAGCTTTTTGATTTGCTCTGCTAATGAGTTGCTTTCTTGATTTGTATGACGCTGTCAGTATTTGTATCACATGTATTTTGTTCTTTTCTGGAGTCACATTCTTTCACTGCTGGCTCAAGGCAAGCATTGATATTGACTATAAACCATTGTAGCATGCGTGACAGTTGATGTTCACTTGTGCCGCTTGATGTGATGCTAAATATTTGTACACATTAGTGCTTAGCATTAACAATTCATATTGAGCAGGGACTATGACAAACAAAATGATGCCACATTAAGAGGGAAAATAAGGCAGTATGAAGTGTTGGGACAAGAAGCATTTCCTTACTTTAATTTGTCCAGAAATATTTCACATTTGCCTAAATTGCGGTAGTTTTTGCCATATTTATTCAACTTGTTTCTTTTGCAGTCAAGTTACCTGAGCTATTGGCATATGTGAACATTGAAGAGGAGACATTAACTCGCATGCAGCAGAAACTACTTGACTTTCTCAAGTATCAGCTAAATCCTTGCACATTAAATTAGCATTTACTATTCTTTAAAGAAAAACATATACAGAATTCTGATTAAACAGATTTTTCACATATTACCTACATTCCTCATCTTTATGATGATTGGCATGCCAGGCAGTTCCTCTAAACTCAAAGAATGAGTTTGCTGTGGAATGATTTACACACATAATCTCTTACATTAGTCTCCTGTAGCTCCACAAAATCATGATTACTAATGAGTTAAGAGGAATTTTACTTTTTAGGTAATTATTCCACATGCTAATGGAATAAGCTAATGAGAATGTCTCCATTAATTATCAGGAGATATTCTGTTTAGAAAACATCCTTACTAGCGTCAAAATCTCTTTAAAAGGTTTGTCATTGCTATGATCTACAAACAAAAGTAATGAGAGACCCAAGTTGCTGTTTTTCTATTTGGAAGAGGCACGTCTATTGATTGTTAATCTGCTTGTCCATCGGTAATATATTTACTGGTTGGTAAAGCATACTTTGATAATAAAATTAGGAAAATATAATGAGGTTATATTATACAATTTTTCGGTCAATGATTGTTTATTCCTTGTTGGCTTTTTGTCATGTATTGAGCTACTATTTATTGTCAACCTTGTGTGTTTGACAATAATCTTTTGTGCCCTGCAGATTTCTGCAGAAGAATCAAAGTACTTTCTTCCTTTCAGCCTATGATGAATCTAGAGCTTCTGAAGGCAAAGGCAAAGGAAAAGATGACTGAATAGTTACCCAAATGCTTTAACATTTTCTTTATTCCTCCTACCATCAATTGCTGAAAGCTGTGGCAGAGCATAGGACCATGTTGCCATGTCATCTGCTGACTAAACCCAGCAAAGAGATTTTCGTTGTTGTAACAATAGCATTTGTTATTCTTTTTTATTTTTAGGGAAGGGATTTTCAGTGATTTCTAATGAGACTTTGTACAATGACGGGCTCCTTGTTGGCTACATACTTATCTGTCATAATCGGTACGACTTAGCATCGTTTAGGCACTGAAATGTGCATTAGATGGGATGAACCAAATATTGATGCAAAATGTGCTAGATATTTGAAAAGATTAATTCTACGCTTCTATCAAGTTGAACGATTGATAGTACTATCGGTATGTTCTATATAGATTCTTTCGCTGATTAGAAGCACAGTGATTGTATCCATGACCAGGCGATTTGCATCAACAGGTAAGATAGCACTGTTTTATTTGCTGACTCTGAGTAGTTGATTTATTTACTCAGTGATGAGAAGGGGGAAAGCAAAGAAGTTTGATACAGTAATCGGATGGATTCTAAGAGAAATAAGCCTTTATTTTGAAGCACAAGGAGCAATAAGAGGATGACTGATCTGTTTCATCCATGATTGCTTCCAGCCACATCAAGCACAAACCTATACCTCACATCATTCCTTTCCATTCTTTTGAATGCCTCATTCACATAATCTATCTTTACTATCTCAATCATTGATGTCAAACCTTTTTCTGCCCAAAATTCTAGAATTTCCTGTGTATCTTCAATGCTTCCAACGAAGCTCCCGCATATGTTTCTCTTCCCTGCATGGTGACACGATATGTGAAGACCAAGTAAATTGTATTGCAGTGTTGAAAATGGATGTGAGAGAAAACCACATACCTGTAATTAAATCGCTAGCAATAAACTGTAGTGGTGTTGGAGCAGCCCCAACTATTATAACTTTTCCATCAACTTTAAGAAGTGATAGATAGGAGTCCAAAGGATGCCCAGCAGGCACAGTGTCAAGAATGTAATCAAGACTGTTTGCAGCCTTCTCCATCTCATCTGCATTGGAGCTGACCAAGAAAGCATCAGCACCTAAATGCTCCAAAGCTTCCTCTCTTTTCTTGTCTGAAGAGCTTATCACAGTCACATGATGCCCCATTGCCTTTGCAATAATCACACCTAAGTGACCAACTCCACCTAAACCCAAAATGCCTGCCTTAAGGGCCTTATTAGATAGATAGAACTGTTTTAAGGGACTATAAGCTGTCACCCCAGCACACAATAGTGGGGCTGCTTGCTCTGGTGCAAGCTTGTCTGGAATCCTAACCACAAACCTGCATTTGTCCCGAAATTAATTGAAAACTTTCCATGAAGAAGTGTTAAATTGAAAGGCAATGAAAAACTACTTAACTCGTTTGCTTGATTTTACTCACCTCTGATTGACAACCATTGCAGAAGAGAAGCCTCCCTGAGTAATTCTCCCATCTTTGTCTATAGCATTATAAGTTAGGATCCTTTCATGGCAATACTGCTCCATCTTGGACTTGCAGGACAAGCATTCCCCACAAGACCAAATTATGCACCCAACTCCTACTATGTCTCCAACTTTGAATTTCTTTACTTCCTTGCCTAATTCTACAACTTCTCCCACAACTTCATGCCTTCAATTCAATAAAAAACACATCCAAAAGAAATAGGAGTTTAATAAATTAAAGCATCTTTAAAATTTACAAGGTGCATATAATATACCTACCCTGGGACTAAAGGGTAGTTGGGGGAGTGAATCTCGCCCCTAACCACATGAAGATCAGTGTGGTCTACTCCACTATACAAAACCTTGAACACCACATCTTCTTCACCTGTTTTCCTGTGATCATGGGTTTGTTGAAAGACTAGTCACCAAGAAAGAGAGAGAGAGGGAAATAGAAGGAAGAGGAAGACTGACCTGAGATTGAAAGAATGAGGTGAAAGATGTCCAGATGAATCTCTGGCCGCCCAACCAATGACCTTTCTTCCCTCCGCCATTTTCAAACAAGTAGAGAGTTATAACTGGCAAGAAAGAAGGTAGTAGGGAAGATAGATATAAGATTTATATAAGGACCCGCGATGAAGTTATGGATGCTTCTTCGGCTTATTTATATCCGCAGAAGACTTCATCATCACGGCCTTGCTGCTGTAGCATTCAAAGTTTCCATGCACACAGCCAAAAATGGAAAATTATATGACGCTTCCATGGGCCATGGAACATAAAAATACACTTTTCTTTTGTTTAGTAGGGAATTGAGACGGATACTCTGCTCCATATTTATTAGATGAGTAATATATTTGTAAATTAAGTCAAGTTAATATTTTTTATATTTATAAATATATAAATTTATTTAAAAATGTGATCGTTAAAAATATATGCCCTTCATAATATAATAATTATTAAATTTTAATTTTAAATTAATTGAGATTTGTTATATAAACTTCTTATATCATTTAATTTTGAAATTTACTTAATAATACTATTTTTTTTTTAAAGTCACTTAGAGTGGCTGAAAACAATTTAATAAGAAAAGCGATCAAATATTACTTTATAAATTTTTTGAATTAAAATATTACTTCAAAATTAAAATTGAAAAAACTAATGATCAGGATAAATTTAATAATTGATATCTATCGACAAAATGTATATTATTTAAAGTCTTAGGTAAATTTGTGATATAAAATAAGTTTTCTTTATTTTTGATAGAAAAAAAGTGTAAGAGGATTATATATAGTGAGATGTACTGTGATGAATGGACATAATGATACTATCCATTAAAACCATGTTGAAAGGCCAGCGCTCGGTTTAACGTGATAATTAAAGTGCCAATGTTGGATAAAAATTTAGAATAAAGAAGACGAGTCATTGCTAAGAAGCCAAATTAATCATCATATGGTTTGGATTAACTGTAGGCAAGGTCTGAATTATTTAGATTGAGCAAAAGAAGGTTTCGGTAACTCAAACTAAGCAAAAGAATTCTCGAACTGATAAGGTTGAACGAACACAAACAACATAATAAAATAAGTATAAACACTCACCTCAGAGTGTATTCTTTTACTCGGTCTGTATTATTTAAATTGAGAAAAAAAGATTCGAATAATTCAAATTGAGCAAAAGAATATTCAGGTTGATGAGACTAAACCAACACAAACAACATAATAAAATAAGTGTAAACAGTCATCTAATCAATCATGCCTATCAATATCTAATTTAAGTAATCAGGTTATAATATATTAATATCTAGTGCATGTCCAGAACATAATCTTATTTGTTTGCTTTGACATTATCAATTATTCCATGGTTTGAAGTGGATTATGTTGTAGGATTGGTTATATAATTTGCATTCTTCGTCATTGCAAACGTCAATAGCACTTCAAGTTGTGCATGGAATTCAACTACAAATAATGGATTCGTCTGGTTTATTGGGCTACATATAGTTAGGGGTGTGCAAACGGTCGGATCGGTTCAGAACCGAACCGATAAAATCAAAAATCAAAAATAAAAAATTTTAAAAACTGAACCAAACCGATTAATAAGATAAAATTGAACCGAACTAAACCGATTAATAAGAGAAAATCAAACCGAACCAAACCGATAAATATCGGTTTGGTTCGTTTTAAACCGATCAAACTGAAATTTATAAATTGAGCATTTGATTTCCAATTGGGTTCGGTTCAATTTTAAACCGATTAAACCTAAATCTTAGGGTTCGGTTCAGTTTTCTTTGATTTCCTTGATATATATATATATATATATATATATATATATATATATATATATATATATATATATATATATATATAATTTCAGTTCGGTTCGATTTTTTTTATTTTTTATGAAAATAACCGAACCAAATCGATTAACCAAAATTATCAAAAATTATAAACCGAACCGAACCGATTGATTTTAAAATTGAACTGAATTGACTCGGGTCGATTCGATTTTTTGATTTTAACCGAAAATTGCTCTCCCCTACATATAGTAATATTTCTCATAATAATAACCATTCTACTTTATTTCTAAAATTTTTTTTAATAATAATAATAATAATTCATTAATCAAGAGCAGTACTCTACCCAGTGAATGGGAAGGCTTAACCCACAAACAAGGGTTAGCATTCATGAGCAGCTTGGTTAGCTCAAAGATGACTGAACCAAACTCCGAGTGATCAACATCTTCAGAAAGCATTATGCAGTACAGTATTTGGGAATCCCTTACACATCCACACAACTTGAGCCATGATGAAGAAGCCACCTTATATATTTATTTTTATATATAGTGATTATTATATTTGTCACGACCCAACCTATGGGTCGGACCGGTATTAGAACCTGGGCCAGCTTAAAGCTTCCGAGACCCATAGTAAGCCTAACTATTCCTTAACCCAATCCTAAGGCCCATTTTAAGCTCAATTTCAAGAATTCAACCGGACAGAGTCCGGCTATAATATGGACCATACAATAGGGAGTTTTTGACTCGCCTGACCTGTAAATAAAATATATAATAATTTGGGGAGCTCAACTCACCCTCCATATACTCATCATGTCATAAATCAAATGGGAGCTCAGGTCACTCATCCAATCTAATCACAATCACACATAAGTGCATTTAATGTTCTTGCAGATTCAACATAAAATTATATTACAGTCTCAAATTAATTAAAATACTCCTAACACATGCGGAGTCTAAAATTTTGGTTAAATTGTACAAAATACATTAGATATTACTAATTGACCTGCGAAGAAGAGAAGCAGGTTTGTCATAACAAGTAATCCTCCTATAGCCTGGAAAAATAAGGTGAATAGGAGTGAGCGTTCGACTTAGAGAGTAAAATACCAATTTTAACTATAATTTCTATAGCTACCTAGAGCTAATGCATCCTAAGGAGTGTAATGCAACATATCAAAATTTTCATACGCATCACATTATAATAGTAAAAAGGCAATTTGGAGCACTCATACACCCAATAATGTTCAAACAGTACATATATGGGAGCTAATCTCCTATACAGTTCTCTTAATCCAACCTTTGCCAGCGAATGTCTCTCAAGCCAGACTTTTGCTTGATAAACCAAATGCGGAGGCCAACGAGATTATCTCGAGCCATGCTTACCCCGACTTATATGTCACGACCCAACCTATGGGCCGGACCGGCACTAGGACCTGGGCCAGCCTAAAGCCCCCGAGGCCCGTAGTAAGCCTTAACTATTCATTAACCCAACTCTAAGGCCCATTTGGGCCCAATATCAAGAAAACAAACGGACAGAGTCCGGCCATAAAATGGACTTTCCAACGGGGAGTTTTCGACTCACCCGACCTGTAAACACAATAAACAATCCATTGGGGAGCTCAGCTCACCCTCCACATACTCATCAACATAATAATAAATGGGAGCTCAGCTCCTTCATCCAATCCATCAAACAGACTTAAAATATTAAGTTTACAGGTCCAACATGAATATAATATTACAGACCAATTTCAAATAATTACTGCTAACACATGCGGAAATTCTAGGAGTAATTAAATTTACACAATATTGATAAACAACCTGCGAGGTAAAAAGGCAGGTTAATCCAGAACAAAATATCCTCCTGTGGCCTGTAAAAATTTTTGAACAGGAGTGAGCGTTCGACTCAGAGAGTAAAATATCAATCTTAACTATAATCTCTATAACTATCTGAACTAATGCACCCTGTAGAGTGAAATGCAACATAAACAACATTTTCACATCATAACATCAAAAGGTAATTTGGAGCACTCACACACCTGTAGTATCAATCATAACATATGGGAGTGATCCCTATCTGACTCTCTTAAATCCAACTGGTGCGGTAATTACTCAAGCTCGGACTTCCACTTAATAACCAAATCGAGGTCCCGAATTACTCAAGCCGTGACTACCCCTCGAAGGCAGGTCCCAATTACTCAAGCGTGACTACCCCGTCCTATCCATAGTCCACACCACATCACACGCACGCCAACGCACGCGCCTGCTCCAAATTACCACAACAACATCCATGGCATATTAACGATTATGAATGCAACATAAATCGTGCCTAGAGTTTAACTAAATAAATATATGCATATAAGTGATACATGGGCATCTTGAACATATAATAATATCGAAATTACAATTAAAATTAATATTTTACTCACGGACTTGACGACAAATTACTTGTGGCGGTGGGCGGAGGAAGAAGGCTGTCGGCTCACGACAATCATATTACATTTATTTAATACAATCGACTCAATACAAATAAAGAAAAGACCAATTACGTCCTAAGTCGTGCAGAAAATCGTGAGTCTCCCTATACCTAGGACCTACCCAACTGCAAAAGGGCTAAAAACGCACTTCTATACTCACAATCTATACATCAACAGTTCAATCATATCACACAGCCCCTCTGGGCCCATCAAATCAATCATCCATCACAATACGTAAAATTTCAATTTAGTCCTTATTATTGATCATTTTTGCAAAAGCGCCCAAACAAGCTCTAAAAATTATAAAACTTTGCCCATGGTCCTTAGCAATATTACTAAGCTATTGCAAAAGAATCATAATTTTCTGAGCTACCACGAATATTTTATGGATTTTTAATCCTATTTAAGCACTAGAAAATTACGAAAAAGCAAGGTTCGGGTTTACCTTTGCCGATTCCGCTCGGGATGTCTGACAATGGTAGGGTAGCCAAAACCTCGATTCAATTCGGAGACTTTTCCGTGGTAGTGCATGCAGCGGAAATTCAGTCAGGACAAGCTGAATTTCCGCGAATTGAGGATACCTACGAAGCCCAATAATAATATATAAAAATCGGGGTGTTACATTCTCCCCCTTACAGAAAATTCGTCCTCGAATTTTACACAAGCGAGAATAAAGTACATGATTACACATTGAGCAGGATAAAGGGTACTTGCTACGCATGTCCCGTTCGACTCCCAGTGCACTCTTCCACCGATGGCTCCTCCACAAAACCTTAACCATAAGGATCTGTTTTGATCTTAGTTGTCTCACTTGGTAGTCCACTATGGCTCTGAGTTGCTCCTCAAATGTCAAGTTCTCCTTTAGTTCTATTACATCCGATTGTAGTACATGAGAAGGATCGGGAATGTATTCTTGAGCATAGAGATGTGAAACACGGGATGAGCGTGAGAAAGGTTGGGTGGTAGCTCCAACCGGTGAGCAAGCTGCTCAACTCTATCCGTAACCTCAAAAGGTCCAATATACCGAGGTGCCAACTTGCCCTTCTTTCCAAATCTCATGACTCCTTCATTGGAAAAACCTTCAGAATACATAGTCGCCACCGCAAACTCCACATCCCTCCGTCTGGGGTCTACATAACTCTTACGCCTCTTGAAAATTTGTTTTGATCGTTCCTGATTAAATGAACTATCTCTCAAGTGTCTTGCACTAGGTCTACATCATGCACCTTCGCTTCCCCATTTCCGTCCTACAGAGGAGACCTATACTTTCTTCCATATAGTGCCTCATAGGGTGGCATCCCTATCTTTGGAGTGATAAGCTGTTGTTGTAGGCAAACTCCACCAAAGCTAGCTGCTCATCCCATTGACCTCCAAAATCCAAAACACTCATGCGAAGCATGTCTTCCAGTGTTTGGATTATCCTTTCCATTGTCCGTGCATGCAGGGTGGAAAGCCGTCTTGAAGTTCAAGCGTGTGCCAAGTGCCTCCTGCAACTTTCTCCAAACCAGAAGTGAGCGGGGCCCTCTGTCAGATATTATGGAAGCCGAAACTCCATGCAATCTGACTATTTCTCGAATGTAGAGCCGGGCGTACTGTGCCACAGAATATGTAATCTTCACAGGCAAGAAGTGAGCTGATTTGGTCAAGCGGTCTACAATTACCCATATCGAGTCATATCCTCGCGTGGTACGAGGCAACCCAGTCACAAAATCCATAGAAATCATTTCCCACTTCCATTATGGGATAGGGAGCTCTTGCAACTTCCCTGACGGTCTCTGGTGTTCAAACTTCACCTTCTGACAAGTCAAGCACTTGGACACAAAGTCTGCTATGTCTCTCTTCATGCCATTCCACCAATAGCCATCTTTCACATCATAGTACATCTTGGTGGAACCTGAGTGGACATTGTACAGTGTATAGTGTGCCTCTCGCATGATTTCATCTCTGAGATTGTCCACATCGGGCACACATATCCTAGAACCTTGCACTAGGGCACCATCATTGGCAAATCCAAACTCACCACCTTCACCTTGCTGTACTCTTTCTATGATCTTCATTAATTGTTGGTCTCTGTGTTGGGAAACTCTAACTCTATCTCGCAAGTCTGGCCTCACTGAAAAATGAGCCAACAAGACCCCCTCATCTGAAAGATCTAGGATTAAACCTTGATCCATCAACTCATGTACTTTCTGAATCAACGGTCTCTTCTCTGCTGAAATGTGCTACAAAATGCCAGAAGATTTTCTGCTTAAAGCATCTGCTACTACATTGGCCTTCCCAGGGTGGTACTGGATGGTGCAATCATAGTCTTCCAGAAGCTCCATCCATCTCCTCTGTCTCAAGTTTAAATCCCTCTGTTGGAAGATGTACTTCAAACTCTTATAGTCGGTGTATATCTCGCACACTTCACCATACAGGTAGTGTCTCCAGATTTTTAGTGCAAAGACTACAGCCGCCATTTCCAAATCATGGGTGGGATAGTTCTGCTCATGCCTCTTCAGCTGCCTTGAAGCATAAGCCACTACTTTTCCATTCCGCATCAAAACACACCTAGGCCAACTCTGAGGCGTCCACGATTACGGTGTATCCTTAACCGCTCATTGGTAGTGTTAACACGGGCGATGGTTAGACACTCCTTATCCTCGTCATTATAAGCGACTCTATCGAGCTCTCTTCCATCCTTTGCATCTTATCCACTTCCCTTTTCCTATTTTTGGTATTGTTGGTATCTTTTCAACTCTTTGTACTTATTCCTTAATTTTAGTCATATCTCATCCTTACACCTTTTCCTTCAAAGGCGTCTATCACATCAACAACTTTAACTTTCTTTTTATTTCTTAGTCTTATCTTTATTAATACTTACATTAATTCGAAAATTCTAACCTTACGGCATACTCCTGCAAGCATATACTTCACCTATTGTAACACTTATAAATAACCAAAGAAAATTCTTTTGTAACCCCTTTCCCAACTTAACTATCAGAACATTATCATTCCCTACCAGCCTTAGTAGGAAATTGCTCATCTTGGATGAATATGAGCCCCATAAACTATAAGTTCCATCTGAACTAACACGGCTGTAGGAAATATGTGTCATGCCTTAATTCCAAACAAGATACTTCACGTGTTCATTCTCCTTAATATAATCATATATCTGCCCATAGCTTTCTAAACTTCAACCTCAAATTACCCATCGGAACAATTTCATCTATTGAAACTCATCCATAAATAGTACTTCATCTAGCTCATAGTTTAAAGCGATCATGAAGCCTTAGTAGCTAACTCAATTTAACTCTGTCATTACTCTGTTAGTCCTTTCATACTTAATACTAGGTATGCACTTCTTGTCATTCTCATATCAGAAATTATGTATGAATTTGTGCCTACTAAACTCTCAATAACTAGGTCTCCTTGACTCGGTTTACATTTCCTTATATAACCTTCTAGAACCAAAAGCACAAGCTAAACTTGAAAAGAAAGAAAATATCCTCTTATATTCAACTACACCCGATTGTCATATTATAACGTTTCACCTAAGTTTCTTGGTCTTTCTCTCCAAATTTCATCATCTCCTAGCACAATTATGCTCTACTTATAAGGTATCATCTGCATGAACCCTTTACCGTACCATTTTCCTTCTTGACATAATATTTTATAATTTATTAACTTTACTTATACTCGACCTATGATTCATATCTATCATCGTTTTTATTGTGCCCTTAACTTTTGTTGATTCCTGAAAGATTTCTCTCACTAATAAATTCTTCCAACACTAATTCCACCCTTATCTAGGGTCATTAATTTGATCCTTGAACTTTCTAGTGATTTATAACCATCCAGACTTGTCACTTTTCGTTCTACCCCTACTATTGTCCTGTCGTTATTGCTTCACTACAAAGTGATTACATTGATCACACTAAAAATGTTTGCAAGACATTCATAACGAACCTCTAACTACCTTCTCACTATCTCAAAAGTCTAACCTAAAACCTATGTGTCATTATCTATCATTCTTTTCCTCTCATCATACCTATTTGATCCCTTAGACTGACTTTTATTCAACTTACTGCTTACTAACTTCTCTTTCTCTACCTATTTAGGTAGTCCGCAATACCATCGCACACCTTCTAACATTTACTCATTATTATTGTATTCCATACCTCCATCACTTTTCTCACTAATGTGGTCCCATTTTGGGTTTTCCATCCTTGTCATTCTCCTTGCCAAGAATAACGCTTAGCCTATCCTATATCTTAACTTTGTTCCTTTTATTATGCGCTCTTTAGGTTGTCCTTTCATTTATTTCCTTTGTCTTACCCAAAATAGAACTTGACTATTCTATCCCTGGTTTCATTCTTTTTCCTAACATAAAAGCAGTACTTGCTAACTATATCTTTCAGAGTCTCTATCGCGTTATCATATGTCTGTGCTACTCAGATTTGGTCCTTTGACCACTCTAGCTAGTACTTCCACTAGCATTTAGATTATATTGCATATGCAATCAATTGTCCAAACTTTCATTCTGCACTTTCTTTATCCATTGGCCTTCTGTGATTTATCTTCGCTAATTTATTACTCTTAACACTATTATAATTATTATTTTCCATGTTTACTCAACTAGCCAAAACTTAAGATTCCGGGCACCCAAACCTGTCATCCAATTCAAAGGACTTACATCCATCATGATCTGATTATATATGATTCCTATAATGGAACTTGTATCCTCTCCAGGATACCCGAGCCAACTACTCTCTACCACACTCTACAGTCCCATCTGGGACACTATTCCATAAGTCATCATTATCAGTAATAACCTTCAATCCATTCTGAAAAGATAGGACTATATCCTAACTTGCTGCAACAAAGGTACTACATCTACCACCTTGCCAGAACCATGTCAAGTTAATGACTCTTTTATCATATCATAGCTCTATAAATCATCAATTCATAGTTTCGACCTTCCCTAGGTAGTAGGGTTGCACTTTACATCTTGCTAATACACACAAGGTATCCTATTCTCACTAAGTTCTAAGCAAAACGTCTGGCATTCTACAAAAATCATCCAAAATTCCATACCGAAGACTAGATGGTCTCACTCTATAGGTGTCACTTTTTACTTTGCAACTAGTCTGAAACCTCTGGTCTGTTGGCAACTCTTGATGTAACTCTAGCTCATGCTGGGGTAACTGAGTCACTGACTCTAGTTATCACCCAACTGTGACCTTTCAATATTCTAACTCTAGACTCTTAACCAAGAGTTCCCAACTCCTCTGCAAATCTGAGAACTGTTGCAGCATAAGCTGTACCAAAGCGAAGCCATCTCAAACACCCTCATTATGGAGCACCATGGGGATGCACGCGACTCTACACAATAATCTCATGTCGATGCTTGTGTCTGCGACTTACGGAGCGGACATCGAGAACATTCTATAGTTACAACGATACGTCCAGACAGACTACGACTCCTAATATCTTAACTCTCATGAATCATCTAATATCACAAACTTATTACATTTGGGTCATCTACCGATGTTGCCGATGATGGTATCCTCATCCTTATCTAGGGCAACTGTACTTTTAAGACTCACTTTTATGTACTCGTGCCTTATACGAAATGGGCACACCATTTAAACCCATACTGACAAAAATATAACATTTCTTGGAGTACGTATCCTCATGATAGACCTCACACGTCTACTAACTCTATTTCACATTTCTATATACTCCACGAAAATCAAGACACTAAGCGAGGTAATCTTATATTTCCCGAGGTATAACGTGGAATCTAGAAACAAAGAATTACAGGAAAAGACGAAACCGAATCCTAGACTCCGCATGTGACTCCTAGTAGACTCTTCCCAACACTTAGATGATTTTTCCCAATGAATCTGGAGCCTAAGCTCTGATACCACATTTGTCACGACCCAACCTATGGGCCGGACCGACACTAGGACCTGGGCCAGCCTAAAGCCCCCGAGGCCCGTAGTAAGCCTTAACTATTCATTAACCCAACTCTAAGGCCCATTTGGGCCCAATTTCAAGATAACAAACGGACGAGTCCGGCCATAAAATGGACTTTCCAACGGGAGTTTTGACTCACCCGACACTGTAAACACAATAAACAATCCATTGGGAGCTCGGCTCACCCTCCACATACTCATCAACATAATAATAAATGGGAGCTCGGCTCCTCATCCAATCCATCAAGCGGACTTAAAATATTAAGTTTACAGTCCAACATGAATATAATATTACGGACCAATTTCAAATAATTACGCTAACACATGCGGAAATTCTAGGAGTAATTAAAATTACACAATATTGATAAACAACTGCGAGGTAAAAAGCGAGTTAATCGAACAAAATATCCTCCTGTGGCTGTAAAAATTTTTGAGCAGAGTGAGCGTTCGACTCGGAGAGTAAAATATCAATCTTAACTATAATCTCTATAACTATCTGAACTAATGCACCTGTAGAGTGAAATGCAACATAAACAACATTTTCACATCATAACATCAAAAGGTAATTTGGAGCACTCACACACCTGTAGTATCAATCATAACATATGGGGTGATCCTATCTGACTCTCTTAAATCCAACTGGTGCCGGTAATTACTCAAGCTCGGACTTCCACTTAATAACCAAATCGAGGGTCCCAGAATTACTCAAGCCGTGACTACCCCTCGAAGGCGGGTCCCAATTACTCAAGCCGTGACTACCCGTCCTATCCATAGTCCACACCACATCACACGCATGCGCCAACGCACGCACATTGCTCCAAATTATCACAACAACATCCATGGCATATTATGATTATGAATGCAACATAAATCGTGCCTAGAGTTTAACTAAATAAATATATGCATATAAGTGATGCATGGGCATCTTGAACATATAATAATATCGAAATTACAATTAAAATTAATATTTTACTCACGGACTTGACGACAAATTCTTTGTGGCGGTGGGCGGAGGAAGAAGGCATCGGCTCACGACAATCATATTACATTTATTTAATACAATCTGACTCAATACAAATAAAGAAAAAGACCAATTACGTCCTAAGTCGTGCCGAAAATCCTTCTGGCAGAGTCTCCCCTATACCTAGGACCTACCCAACCTGCAAAAGGGCTAAAAACGCACTTCTATACTCACAATCCATACATCAACAGTTCAATCATATCACACAGCCCCTCCTGGGCCCATCAAATCAATCATCCATCACAATACGTAAAATTTCAATTTAGTCCTTATTATTGATCATTTTTGCAAAAACTGCCCAAACAAGCTCTAAAAATTATAAAACTTTGCCCCGCGGTCCTTAGCAATATTACTAAGCTATTGCAAAAAGAATCGTAATTTTCTAAGCTACCACGAATATTTTATGGATTTTTAATCCTATTTAAGCACTAGAAAATTACGAAAAAGCAAGGTTCGGGTTTACCTTTGCCGATTCCGATTTCGGGAACGTGCTCGGGATGCCTGACAATGGTAGGGTAGCCAAAACCTCGATCCAATTCGGAGACTTTTCCGATGGTAGTGCATGTAGGAAATTCAGATCCGGACAACTGTCGAATTTCCGCGAATTGAGGATACCTACACGAAGCCCAATAATAATATATAAAAAATCAGGGGTGTTACATTATAAATAAAGGACTGAGTCCCAATGAGTGTCTCTCAAGCCGCGTCTACCTGTCCTATCCATACCAATACCATACACACCACACGCACGCCAACTCATGCACACTGCTCCAAATTACCATAAACAATGTCTATGGCACTTCATCAATTAAGAATGCAATCTAAAATATGCCTAGTGTTTAACTACATAGATACATATTTATAAGTGATGCATGGGCATGCCTGAACATATAATAATATTAAAATTATAATTAAAATTAATATTTTACTCACAGACTTGAACTGAGGTCATTGCGGCGACTGGGCGGAGGAGGAAGGCTGTCCCGGCTCACCTAACAATTTCATTGTAATTATTTAATATATTTGACTCAATACAAGTTTAGAAATGACCAAAGACGCCCTAAGTCATGCCAAGAATCCGACAGAGTCTCCCTTATATCTAGGACCCACCCAACCTGCAAAAGGGTTCAAAATACACTTCTATATCTACAAGTCACACATCCACAACTCAATCACATCACATGGCCCCTCCTGGGTCCATCCAAACTGTCACGACCCAACCTATGGGCCTGATTGGCACTAGGACCTGGGCCAGCCTAAAGCCCCTGAGGCCCGTAGTAAGCCTAACTATTCCTAAACCCAAATCTAAGGCCCATTTGGGCCCAATTTCAAGAACTCAATTGGACAGAGTCCGGCCATAAAATGGACCTTTTAACTGGGAGTTTTTGACTCACATGATCTGTAAACACAATATATAATCAATTGGGGAGCTCATCTCACCCTCCACATACTCATATTAACATAAAGTCAAATGGGAGCCCAACTACCTCATCCAGTCTAACATACATGCATATAATAAGTTTACAGGTCCAACAAGGCAAATTATATTATAGACCCAAATCAAATAAATATTTCTAACATATGCGAAAATTCCAGGAGTTACTAGAATTACACAAACATAAATAAATGACCTGCGAAGAAGAAAAGCAGGTTAACCACAACAATAATCCTCTTGTAGCCTGGAAAAATAATGAACAGGAGTGAGCATTCAACTCAGAGAGTAAAATATCAATTTTAACCATAATCTCTATAACTATCTAAAGCTAATGCACCCTGTAGAGTGAAATGCAACATCGTTAATATTTTCACGTCATAACAGCAAAAAGGTAATCTGGAGCACTCACACACCCGATAAGGTCAAACAATACATATATGAGAACTGATCCCCTATACAGCCCTCTTAATCCAACCTGTGCCAGCGAAGAACTCAAGCCGAACTTTCACTTAATAAATCAAATCGGGGTCCCAGCGAAGAACTCAAGCCGTGTCTACTCCGAAGGACTAGGTCCCAGTGAAGATCTCAATCCGTGTCTACCCATCCTATCCATAGCCAACACCATACCACACGCACGCCAACTCATGCACACTGCTCCAAATTATCACAACAACATCTATGGCACTTTAACAGTTGTGAATGCAGTATAAAACGTGCCTAGAGTTTAACTACATAGATACATATTTATAAGTGATGCATGGGCATACTTGAATATATAATAATATCGAAATTACAATTAAAATTAATATTTTACTCAAAAACTCAACCGAAGTCATTGTGATGGCTGGGTGGAGGAGGAAGGCTGTCTCGGCCCACCTGATAATTTTATTACAATCATTTAATAAATTTGACTCAATACAAACTAAGAAAAAGACCAAAGATATTATAAGTCGTGCCGAAAATCCAGCAGAGTCTCCCCTATACATAGGACCTATCCAACCTGCAAAATGGCTTAAAACGCACTTCTATATCCACAAACCATACACCCATAACTCAATCATATCACACAGCCCCTCCTGGGCCCATCCAAACAGTCATCAATCACAATATGTAAAATTACAATTTAGTCCTCATAATTGACCCTTTTTGCAAAAACTACCCTAATAAGTTCTAAAAATTCTAAAACTTTGCCCCGAGGTCCTTAGCAATATTACTAAGCTAATGCAAAAAGAATCATAATTTTCTGAGCTACCACGAATATTTTATAGATTTTTAATCCCATTCAAGCATTAGAAAATTAAGAAAAAGTAAGGTTCGGGTTTACCTATGCCGATTCCGATCTTAGGAAAGCGTTCGAAACGTCTAACAATAGTGGGGTAGCCAAAATCTCGACCCAAGTCTGAGACTTTTTCGGTAGCCTGTCTGTCTGGTTAGAAATTCACAGACTGGGGAAACTGTAGAATTTCTGCGAATTGAAGGTACCTACACGAAGCCCACAACACGGGGGTTAGTATATAATTTTACGGTTTCTAAGCTCATTTAATGCTCGAAAAAACACTACGAAGTTTCGTGAGACCCACCAAAAAACGGTGTCAAAAAATTTTAAAGTTTATATTGCCGTGAAGCTCTCGACGAGTGGAGCGCTCTGATACTCTCGGTTTTCTCATGGGGTTCACGGTTTGTGAGAAATCTAGCCCAAAAATTGAAATGGGATAAAACTTCCCGAACAAAAATTGGGAAAATCGCTCGATGGATTTTTGTATTCTTGGTGTCTATGGAAAGCTCTCGAGGTGTAAATGGTGTTTGACACAAGACCCGACCCAATCGATAGCTGGATCGGTCGAATTTTGGTCGAGAAAGTGAGGTGTCGGCCTGCGCATTGCCTGACTTCGCGCGTATTTTCCAGGCGTTCCAGGTAGCAGTCGGTGATGGGGAGGCACTCGGGCAGCGTGCCGGCGAGGTGGGGAGGCTTGGGCGGTGGTTGGCCGGCGTGAGGAGGAGGGAGGAGAGAGAAAACGGGAGGGGAAGGTGGGACGTTGGGCACATGCGAGGGAGAAAGAAGAAGAAAAAGAAAAGGTCAGTCTGATTCGATCATTCTGGTTCGTTTCAACCTGTCCTATTCAAGATATAAAATTTTAAATTTTTACTCTGCCTTGAGACTGAAAACGAGGTCCAAAAATTTCGAAAAAATTCTAGAAAACTCAGAAAAATTCGTAGAGTCCAATATATATTTTTAGTTTTGCCACGTGGTCTTTAAATTAATTTTTAAAAATCATTAAATTTTTATATTTTCGGAAAATCAAATCCAATTTCTAAAATCAGAAAAATTTTAAATAATTTCCTAAAATTCAAATAAAATAAAATATTAATATTTACTCATAAAATAATAAATTTAAAATTAGGGGTGTTAAATTCTTCCCCCCTTACAGAAAATTCGTCCTCGAATTTTACACAAGGCAGAATAAAGTACAGAATTACACATTGAATAGATAAGGGTACTTGCTACACATGTCCCGCTCTGACTCGTAGGTGCACTCTTCCACTGACTGACTCCTCCACAAAACCTTAACCATAGGGATCTGTTTTGATCTTAGCTGCCTCACTTTGTAGTCCACTATGGCTACAGGTTGCTCCTTAAACTTAAACGTCAGGTTTTCTTTCAGCTCTACTACATCCTGCTGTAGCACATGAGAAGGATTAGGTATGTATTTCCTGAGCATGGAGATGTGAAACATAGGATGAATATGAGAAAGGTTGGGTGGTAGCTCAAACAGGTAGGCAACTGCTCCAACTCTATCAGTAATATCAAAAGGTTCAATATACCGAGGTGAAAACTTGCCCTTCTTTCCAAATCTCATTACTCCCTTCATCGGAGAAATCTTCAGGAATACATAATCGCCTACTGCAAACTCTACATCCCTTCGTCTAGGATCTGCATAACTCTTCTGCCTACTGAAAGCTATGTTCAATCGTTCCCTGATTAAAAGAACCATCTCTGAAGTGTACTGCACTAGGTCTAAATCATGCACATTCGCTTATCCCATTTTCGTCCAACACAGAGGAGACCTACACTTTCTGCCATATAGTGCCTCATAGGGTGCCATCCCTATGCTGGAGTGATAACTGTTGTTGTAGGCAAACTCCACCAAGGGTAACTGATTATCCCATTGACCTCCAAAATCCAAAACACACATGCGAAGCATGTCTTCCAGTGTTTGGATTGTCCTTTCGGACTGCCCATCTGTCTGAGGGTGGAAAGCGGTACTAAAATTTAACTGTGTGCCAAGTGCCTCCTACAACTTTCTCCAAAACCGAGAAGTGAACCGAGGCCCTCTGTAAGATATTATGGAAGTAGGAACTCCATGCAATCTGACGATTTCCCGAATATAGAGTCGGGCATACTGTGCAATAGAATATGTGGTCTTCACAGGCAAGAAATGAGCTTATTTATTTAGACGGTCTACAATCACCCATATCAAATCGTATCCCCGCGTGGTACGAGGCAACCCAGTCATAAAATTCATAGTAATCATTTCCCACTTTCATTCTGGGATAGGGAGCTCTTGCAGCTTCCCTGAAGGCCTCTGATGTTCAAATTTCACCTTCTGACAAGTCAGGCACTTGGACACAAAGTCTGCTATGTCTCTCTTCATGCCATTCCACCAATAACTATCTTTCACATCATGGTACATCTTGGTGGAGCCTGGGAGGATATTGTACAGTGTATAGTGTGCCTCTCGCATGATTTCATTTCTGAGATTGTCCACATCGGGCACACATATCCTGGAACCTTGCATAAGGGCACCATCATTGGCAAATCCAAACTCACCACCTTCACCCTGCTGTACTCTTTCTATGATCTTCATCAATTGCTGGTCTCTGTGCTGAGAAACTCTAACTTTGTCTTGCAGGTCTGGCCTCACTGAATAATGAGCCAACAATACCCCTTCATCTGAAAGATCTAAGATCAGACCTTGATCCATCAACTCATGTACATCCTGAATCAACGGTCTCTTCTCCGCTGATATGTGCGCCAAGCTACCAGAAGATTTTCTGCTCAAAGCGTCTGCTATTACATTGGCCTTCCTAGGGTGATACTAGATGGTACAATCATAGTCCTTCAGAAGCTCCATCCATCTCCTTTATCTCAAATTTAAATCCCTCTGTTGGAAGATATACTTCAAACTCTTGTAGTCGGTGTATATCTCACACACTTCATCATACAGGTAGTGTCTTTAGATTTTTAGTGCAAAGACTACAGCCGCCATTTCCAAATTATGGGTGGGATAGTTCTGCTCATGCCTCTTCAGCTGCCTTGAATCATAAGCCACTACTTTTCCATTCTGCATCAAAACACACCCTAAGCCAACTCTGGAGGCTTCACAGTACACGGTATATCCTTCACCACTCATTGGTAGTGTCAACACAAGAGTGGTGGTTATACACTCCTTAAGCTTCTGGAAACTCTCCTCACAATCATATGTCCAAATGAATGGAATATTCTTCCAAGTCAACTTAGTTAGGGGAGCTGCTATCCTGGAAAAATCCTGCACAAAACGCCTATAGTAACCAGCTAGACCCAGAAAACTTCGCACCTCAGTAACTATTGTAGGCCTAAGCCAATCAGTTACAGCCTCAATTTTCTTGGAATCCACTTGAATGCCTTCACTAGAAACCACGTGTCCCAAGAATGAGATGCTTTCTAGCCAAAATTCACATTTTGAAAATTTGGCATATAGCTGGTGCTCCCTCAAAATCTGCAACACCATCCTCAAATGTCACACGTGTTCTTCCTCGGTCCAAGAGTATACCAAAATATCATCTATGAATACGATGATAAAACAGTCTAGGAATGGCCTGAATACCCTGTTCATCAAGTCCATGAAGGCTGCTGGTGCATTAGTGAGTCCAAAAGACATCACCAAGAACTCATAATGACCATATCTTGTCCTGAATGCTGTTTTGGACACATCCACATTCCTGATTCTCAACTTATGATAGCCTGCTCGCAGGTCTATCTTGGAAAAGAATCTAGCTCCTTGGAGCTGATCAAATAGATCATCGATCCGAGCAAGTGGATACTTGTTCTTCACAGTCACCTTATTCAACTGTCTATAATTAATACACAACCTCAAGGACCCATCTTTCTTTCTCACAAATAGAACAGGAGCGCCCCAGGGTGAAGTGCTCCGACGTATGAAACCCTTGTCCAAAAGCTCCTGTAGCTGCTCCTTTAGCTCTTTCAATTCTGTTGGTGCCATCCTGTAAGGCGGCATTGATATGGGGTTTGTACCCGGCACAACATCAATGCAAAACTCTATTTCCCTTCCTGGTGGCAACCCTGGAAGCTCCTCAGGAAAGACATCTATGAATTCTCTGACAACAGGAACATTTTCCATACTGACACCCTCTACAAATGTATCTCTCACCAATGCCAAATACCCTTGATATCCACGCCTCAATGTTTTTCTAGCACTAATTGCTGATACCAAATTATATGGAGCCATGCTCCTGTCATCATCAAAGCTAAACTCTTCCACACCAGGTATGTGAAAATTCACCTTTTTGTACCTGCAGTCTAAAGTGGCATAATGAGTTGCCAACCAATCCATTTCTAAGATTATATCGAAATCCATTACTGGTAGAGGAACCAAGCCTGCTGGGAGGATCTTTCCATCTACTACTACTGAGCTACTTGGAAAAACCATATTTACATCTATGTTATCACTAAGCCGGGTAGCTACAGACAAAGGGCATTCTAAAGTTGTAGGGTTCCTACCCAATCTCAAGGCAAACACTGGAGAGACAAATGAGTGCATAGCACCCAGATCTATCAAAACATGAGCCTCATAGGAATAGACTAGAAGAATACCTGCCACAACTGCATTGGAAGCCTGAGCAGCCTGGTGGGTCAGGGTGAAAACCCGCGCTTGACCCCTACCCTGCATTGCAGAACTTTGATACTGACTTCTACCTCCTGATCTACCTCCAAATCCACGTCCTCCTTGTCCTCGGCCCTGTTGGCCACTGAACTGACTGCCTACCATGCTGGAAGCACCAGGATACAACTGTCGAGGAACATTTGCAACAGAACCCTATGACCACATCTGTGGCTCGCTGAACACGGGGCATTCCCTAGCAAAGTGACCTGGTTGGCCACACCTGAAACATACTCCTGTACCCATCAGACAAGGTCCTGAATGTCCTCTTCCACACTGTGCACAAGGTGCCAAGGAGGATCTGAACTGCATCCAGATCAGCCAGATCCCAGCTGTGACCACTGCTGGATCCGTACCCTGGTCTGAATCCTCGAGATTTGTGTCTAAAACCACTCCTCTTGTTCCTACTTTTTCCTCTGTAATTACTTTGGCCTCTGCTATCCGGAGCACCCATGTGGGGAACACCTGAAGAACCCTCTGCTCTAATTTTCTTTGCTCTTCCATTGTCATCTCCAGTGTAGCTAATTTCAATCTGTCGGGCTCAATCAACTACCACATCAAAAGACTAATCAGACATCATGGCCAGGTTTGCATACCTCTTGTCCAGCCCCTTTAGGAACCTTTTCACCTTCATACTTTCTGTAGCCACTGCTGTAGGGGCATATTTGCTCAGTTCCAGAAATTCTGTAGCATATTTATCTACAAACCTGTCATTCTGCCTTAAGGCCCCAAAGGCCCACTGCTTTTGGTCTCTGAAACTTTCTGGCACAAACCTATTGATAAACAGCTCCACAAACTGGGTCCATGACAAACATTCCATCCGAGGTAACATGTAGTCATTCATCCATTGTTTAGGCATAAGCCTCATGACATGTTGCACATACTCTATGAGCCTCCTATCAGTCAACTGCAACTCCATCCCTGCCTGTTTGCAGGAATCCAAAAACCGATAGGTATCATCTGACACATCATAAGTACCAGGCATCAATTTTTTGAAATTAATTATCTTTTTGTAAGGTTCTCCTCTTGGTGCAGTAGACTGCGGCTGTTTGGGAGGGTGGACCATATACTGTGCCATTATATCGATGGTTCTCTACAAACCAGCTAGAGTAACTGTTATTGGGTCCATGGGACCCTGTGCCATAAAAGACTGTGTCACACCCTACTCCTCGTAAGATGTAACATGTTCCCGTAGTACACCTAATGAATTACCGTACTTCACCTACCGGTAACCCATTAAATATACTACAAGGGATTTTAAAACAATTTTCGTTCATTTTGGAATTGGTGGGTAAAATTTTTTTCAAATATTAAAACCTTCATTTAGAATCCAAACATAAATCAAATTTTTGATATTTAAGATTTCCATAATTTTACAAAAATTTCGGCAGAGTGCCGTCTGTATTTTGAGAAAACAGTTCTTCAAAACCTGAAAATAAAAACACTCCCAATATTTTTCTCAATCACAACTTCATTTGCAACCACCAAATTTCAAATCAACAACAATGGCAACACTTCAACTCAAAGTCCAAATTTCAAATCAAAAATTAATAACTCAAAACATTTCATAAACTCATGCACATTGCATTTTAAATATTTAATTTACATTCACTATTAAATTTACAAACACAAAATCTCAAGAATAATATTATTACAATTTTATCTGTACAACTGCTCAAACTACAGAGATACATATGCATACCATCATATTTACATCAAACTAAACTACCAAGGTATAGACAATACCCATACAGAAATTCTTCAACCATGCTCCTCTCTGACTGTAGCAGCTCACTCTACTGCTATGTCCTTTTCTCTATCTGCGACAGCAAGTTAAAGCTATCGCTGAGTATATAAATACTCAGTGGTGCACAATAAAGAATAGAATGTATAATATAAGACATTTATGAACAAATCATCATTCAAAAATCTCATAATCGCATTTCACAATTTCTTTCTCAAATTGCATTTATAACAAATCATAATTTCAAGCTTAATATAGCACAACTTGATCAAACAATTTAATAAACATAGTGTTGCCAAACAATAACACAACTTAGGCCATGACACAAAATTTCCGAACATGTCGTGTGTACATCACGACAAGGCAAACACCCCCACTAATCGAAATCAATGAGGGAGGTGGCTAGCTAGCTAATGAGTACTCATCCAAACTCGCCCCTCAGACTGGGAAGCCAGAGAGGGAGGAAACTGATCAAATATCAAACTCACCCCACAAGTGGAGGAGGAACATATTAATATTGTCATGCCAAGTGTGAATTAAAAACAATTTAAATCAAAAGCATCATAAATACTTCATCATGGTAATGTTACAATTCAATATTTCAAATTATTCAAAACAATTTAAATCAAGTTATTCAAACATTTCATACAATTCACAAATCATATTTCATTCCAAACTTTTCATTTTCAAAGTAGGCAACACACTATTTTTCAAATAAGACTTTCAAAGTCATAACTAAATTCAAAATCATTTATTCAAATATTTCATAGAAATCAATAAATAATTTTCATTCCAAATTTCCATTGAAAAATAGGCAACACAACATTCTCGAAATTCACAATGAACAAAACACATTCACAATGTATAACAAATCAATTTCCATTATGAAAACTATAATTTAAAAATTTTTGTGCACAAACCTGATGCGAGTCGCCTATCGGCCTTGACTCGATTCCTCGGGTCCTTTCTCGGTGTTCTTTTCCACTGAAACATACAGTTTCACAGTGTTTCAGTATCATAACTTATCATAAATTCAATAATTAATTCATAAATACTTAATTCTAGGCCAAATATGCTTAAACTAACGTTCTTAGAAATTTTCATTTCGGGGTTACTATTCACTACACTATTCAAGTCAAATTGTTGACTTTTTAAGGCATAATAGGTATGGGAACTCCAACTTCACCCACATACCACATTTTGGTCATTAAACTTGTTGGTTTTGGTCATTTTCTCAAAGCTTAGGTCATTTTGGCGAAATTGCCAATTTTCGGTTTTGGTGCTCCGAAGTTGCACTGTTCCATTGGTCAATCTACTGTTGGAATTTGGCAAAACTTCCTTCATAGAAAATGTTCCTTATTGTCTTAAGTGTATTTTCATTTTTGGATCACCCCAATCGGAGTTTTGTAGCTCAAGTTATAGCCAAAATACAATTACTGTTCAAGTGCACTGTTCATGCTGAGATTTTGGTTCTGGCAGATTTTTGGTCCAACTTTGTTTAGTAATTTGATCAAGTTAAGTTCATAATTTGGTCTAACTTTCTTCATATGAAATGTTCTACTATGTCTTAGGTTTCCATCGGTTCAAGAATCACCTAAATCCGAGTTTCCTAGAGAGAGTTATATCCCTTCAAACATTACTTCTCAATGGCAATTCTGCAGAATCGCAGGTACAGTAACTCAACTTTGCTCAATAATTTGAATGGGTCAATGGCATAATTTGGGTTGGTGTTCTTCATGAAAGTTTTAGGTCTATATCTTATCTAATTTCTGGTAAAATTTCAGGTCAATTTGACCTTCCTAGCTCGAGTTATGACCAAATGAACAGTTACTGTTCATTTGATAAGTTTGGTGCAGTGGCAGCCTGCTCTCATTTCACTTTGATCAATTGTTTCACTAAGTTTTGGTCAATTTTTGGGCATGGTTCCTTAATGAAAATTGTGCCCTTTTATGTCTATTTTCATCTCCAATTGGTGGCATATCAATTGGGCTTGTAAAATTTCAGTTTTGGTCCTTCAAAGTTGACTTGGTCATGCTGCACGCAGCATGACCATACAACCTCCGAATTTGGCTTCACTTCTAATAATTCAAACACAACTTATTTGGTCACAATTGACCATTTTTCAGTTCACAATAGGTCAAACATGCCATTTACTCATTTTTTGCATTTTTGGTTCACAAACCCTAAGTTCAAAACCCTAATTCATGTCATTTGTTGCATTTAGCTACTTTCAAGGTCTTTAATCATAACCACTCACTAATTTAAGTTTCTAAACCCATTTAAACCATTCAAATCATGCAAATCACCCTCCCCCTTCATGCTGGCCGAATTTCAGTTTGGTCCCTCAATAAATTTTCTTTCCATTTTAAGTTTATTTACAAGTTAATCAAGCTAAAAATGCAACAATTAAACTAACTTCACATCTTAAATCACTAACATTGTTAGGTGTTTTTGAGCTTTCCTTTTTTCCTCTTTCTTTGATGACCAATCTCCTTCCCAAGTGACTAGAACAAGTTTTTATGAAGTTTCTATGGAAGCTATTGAGGTTTAATGAAGGATTGTAAGCTTGAGTGCAAGCTTTAATGGAGGATATCCATGGGGAAATGAGGGAGAGTGAGGGTGGCAAGGGAGAAAGGAAGAAGAAGACTTTTGGTTTTTTTTTTTTCTTTTCTTTATTTATTTTGTCTTATGGAAGACCCCAAAAATTCATTTAATCAAATTATTAATTATGGGATTTATGGCATCATGCATGATGTCATGCATGATGTCATATCCCTACACCTTTTTCATTTTCTTTTTTTTTCCTATTTATTTTTCTATTAGTTCTTTAATTTAATTCTCAATTTCGAAATTTTTTTTTGTCCAATTTTATTTGTGATTAGGTCGAGTCGACTCTGGGTCAATTGACCAAATTGACCTCGCGGTTCATCCCGTTTGCAATTAATTCCATATTTCTTCCGGCTCCTCGACTTAATTATTTGACCGCTTAACAGTTCTTTTTCGTGATTTTCTTTTCCACTATGTTTATAAGGGTCCTAAGGACCGCAGTCACTTTACGGTTGAAATTTGAGTTTAAAATGACTTGATGCTCTCAGGAGGTCACCCATCGCTGTGACTCTCGGCTCGTTTAACTTCCTATGTTCTGTTTTTCTTATTTATACTTAACTAATTGAACATTACTAATTATTTGTGTTTATGGTTTCTCTAGTTGTCTTAAGTGTGGTCCTAATCCCCTTAATTGTCCGGACCGACTCTGGTCACCTGAACAGTGAAATATACCTAGCTATACAAATAGGGGTGTTACAATTCTCCCCCCCTTAAAATAATTTCGTCCTCGAAATTGTGTCCACTATCTGTCCTCAAATAGTCATTCATGTTGTTTTCTCATGTTTTTCTCATATTTCTACATAACTTTATAATCGGAATAATGGTCCATAGCACTTTAACCAACGCTATTTACTCATCGATTGCTCACATCGTGTGCCAAGTTTCTTATGAGCCTTTGTCATAAGCTAGATTCAAATTCATTTCAATTTTAGAGGTAAGAAAATCTTTTCTATGTGCTAGTGGATCCACTCTTTCTAGGACCTCGTACTATCCTATGGGTGAGAACTAAATTTTTACTCTTTTCTTATCAAATCTCTTGATCATTTGATGTAACCTTCAGTTTAGCTTAGAATATTTTAGTCTTTTCTTGCTGTTATTTTTGCAATTATTTTCTTTTGTAGTCTTTTCTTTCTTAGCCATAGGTCCATAACCATTATCTTACCATCTCCATTTCTGACCAAGGCCTATGTGCCATTTTGCACTATCTTGTTTGCTTTGGTTTAACTTATTTCTTTCTTGATAAAATAGTTCGAGATTTCGTTACGTGTCTTAAGTAAGTTGCTTACCTTGGTGGCAATTCCTCATCTAGTATTTTTCTCATTTCTTACTGTTTTATTTATTTTTATCTATCGATATTTTATAGCTTATTTTGCACTGATGTGTAGTCATTATTTTCTTTTGTACTAAACTGTAACCTTTCAATATTCTAACTTTAGAGTTTTAAATCCCAGGTTAGGATTTTCAAACTCCTTTCCAATAAGAAAACTTTATCTTATCATAACTGTAACAAAATAGATGCCGTTTGTAACTATTCTTATTCTTGTGTACTATTGGCTAGTACGTAGCTCTATACAATAAATCCCAAATCAGTACTGTAATCTGTAGCTTATAGC
Source organism: Hevea brasiliensis (assembly GCF_030052815.1). Lineage (NCBI taxonomy): Eukaryota > Viridiplantae > Streptophyta > Magnoliopsida > Malpighiales > Euphorbiaceae > Hevea > Hevea brasiliensis. The sequence continues at coordinate 94,636,300 of NC_079502.1, forward strand.
ACAAACATCAAGAATATTGCATAATTACTACGATACATCCTAATAGAACAAATTTCCCTATATCTTATTTCTTTTAAATTCACTAATATCTTGAACTTATTTTGATTATGGTATCCACTGACATCTATCAGCAGTAATACCCTTACCCGCATCTAAGGTAGCTATATTACTATAACTTACTTTTAGGTTCTCTTAACTTACCTAATTAGGCTTACTAATTAACTTTACAAATTATTGTGTACTAGCAAATACTTTTCATTGACAAACTCTTCCAAAATTAATTTTAAAAAGACTAGTCACTAATATATCAAAATTGATTGATTTTTTTTTTCAACACATATACATATCTTAGTTAAAAATCGAGGAAATACCAGCAACCATGTCAGAAGTCTCATCCTCATTCCTCTGTCGCATAGTGTATACTCTCACTGGAGCATTACCTTGTCCTAGTTGATTTACAATATTCTGACTTCCAAGCATACTACCCCTACCTCTGCCTCTGCCTCTGCCTCTACCAACTGCTGGTGAACTCTTTGGGGTAGAAACTTGAGCTGATCCTTTTGACGTGGTAAATGATCCATAACGGCGTGGACTTACGCAATCCTTAGCAAAATGACCAGTCCCTCCACAATTGAAACATGCTCCTATAGCTCTATAACATACTCCACTATGTGGTTTACCACAAGTCTCACAAAGTCGATCCAACAACTCACAAAGTCTGTTGAGTTTGCTGATCGGATTGGGGTGGTTTCTGTCCAGAAGATCTACCTCTACCTGATTTGCGCAAGCTAGACCCTCCAAAATGTTTTCTTTTCCCAGAGCCACTCTGAGTAGCTTGGCCAGTAACCTTTTCAATTTTCTCTTTCTCTTGTGTACTCTTTTTCACTGCCCATTCTGATTCTATCCTTTCCAGTTCTAGGGCTTGTGAAATCAATTCAGAAAAATTCTGGTGTCGGAACCCCACCACTTGCATTCTCAAGCTAGGCCTCAACCCAACCTCAAATCTCTTACACCGGTCTCTGGGGGTGGTGACTAAGCTTCCAGCATAATGGCTTAGCCTTGAAAAATCCCGCTCATATTCTCCTACAGTTCTATCCCCTTGCTTTAAACTTAAAAACTCTTGCAACTTCATGTCTACATAAGTATCAGGGACACACTTTTGTCGAAATTCTCTTAAAAAGTCCGCAAATTGAAGTTATCTACACGAAGCCCACAACACGGGGGTTAGTATATAATTTTTACGAAATTTTCTAAGCTCATGTAATACTCGAAAAAACACTACGAAGTTTCGTGGGACTCACCAAAAAACGGTGTCAGAAAATTTTGAAATTTATATTGCCGTGAAGCTCTCGACGAGTGGAGCACTCTGGTACTCTCGGTTTTCTCGTGGGTTCACGGTTTGCCAGAAATCTAGCCCAAAAGTCGAAATGGGCTAAAACTTCCTAGATAAAAATTGGTCAATCCACTCAATGGATTTTAGTGTTCTTGGTATCTATGGAAAGCTCTCGAGGTGTAGATGGTGTTTGACACAAGACCCGGCCCAATCGGTGGCCGAATCGGCTGGATTTCGGTTGGGAAGGCGAAGCGTCGCACTGCTCGTCACGTGACTTCGCGCGGGTTTTCTCGGCATTCCAGGCGGCGGCCGACGATGGGGAGGCACTGGGGCGGTGCTCCGGCGAGGTGGGGAGGCTGGGGCGGTGGCTGGCCGGCGTGGGGAGGAGGGAGGAGAGAGAAAACGGGAGGGCAAGGTGGGGCATCGGGCGCGCGAGAGGGAGAAAGAAGAAGAAAAAGAAAAGGCTGGTCCGATTCGATCAGTCCGATCTGATCCGGTTCGATTCGATCGGTCAAATTCAAGATACAAAATTTCGAATTTTTACTCTGCCTTGGGACCAAAAACGAGGCCCAAAAATTTTGAAAAAGTTTTAAGAAACTCAGAAAAATTCATAAAGTCTAAATATATTTTTAGTTTTGTCACGTGGTCTTTAAATTAATTTTTAAAAATCATCAAAGTTTTATATTTTTGAAAAATTAAACCCGATTTCTAAAATCTGAAAAATTTCAAATAATTTCTTAAAATTCAAATAAAATAAAATATTAATATTTACTCAAAAAATAATAAATTTAAAATTAGGGGTGTTACACAAACAATCAAACGCCACAATTTGAAAAATTATAATTTAGCCTCTATAATTAATCCTTTTGCGAAAACTACCCAAATGAGCTCTAAAAATTCTAAAATTTTGCTCCACTGTTATTAGCAATATTATTAAGCTAATGCAAAAGGAGTTATAATTTTTTAACCTACCACAAATATTTTATAGATTTTTAATCATAATCAAGCACTAGATAATTAAGAAAAAGTAAGGTTCGGATTTATCTATGCCAATTCTGACCTTGGTGACGAGTCTGGAACATTTGAAATGTCACGACCCAACCTATGGGCCGGACTGGCACTAGAACCTGGGCCAGCCTAAAGCCCCCGAGGCCCGTAGTAAGCCTAACTATTCATTAACCCAATTCTAAGGCCCATTTGGGCCCAATTTCAAGAAACCAACCGGACAGAGTCCGGCCATAAAGTGGACCTTTCAACGGGGAGTTTTTGACTCACCCGACCTGTAAACATAATATACAATCCATTGGGGAGCTCAGCTCACCCTCCACATACTCATATCATCATAAAGATAAATGGGAGCTCAGCTCCCTCATCCAGTCCATCAAACATGCATATAATAATTTTACAGGTCCACAATAAGAACTTATATTACAAGCCCAATTTAAATGAAGGTTTCTAACACATGCGAAAATTCTAGAAAATTCATAGAATTACACAAATATTGATAAATGACCTGCGAGGGAGAAAAACAGGTTAACCTCAAAAAAATATCCTCCTATGGCCTAAAAAATATTGAACAAGAGTGAGCGTTCGACTCAGAGAGTAAAATATCAATTTTAACCATAATCTCTATAACTATCTAAAACTAATGCACCCTGTAGAGTGAAATGCAACATCAATAACATTTTCACATCATAACATTAAAAAGGTAATTTGGAGCACTCATGCACCCTGTAACATCAATCATAATATATGGGAGCTGATCCCCTATACAGCCCTCTTAAATCCAACCTGGTGCCAACGAAGAACTCAAGCCGGACTTTCGCTTAATAAACCAAATCGGGGGTCTCAGCGAAGAACTCAAGCCGTGACTACCCCCCCGAAGGTTCGGGTCCCAGCGAAGATCTCAAGCCGTGACTACCCGTCCTATCCATAGTCCACACCACATCACACGCACGCCAACGCACGCACACTGCTCCAAATTACCACAGCAACATACATGGCACTTTCACAGTTATGAATGCAACATAAATCGTGCCTAAAGTTTATCTACATAGATATATGCATATAAGTGATGCATGGGCATGCTTGAACACATAATAATAGTGAAATTATAATTAAAATTAATATTTTACTCACAGACTTGACGGTGGTCACTGAGGAGGCTGGGCGGAGGAAGAAGGCTCTCCCGGCTCACCTGACAATTTTATTACAATCATTTAATAAATTTGACTCAATACAAACAAAGAAAAAAGACTAAATACGTCCTAAGTCGTGCCGAAAATCCGGCAGAGTCTCCCCTATACCTAGAACCTACCCAACCTGCAAAAGGGCTTAAAACACACTTCTATACTCACAATCCATATATCCACAACTCAATCACATCACACAGCCCCTCCTGGGCCCATCAAATCCGTCATCCATCACAATATGTAAAATTTCAATTTAATCCTTATAATTGATCATTTTTGCAAAAACTGCCTAAACAAGCTCTAAAAATTCTAAAACTTTGCCTCATGTCCTTAGCAATATTACTAGGCTATTGCAAAAAGAATCATAATTTTCTGAGCTACCACGAATATTTTATGGATTTTTAATCTTATTTAAGCACTAGAAAATTACGAAAAAGCAAGGTTCGGGTTTATCTTTGTCGATTCCGACTTCGGGGACGCGCTCGGGACATCTGACAATGGGGGGGTAGCCAAAACCTCGATCCATTGAGACTTTTCCAAGAAGTGCATCTAGCCGAAAATTCACTGCATCTTGGTCAACTGTCGAATTTCCTCGAATTGAGGATACCTACACGAAGCCCACAACACGGGGGTTAGTATATACATTTTTCAGAATTTTCTAAGCTCATTTAATGCTCGGAAAAACACTGCGAAGTTTCGTGGGACCCACCGAAAAATGGTGTCGGAAAAATTCAAAATTTATGTCGCCGCGAAGCTCTCGACGAGTGGAGCGCTCGGGTACTCTCGGTTTTCTCGTGGGGTTTACGGTTTGTGAGAAATCTAGCCCAAAAGTCAAAATGGGCTAAAACTTCCCGGGCAAAAATTGGACAAACCGCTCGATGGATTTCCGTGTTCTTGGTGTCTATGGAAAGCTCTCAATGAGTAGATGAGTTTAGACACAAGACCCGGTCCGATTGGTGGCCGGATAAGCCAGATTTTGGCCGGGAAGTCCAGGCGTCGCGCGCGCGTTGCTCATCCTTTCTGAGGCAATTTTCTGGCATTCCAGGTGGCGGCCGGCCGTGGGGGAGGGCCGAGGTGGTGCGCCAGCGAGGTGGGGAGGCAGGGGAGGTGGCGGCGCGGCAAGGGGAGGAGGGAGGAGAGAGAAAAGAGAGAGAGAAGGGAGAGGGGTCAGACGCGCGCGGGAGGAAGAAGGGAGAAAAAGAAATGGCCGGTCCGATTCGATCGGTCCGATCCGGTCCGGTTCGATTCGGCCGATCCAATTCAAGATACAAAATTTTGAATTTTTACTCTACCTCGGGACCGAAAACGAGGTCCAAAAATTCCGAAAAAATTTTCAGAAAACTCAGAAAAATTTGTAGATTTCAAATATATTTTTTAGTTTTGCCACGTGGTCTTTAAATTAATTTTTAAAAATCATCAAAGTTTATATTTTCGAAAAATCGAACCCGATTTTTAAAAATCCAAAAAATCTCAAAAAAATTTCCTAAAATTTAAATAAAATTAAAATACCAAAAATGCTCATAAAATAATAAAATTTAAAATTTTGGGGTGTTACATTCTTCCTCATGTAAAATTCGTCCTCGAATTTTACACAAGGCGTAATAAAGTCAGGATTACACATTGAGCAGATATGGTACTTGCTACGCATGTCCCGTTCGACTCCAGTGTGCGCTTCTTCCACGATGGCTCCTCCACAAAACCTTAACCATAGGGATCTGTTTTGATCTCAGCTGTCTCACTTGGTAGTCCACTATGGCTACAGGTTGCTCCTCAAACGTCAAGTTCTCTTTTAGCTCTATTACATCCGGCTGTAGCACATGAGAAGGATCTGGAATGTATTTCCTGAGCATGGAGATGTGAAACACGGGATGAACGTGAGAAAGGTTGGGTGGTAGCTCCAACCGGTAGGCAACTGCTCCAACTCTATCAGTAACCTCAAAAGGTCTGATATACCGAGGTGCCAACTTGCCCTTCTTTCCAAATCTCATGACTCCCTTCATTGGAGATGTCACACCTTACCCCTCTGTAAGGCATAACATGATTCCGTAGAATACCTAATGAACTATCGAACTTCACCTACCGATAACTCATTAAGTACCTTACAAGGGATTTTAAAACAATTTTCTTCTTTTTGATAAGTGGTGAGCATTTCTAATAAATATTTAAAATATGTAATTAAGTTGAAAGCTAGTTGGAAATTTTGGCCCATTTTATTTTTCCGCAAATTTTATAAAAATTTTGACAGAGTTTCCTCTGTATTTTGAGAAAACAGTTCTTCAAATACCTGGAAAAAGCACTTCTAAAAGTTTTTCTCAACCACTACTTCGGTTTCACAATCAAACTCAATTAATTTGATCAATTCCACAATCGTTTCAATCAATTTCTCAAGTTCAAAATTCAATAATCCTCAAGGTACAGTCAATCAATTTCATACATTGATATTTCTTTAAGGATAAACAATTTATATATACATCATACAAAAATTTACATTAAGAAAATCCAAACTAAAATTTATTACGAATTTTATACAGATTTTGTACAAGCTGCTCAAGACCCATTTTAACATGTCCATACATTTCTGTGCATTACATATATCAAAATAAATATTTACAATCAGGGTATAAATTATACCCGGTGACTTCAAGCTGATAGCTCTTCACACCTCAGCAGCTCAGTCTGCTGCTCCTCTAGTCTCTGTATCTGCGACAGCAATAGAAGCTATCGCTGAGTACTAGGACTCAGTGGTGCACAACATACTAAAATAATCTTTATGCAAAACTTAAATCACATTTATTCAAAAATTTGGCTGAACATAAGAATTAAGTACAAATTATGCATTATGAGATTTTAAATGCAAAGCAAGTTCATTTCAAAGTATCAAAACACATTTCATAAAACCCATAGTTAGATCATGCCATTCGAAACAAATAGAATCTCAATAGCCAGGGGCTAAAGAGAAATCACATCACAAGGCTAGCTAGCTCAAATATATGGATATCCATTCACATCCTCTTCTACTGGCACACCTCAACACTTCTCCAGATAAGGAATCAAAATTCGAAACTAATTACCCCCACTAGTCGTGCTAGTGAGGTGTTCAAATATGTGGTCATGATACTGTGGTTTCAAAACTTATCTTAATAATTTGCTAAACATTGTCATTTCAAATATACACAATAACTTTCACAATTTAAAACAAAACATCATAAATAAGGTCACAATAAACTTTCACAATTCAAAGCAAAAGTAAAATGCATATTTCATTCACTTTATCAATGGATTTTAAAGCATAGTGATGTTGTGCACAAACCTCAAACGAGTCGTCCCTTAGCCTCGACTCGGTTCCTCGGGTTCCTTCCCGATATTCTTTTCAACTGAAACACACAATTTTACAATGTTTCAGTACTAGAACTTAACATAAATCCAAAATAAATTTAGTTTCACAATTACCTAGCTCTAACGTGCTAAATTCGACGTTCTTTAAATTTTGTGTTTCGGGTTACTATTCACTACACTATTCAAGTCAAATAGTTGACTTTCTAAGGCTTAATAGGTATGGGAACTCCAACTTCACCCACATACCACATTTTGGTCATTAAACTTGTTGGTTTTGGTCATTTTCTCAAAGCTTAGGTCATTTTGGCAAAATTGCAAATTTTCGGTTTTGGTGCTCCGAAGTTGCACTGTTCCATTGGTCGATCTACTGTTGGAATTTGACAAAACTTCCTTCATAGAAAATGTTCCTTATTGTCTTAAGTGTATTCTCATTTTTGGATCACCTCAATCGGAGTTTTTTAGCTCAAGTTATGGCCAAAATAAAATTACTGTTCACGTGCACTGTTCATGCTGAGATTTTGGGTTCTGGCAGATTTTGATCCAACTTTGGTCAGTAATTTGATTAAGTTAAGTTCATAATTTGGTCTAACTTTCTTCATATGAAATGTTCTACTATGTCTTAGGTTTCCATCGGTTCAATAATCGCCTAAATCGGAGTTTTTTAGAGAGAGTTATAACCCTTCAAACATTACTGCTCAATGGAAATTCTGCAGAGTTACAGGTTTGGTAACTCAACTTTGCTCAATAATTTGAATGGGTTAATGGCATAATTTGGGGTGGTGTTCTTCATGAAAGTTTTAGATCTATATCTTATCTAATTGCTGGTAAAATTTCAGGTCAATTTGACCTTCCTAGCTCGAGTTATGACCAAATGAACAGTTACTGTTCATTTGGTCAGTTTGGTGCAGTGGCAGCCTGCTCTCATTTCAATTTGGTCAATTTGTTCACCCAGTTTTAGTCAGTTTTTGGCCATGATTCCTTAATGAAAATTGTGCTATTTTATGTCTATTTTCATCTTCAATTGGTGGCATATCAATTGGGCTTGTAAAATTTGAGTTTTGGTCCTTCAAAGTGGGTTTGGTCATGCTGCCAGCAGCATGACCATTGGACCTACGAATTTGGTTTTCATTTTCACAATTTCCACACATCTCTTTTGGTCATTATTGACCATTTTTTATCTCACAATAGACCAAAGTCATCATTTAAGCATTTCTCCAAAATTTGGTTCAAAAACCCTAGCCTTCAAACCCTAACTCATACATTTCATGCAATTAACTACATCCAATGGTTTTAATGCTAATCATTCAACTAAGTATGGTTTCTAAACTCATTCACACCCATTAAATTCATGCAATTCATACTCCCTTTAGGCTGGCTGAAAATTCACTAATAGTTCTTCCCCCATATTTTCACTTCATTTAATGAATTCTAAGCTCATTTTAGATAATAAGCATGCACTTAAAATAGAAATTGAAGGTTAGAATACCAACCTTAGGTGAAGCCTCTAACCTTCACTTTTTGTTCCAACTTCACACTTTTCTTTCCTCTATTCTTCCTTTCTATACTCTTCAAGATGCAAGAATGAAGTTTTTAGGTGGGAGTTATGTTGATTGGGTGAAGAAAATTAAGCTTAATGTAAGCTTAAGGAAAGATTTTTCATGGGAGCTTATGGAGGAGATGGGGCGGCAAACAAGGGAGAAGAAGAAGACTTTTCTATTTTTTTTTTTTTAATCTTATCCCCTCTTTGAAGACCAAAAATCCCAAATTAATAAAATAATTTAATTAATCTTTTATGACATCATTCATGATGTCATCACCTTTGACTTTTCTAACTTCTTTCTTTTTTTTTTTTCTTTTCTATTTATTTTTTTTCTACTAGTTCTTTAATTTAATTCTCGATTCCGAAATTTTATTTTCTCCGTTTTTATTTGACAGTTAGGTCAGGAGTCAGCTTTCGGGGTCAATTGACCAAATTGCCCCTCGCCGGTTCATCCCGGTTTGTAAATAATCCAATATTTCTTCCGGCTCCCTGACCTAATTATTTGACTGGCTTAACAGTTCTTTTTCGTGATTTTCTCTTTTCCACTGTGTCCATAAGGGTCCTAAGGACCGCAGCGTCACTTTTTACGGTTCGAAATTTGAGTTTAAAATGACTTCGCAGTCGTTCCCGATGAGGTCACTCATCACTGTAACTCTCGACTCGTTTAACCTCTTATGTTCTGTTTTTCTTATTTATAGTTAACTAATTAAACATTACTAATTATTTATGTTTATGGCTTCTCAAGTTGTCTTAAGTGTGGCTCTAATCTCCTTAATTGTTCGGACCGACACCGGTCACCGGAACAGTGAAATCTACCAGGCTATGCAAACGGGGGTGTTACAGGAGAAACCTTCAGGAATACATAGTCGCCTACTGCAAACTCCACATCCCTTCGTCTGGGGTCTACATAACTCTTCTGCCTACTGAAAGCTATTTTCAGTCGTTCCCTGATTAAAGGAATCATCTCTGATGTGTACTGCACTAGGTCTACATCATGCACCTTTGCTTCCCCCATTTCCGTCCAACACAGAGGAGACCTACACTTTCTTCCATATAGTGCCTCATAGGGTGCCATCCCTATGCTGGAATGGTAACTGTTATTATAGGCAAACTCCACCAAAGCTAGCTGATCATCCCATTGACCTCCAAAATCCAAAACACTTATGCGAAGCATGTCTTCTAGTGTTTGGATTGTCCTTTCGGACTGTCCGTCTGTCTAAGGGTGGAAAGCCGTACTAAAGTTCAACTGTGTGCCAAGTGCCTCCTGCAACTTTCTCCAAAACCGAGAAGTGAACTGGGGCCCTCTGTCAGATATTATGGAAGCTGGAACTCCATGCAATTTGACTATCTCTCGAATGTAGAGCCGGGCGTACTGTGCCACAGAATATGTAGTCTTCACAGGCAAGAAATGAGCTGATTTGGTTAGACGGTCCACAATTACCCATATCGAATCATATCCTCGCGTGGTACGAGGCAACCCAGTCACAAAATCTATAGTGATCATTTCCCACTTCCATTCTGGGATAGGGAGCTCTTGCAGCTTCCCCGACGGTCTCTGGTGTTCAAACTTTACCTTCTGACAAGTCAAGCACTTGGACACAAAGTCTGCTATGTCTCTCTTCATGCCATTCCACCAATAACTATCTTTCACATCATGGTACATCTTGGTGGAGCCTGGGTGGACATTGTACAGTGTATAGTGTGCCTCTTGCATGATTTCATTTCTGAGATTGTCCACATCGGGCACACATATCCTAGAACCATGCACTAGGGCGCCATCATTGGCAAATCCAAACTCACCACCTTCACCTTGCTGTACTCTTTCTATGATCTTCATCAATTGTTGGTCTCTGTGCTAGGAAACTCTAACTCTGTCCCTCAAGTCTGGCCTCATTGAAAAATGAGCCAACAATACCCCCTCATCTGAAAGATCTAGGATTAAACCTTGATCCATAAACTTATGTACCTCCTGAATCAATGGTCTCTTCTCTGCTGAAATGTGGGCCAAACTACCAAAAGATTTTCTGCTTAAAGCATCTGCTACTATATTGGCCTTCCCAGGGTGGTACTGGATGGTGCAATCATAGTCTTTCAGAAGCTCTATCCATCTCCTTTGTCTCAAGTTTAAATCTCTCTGTTGGAAGATGTACTTCAAACTCTTGTGGTCGGTGTATATCTCGCACACTTCACCATACAGGTAGTATCTCCAGATTTTTAGTGCAAAGATTACAGCCGCCATTTCCAAGTCATGGGTGGGGTAGTTCTGCTCATGCTTCTTCAACTGTCTTAAAGCATAAGCCACTACTTTTCCATTCTGCATCAAAACACACCCTAGGCTAACTTTGGAGGCGTCACAATACACGGTGTATCCTTCACCACTCATAGGTAGTGTCAACACAGGGGCGGTGGTTAGACACTCCTTAAGCTTGTGGAAGCTCTTCTCACAGTCATCTGTCCAAATAAATGGAACATTCTTCCGAGTTAACTTAGTTAAGGGAGCTGCTATCCTGGAAAAATCTTGCACAAAACGCCTATAGTAGCCAACTAAACCCAGAAAACTTCGCACCTCAGTGACTGTTGTAGGCCTAAGCCAATCAGTTACAGCTTTAATTTTCTTGGGATCCACTTGAATACCTTCACTTGAAACCACGTGTCCCAAGAATGAGATGCTTTCTAGCCAAAATTCACATTTTGAAAATTTGGCATATAGCTGGTGCTCCCTCAAAGTCTGCAACACCATCCTCAAGTGCCACACGTGCTCTTCCTCGGTCTGAGAGTATACCAAAATGTTATCTATGAATACGAAGACAAAACGGTCCAAAAATGGCTTGAACACCCTGTTCATCAAGTCCATGAAGGCTGCTGGTGCATTAGTGAGTCCAAAAGACATCACCAAGAACTCATAATGACCATATCTTGTCCTGAATGCCGTTTTGGACACGTCCTCATTCCTGATTCTCAACTGATGGTAGCCTGATCGCAGGTCTATCTTGGAAAAGAATCTAGCCCCTTGGGTGATCAAAGCGGATCGTCGATCCGAGGAAGTGGATACTTGTTCTTCACAGTCACCTTGTTCAGCTGTCTATAGTCAATGCACAACCTCAATGACCCATCCTTCTTTCTCACAAATAAAACAGGAGCACCCCAGGGTGAAGTGCTCGGACGTATGAAACCTTTGTCCAACAGCTCCTGTAGTTGCTCCTTTAACTCTTTCAATTCTGCTGGGGCCATCCTGTAAGGTGGCATTGATATGGGGTTTGTACCCGGAACAACATCAATGCAGAACTCTATTCCCCTTTTTAGTGGCAACCATGGAAGCTCTTCAGGGAAGACATCCATGAATTCTCTGACAACAGGAACATTTTCCATGTTGGCACCTTCTACAGATGTATCTCTCACCAATGCCAAATACCCCTGGCATCCACGCCTCAACATTTTTCTAGCACTAATTGCTGACACCAAGTTATATGGAGCCACGCTCCTGTCACCATCAAAGCTAAACTCTTCCACACCAGGTATGTGGAAATACACCTTTTTGTTCCTGCAGTCTAAGGTGGCATAATGAGTCGCTAACCAATCCATCCCCAAGATTACATCGAAATCAATCACTGGTAGAGGAACCAAGTCTGCTGGGAGGATCTTTCCATCCACTACTACTGGGCTACCCAGAAAAATCATATCTACATCTATGTTGTCACTAAGTGGGGTAGCTACCGACAAGGGACATTCTAAGGTTGTAGGGTTTCTACCCAACCTCATGGTAAATACAGGGGAGACAAATGAGTGCGTAGCACCCGGATCTATTAAAACACGAGCCTCATAGGAACAGACCAGAAGAATACCTGCCACAACTGCATTTGAAGCCTGAGCATCCTGGTGGGTCAGGGTGAAAACCCGAGCTTGACCCCTACCCTGAGTGGCAGAACCCTGATACTGACTTCTACCTCCTGATCTGCCTCCAAATCCACGTCCCCCTTGTCCCTCATTACATCGAATCGACTACGCCATGCCGAAGCACCGGATACAACTGGCGAGGAACATTTGCAACAGAACCCTGTGACCCCATCTGTGGCTTACTGAACACGGGGCATTCCCTAGCAAAGTGACCTGGTTGGCCACACCTAAAGCATACTCCTGAACCTATCAAACAAGGTCCTGAATGTCCTCTTCCACACTGTGCACAAGGTGCCAAGGAGGATCCCAAACCAGACCCAGAACTACTGTACCCTGAACTGTGACCACTGCTGGATCCGTACCCTGGTCTGAATCCTCGAGGTTTGTGTCTAAAACCACTCTTTTTGTTCCTACTTTTTCCTCTGTAATTACTCTGGCCACCACTGTCTGGAGTACCCATTTGTGGAACACCTGAAGAACCCTCTGCTCTGTTTTTCTTTGCCCTTCCGCTGTCATCCACAGCATAGCTAATCTCAATCTGTCTGGCTCGATCAACTACCAAGTCAAAAGACTGATCAGACATCATGGTCAGGTTTGCATACCTCCTGTCAAGCCCCTTTAGGAATCTCTTCACCTTCATAGTTTCTGTAAATACTGCTGTGGGGGCATATCTGCTCAATTCCAGAAATTCTATAGCATATTCATCTACAGACCTGCCATTCTGTCTTAAGGCCTCAAAGGCCCACTGCTTCTGATCTCTGAAGCTTTCTGGCACAAACCGATTGATGAACAGTTCCACAAACTGAGTCCACGACAAACCCTCCATCCAAGGTAACACGTAGTCATTCATCCATTGTCTAGGCATAGGCCCCATGATATGTTGTATACACTCTATTAGTCTTCTATCATTCAACTGCAATTCTGTTCCTGCCTGTCTGCAGGAATCCAAAAACCGATATGCATCGTCTGACACATCATAAGTACCAGGCACCAACTTCTTGAAATTTATGATCTGTTTGTAAGGTTCTCCTCTTGGTGCGGTGGACTGCTGCTGCTGTGGAGGGTGGACCATATACTGCGCCATCATATCGATGGTCCTCTGTAAACCAGCTAGAGTAGCTGCCATGGAGTCCATGGGACCCTGTGCCATGAAATACTGATCCTGAACTGTTGGCAGTTGCTCTTCTACTTGAGCAGCTCTAGGCCTCCTACCCCGCCTCCTCGGGCAGCGACTCATCTGTCGACACCTCGTCGAGCACATCCGTTACAGTGCGTGGCAGCTCTCCTGCTTCTACGCATTTCCTGAAATTCAGCAGCATTAGCCCACAAAATTCAAAACTGCACGTTACATAGCTCTATAGACTCATATTTACACACAATATATGAAGCAGAAACTAGAAGCAAAGATGACAATGCAAGACGAATGTGGACCCTATTTTTCCGCATGTGACTCCTAGTAGACTCTTCCCAACACTTAGACAATTATTCCCTATGAATCTGGAGCCTAAGCTCTGATACCACATTTATCACGACCCAACCTATGGGCCGGACCGGCACTAGGACTTGGGCTAGCCTAAAGCCCTCGAGGCCCGTAGTAAGCCTAACTATTCATTAACCCAATTCTAAGGCCCATTTGGGCCCAATTTCAAGAAACCAACCGGACAAAGTCCGGCCATAAAGTGGACCTTTCAACGGGGAGTTTTTTACTCACCTGACCTGTAAACACAATATACAATCCATTGGGGAGCTCAGCTCACCCTCCATATACTCATATCATCATAAAGATAAATGGGAGCTCAGCTCCCTCATCAAGTCCATCAAACATGCATATAATAATTTTACAGGTCCACAATAAGAACTTATATTACAAGCCCAATTTAAATGAAAGTTTCTAATACATGCGGAAATTCTAGAAAATTCATAGAATTACACAAATATTGATAAACGACCTGCGAGGGAGAAAAGCAGGTTAAACTCAAAAAAATATCCTCCTGTGGCCTGAAAAATATTGAACAGGAGTGAGCGTTCGACTCAGAGAGTAAAATATCAATTTTAACCATAATCTCTATAACTATCTAAAACTAATGCACCCTGTAGAGTGAAATGCAACATCAATAACATTTTCACATCATAACATCAAAAAGGTAATTTGGAGCACTCACGCACCCTGTAACATCAATCATAATATATGGGAGCTGATCCCCTATACAGCCCTCTTAAATCCAACCTGGTGCCAGCGAAGAACTCAAGCCGGACTTTCGCTTAATAAACCAAATCGGGGGTCCCAGCGAAGAACTCAAGCCGTGACTACCCCCCGAAGGATCGGGTCCCAGCGAAGATCTCAAGCCGTGACTACCCGTCCTATCCATAGTCCACACCACATCACACGCACGCCAACGCACGCACACTGCTCCAAATTACCACAGCAACATACATGGCACTTTCACAGTTATGAATGCAACATAAATCGTGCCTAAAGTTTATCTACATAGATATATGCATATAAGTGATGCATGGGCATGCTTGAACATATAATAATAGTGAAATTACAATTAAAATTAATATTTTACTCACAGACTTGACGGTAGTCACTGAGGCGGCTGGGCGGAGGAAGAAGGCTGTCCTGGCTCACCTGATAATTTTATTACAATCATTTAATAAATTTGACTCAATACAAACAAAGAAAAAAGACCAAATACGTCATAAGTCGTGTCGAAAATCCGGCAGAGTCTCCCCTATACCTAGGACCTACCCAACCTGCAAAAGGGCTTAAAACACACTTCTATACTCACAATCCATATATCCACAACTCAATCACATCACACAGCCCCTCCTGGGCCCATCAAATCCGTCATCCATCATAATATGTAAAATTTCAATTTAGTCCTTATAATTGATCATTTTTGCAAAAACTGCCTAAACAAGCTCTAAAAATTCTAAAACTTTGCCCCGCTGTCCTTAGCAATATTACTAGGCTATTGCAAAAAGAATCATAATTTTCTGAGCTACCACGAATATTTTATGGATTTTTAATCCTATTTAAGCACTAGAAAATTACAAAAAAGTAAGGTTCGGGTCTACCTTTGCCGATTCTGACTTCGGCGACGCGCTCGGGACGTCTGACAATGGGGGGGTAGCCAAAACCTCGATCCAATTCGGAGACTTTCGTGTAGCAGTCAATGCGGCCGGAAATTCACGGACACAGTCAATCGCCGAATTTCCGCGAATTGAGGATACCTACACGAAGCCCACAACACGGGAGTTAGTACATACATTTTTCAGAATTTTCTAAGCTCATTTAATGCTCGAAAAAATATTGCGAAGTTTCGTGGGACCCGCCGAAAAACGATGTCGGAAAAATTCGAAATTTATGTCGCCGCGAAGCTCTCGACGAGTGGAGCGCTCGGGTACTCTCGGTTTTCTCGTGGGGTTTACGGTTTGTGAGAAATCTAGCCCAAAAGTCAAAATGGGCTAAAACTTCCCGGGCAAAAATTGGACAAACCGCTCGATGGATTTCGGTGTTCTTGGTGTCTATGGAAAGCTCTCGACGAGTAGATGAGTTTAGACACAAGACCCGGTCCGATTGGTGGCCGGATCGGCCGGATTTTGGCCGGGAAGTCCAGGCGTCGCGCGCGCGCTGCGCGTCCTTTCTGAGGCCGTTTTCCGGCGTTCCAGGCGGCGGCCGGCCATGGGGGAGGGCCGAGGTGGTGCGCCGGCGAGGTGGGGAGGCAGGGGAGGTGGCGGCGTGGCAAGGGGAGGAGGGAGGAGAGAGAAAAGAGAGAGAGAAGGGAGAGGGGTAAGACGCGCGCGGGAGGAAGAAGGAAGAAAAAGAAAAGGCCGGTCCGATTCGATCGGTCCGATCCGGTCCGGTTTGATTCGATTCGGCCGGTCTGATTCAAGATACAAAATTTTGAATTTTTACTCTGCCTCGGGACCGAAAACGAGGTCCAAAAATTTCGAAAAAAATTCCAGAAAACTCAAAAAATTTTGTAGATTTCAAATATATTTTTTAGTTTTGCCACGTGGTCTTTAAATTAATTTTTAAAAATCATCAAAGTTTATATTTTCGGAAAATCGAACCCGATTTTTAAAAATCCGAAAAATCTCAAAAAAATTTCCTAAAATTTAAATAAAATTAAAATACCAAAAATGCTCATAAAATAATAAAATTTAAAATTTTGGGGTGTTACATGAAAATGGTGGGGTAGCCTATAATTTCGATTCAATTCTGAAACTTTTTTGTTAGCCTGCCTGCCCGACCTGAAATTGCAGACCCGAGCAACTATTGAATTTTCACGAATTGAAGGTATTTACACGAAGCCCACAATACGGGGGTTAGTAAATAATTTTATGAAATTTATTAAGCTTATTTAATACTCGAAAAAACACTGTGAAGTTCTGTGGGACCTATCGAAAAAATTCGAAATGGGTATTGCTGCGAAGCTCTAGCCGAGGGGAGCACTCCGGTACTCTCAGATTTTTCGTGGGATTCATAGTTTACGAGAAATCTAACCCAAAAGTCAAAATGGGCTAAAACTTCTCGGATAAAAATTGGACAAACCGCTAGATGGATTTTAGTGTACTTGGTGTCTATGGAAAGCTCTCGAGGTGTAGATGAGTTTGGAATAAGACCCAATTCAATCGGTGGCCGGATCGTCCAAAATCAGCCTGGGAAGCTGAAGCGGCGCACTGCGCGAAGGGGAGTTTTGAGGAGCATTTTTCGGGATTCCAGGCAGCGGTCGGCAAGGGGAATGGTACCAGCGTGGTCACTGGCGTCAAGGGAAGGGTTGGGTAGCGGCGGCCAGCAATGGGGAGGAGAGAGGAGAGAGAAAAAGGAAAGGGAAGAGAGAGAGTCAAGACGCTCGAGGGAGAAGGAAAGAAAAAGGAAAAGGGTTGGTTCGATTCGGTCGGACCGACCCGGTCTAGTTCGATTTAGGATACTCGAAAATAAATTTTTTACTCTACCCTGGGACCAAAAATGAGGCCCAAAAATTCTAAAAAAATTTCAGAAAACTCAAAAAAATTCATAGAGTCTAAATATATTTTTAGTTTTATCACATGATTTTTAAATTAATTTTTAAAAATCATCAAAGTTTCACATTTTCAGAAAATCAAACTTATTCTAAAATCTAAAAATTTCAAATAATTTCTCAAAATTTAAATAAAATAAAATATTAATATTTACTCATAAATAATTAATTTAAAAATTAGGAATGTTACAATATTAATCAAAATATAATCATCACATGATGTAATTAATTTTCATTTTTTATTTTTTTAACTTCTTATTTCAATATATATACAGTGCTCTCTCTAAATATATATTTGAAAGGGCAAGATAATAGCCAATGCGATTTGTCAAAAAAAAAAAAAAACAATAGCAGTAGGAAGAACATGATAGATTTTATAATTTCTATCACTTTCTCATAAACAATTAGGTTAAGAAAACAAAAGAATAATCAGACAATCTCTTATTAACTTACTCATAATATTTTTAATTAACTTATTTGATCATAACATTTTCATATTTTCCGACCGTAAATGTTTAAGAACAAATTTAAAAAAAAGTGATATCTCAATAAAAAAATAAAATATTTAAATGTTACACTTAATTCAATAGTTAAAAACATATATTACCCGCATATATCAGTATTGATAGACTCTATTTGATATTATAACTAAAATTAACAAATTGATTTTTTTAATAAAATATATTTTAAATATTATTTAAAAAGTATTTTAAAATATTATTTTAAAATTTTAAATTCTTACTATACATTCAAATTCTTACTTTTTATTTTAAATTTAAAATAAAAAATATATGATAAAATTTACATATAAAAATATAATAAAATTCAAGTGATTTTCGAATGGCTGATGGTCGATGGTGCTTTCAGGGGTAAAATAAAATTGGGCGCGTGGTGTGGATGTTATCGACTTTCCCTTACTCCCTCGCTCCGCAGGACCACGGCGACTCTACTCATTCAATCCCAATTTTCACCGAACTTCTTTTCCTTCCAATTTTCACCACAAATACCTTTCCCTTCCTCTCAAATTCCCCAATATCCACAACCAGACTGTTCGTTGCTTCGCTGTGGCCAATAATCACCAGGACGATCACCACCACCATCAGGACGATCACCACCACAACCACGACCACCACCACCACCACCACCATCATCGTCAACATCATCACCACCATAACCATGGAGATGGTGAAGAGCTTAGTGCGCCTCAGAAGGCTTTTATTAGGTTTGCAAAGGCTGTTGGGTGGGTGGACCTGGCCAACATGTCGAGGGAGCACTTGCAGCTCTGCTGCTGCTCCGCGGCCTTGTTTGTGGCCCCTGCTGCTTGTCCTTCTGTGATGCCCAATCCGGTAGTCAAGCGTCTTCAAAATGCTTTCATGATTATCGCCTTCCCTCTAGTTGGGGTATAATTTTCAGTCCGTATTCTATATTCTTGATCTTGTTAGTTGATACATAAGTAGTTTTAATGGGCGTTCCTTTTTTCTCATGTGTATACTTAGTTCTCCACTTAACTTTCTTTTATGTGCTCTACAATAGGATTCAAATTCTTAGGGCCTGTTTGGTTGGCCTCCCTGGAATTGGAAATGGAAATGGAATGCGAATTCTGGATTTAAATTCTATTCCTTTTTATGGTATGCAAGGAACCTGTATGTTGTAGTAATATTTTATGTTGACTCTATTCAAACTAAGCAAAAATAAAATTTAATTCTCAGTATAATTTTCAAATTACCGTTAAACTGTGTAAGATAACCTTAAATTTGAAATTGGAGTGAAAATCTTAGAGTAAGTTGCTTTTCATTTTCATTCCCATTCCATTCCCAAGGTGAAACATACTGACCCTTTGGGCTATTTAGACATTATGGGTGTGTATGTATGTGACTTCTACTGTTATACCTTTGCTATCATTTACACACCGTAATTTAGGTATGGAGCATTGAATCCTTTATTATTATTTTTTTTTTTTTTTTGTGAACCTGATTTCATCAATGAGTAATAGCTAACAATACAATAGGTTGCACTTTTTGTCATTTCATAAAATTGTTCCAACCTTTTTGCTAATGAATATGTAAAACCATATGTCAGGTTTCAGCATCACTTGATGCGCTTACTGATGTTATTGGTGGGAAGGTAAATATTCACGTGTTGATGGCTCTTGCAGCCTTTGCATCATTATTTATGGGCAATACATTGGAAGGAGGATTACTTCTCGCAATGTTCAATCTGGCTCATATTGGTGAATATTTTAAACTACTGGTTTATTTTTTCATTTTAATTTATCATTATATAATATAAATTTATTTATTAAAAAATATATTATAAGTTAGAAATATAAATTTTAAACATAATTTTAATAATATATTTATATTTTTTTTGCTAAAATTACAATATTTACATACATAAATATATAGAAGTAGATTATTTTTTAACAAAAAATAATAGTATATTATTATGTAAGGTGGGTTACAGGGATTCAAGGTGGGGAGAAGGTCTCATTGTCCCCGCTCTGCACAATATTGGGGTTGGTGAAATTGATTGGGTTCAGGGCGGGACGGATCGGGTTTGGAAACAATTGCCATCCCTACTTACTTTATTTGTGTTCATACACCACATGCAATACTCCCCATTCTTATTTTCTTGCACTTTCTCTCAATTTTATATGGAGCGCCATCATCCTAACTTCCACTAGAAAATTACTATTAACTTTGTCATAAGTATGCCATTGCTATCCTTCAAGTTCTGTTAGTGATAATTCCATTGGTTTCTATAACCAAGAACAAGCACCTGGGCCTATATGAGATAAAGAAGGCATAATTGCCAGTGGATAGTTTGTCACTGCAATTAAAGAAGTACTCACGCCTAAAATGGATCTCGTGAACCACAAACTTTAAGCGAGTTCTTTATCCGTGAAGCAGAAATTGGGCTTATGTCATATAACAA
Source organism: Hevea brasiliensis (assembly GCF_030052815.1). Taxonomy (NCBI): domain Eukaryota; kingdom Viridiplantae; phylum Streptophyta; class Magnoliopsida; order Malpighiales; family Euphorbiaceae; genus Hevea; species Hevea brasiliensis. Next base: position 94,656,559 of record NC_079502.1, read on the forward strand.
TGTTGAATGCGTATCTCTCATTTTTTCTCTTTCTACTCATCTAGTCTCTCTCTTTAGTCTATATTTGCTGCAAGCCATTGGCATTCTTTGTATTTTCCTGTAGATGATCACTTTGGTTTGTTGATCAAGAAGACTAAAACAAAATGGCCTAATGCCACTGCAGAAACTTATTCCTACAAAAAAAATAAGGATTGACAATGAGGCTTGCTACAATGCACACTCTGTTGTTGGAAAAAGCTCTTTGGCAACTACCCTTGTTCTTTTCTGGTTTTTCTGGTCACAGACTCAGCATGCAAATAGGAAAAAGCCCGCACAAATATTTCCTCATAAAATCCCATCAAAATAAATTATGATATATCATGCTCCTGCTTTTTCCATGCCATAATTCCATCTCTTGTTTTCTTTTCCTCTGCAAAATGAGGGCACCAAAGGGGAGGTAGGGCAGAATGCAGTTCAGCTATGATTTCATGGTTTTAAATATCAAGCCACTTGTGCAGGTAACACTAATTCACCTTGAGGACAGACCTCAAGCTGGGGTTTCAAATGTCATAGCAGAATTACAGGACCAAGCAAGGCTCCGTGTTATGATGCTAACTGGTGATCATGAATCAAGTGCTTGGAGAGTTGCAAAAGCTGTGGGTATTACTGAAGTTCGCTACAGCCTGAAGCCTGAGGACAAGCTCAATCATGTGAAGAGTATCTCAAGGAATATGGGTGTGCCCTAACTATCATTTCTCAAAATCATATTATTACGTTTATGTCTTTGATTTGAGGAGCACAAGCACTGTTGTCTATTTGTATTGTACATAGCCTAAGCTATAATTGGGCCACTGCAAGTGTTTTACTCCCTAATTTTCATGATAACCCGTCATCATGAAATTATTATACAATGCTCAAATGCTATTATGAAAATGTTTATGATGTACCTATCTGTGTTCATATTGATTTGTAGCTGTTGCTTTTGGCAATTACTACATTCATGTTCTTTTCTGGAATTCAGGAAAGAGTGCAAAAGCTCAAGAATGTTGTATTAGTAGCTTACAAGAACAATATTTTCTTCATTTTTTTTTTTTTATATTCTGATTTCCTTTGTGTATTTGATGTCAAGCAATATCTTTCAAGAAATGATCTGAAGTTGCTACTGTGGTAAGCTGAACAGATTTCGGGATTTTATTACAGGGGGAGGTCTGATTATGGTAGGTGAAGGTATCAATGATGCACCAGCACTTGCTGCTGCAACTGTTGGTATTGTTCTTGCTCAACTTGCAAGTGCAACTGCCATAGCAGTTGCAGATGTCCTGTTGCTGCGAGACAATATATCTGGTGTTCCATTCTGCATTGCAAAGTCCCGCCAAACAACTTCTCTGGTACTTCGTAGAAGCTATCTTCTGACTTGATGTTATTTTCTCAAGATCAAGTTCTTGATTGTTTACATGCATGTTGATGCAGGTCAAGCAAAATGTGGCCATTGCTTTAACTCGTATAGTTCTGGCCTCTCTTCCATCTGTTTTGGGGTTTCTTCCCCTTTGGTTGACGGTACGAGTCCATGTCTTCGTAACTTCTTTTACTTCTCATTACTCATGTCTTTTGGTTTTTACTGTGCAGCATTTGTCTTGGAAATAACTCTCAAACCATGTACCTTTTTTTCCCTCTGTAGCATAGTGGCTTTCATCTAGAACAACATGATTGTTAAATTTTATTTCAAACAATATAATTGCAATAGATTCCATGTTGAAGTACCACAAACAACTGATGTAATTGCAAAATTTCCAGACTCCACATGAAGAAGAATTCTTTCTACACCATGTGTAATCTCCACAAATGAACTTTACGAAAATCTGTTCATTGATTGACACGTAAATTCATCAGTCATTATCCATTCACCCTGTTCTTCTGGTATGAAAAACATGAGTTATACAAGAGGATGCTGTTTTCTTCAAAATTTTCAGTTTTAAAATTCTTGGTTGCTTCAGTTCAATTTTATGTTTCAGGATCAAGTTTCTTTGGTAAATGTGTAGGTTCTTTTACACGAAGGTGGTACTCTCCTCGTTTGCCTCAATTCTATACGTGCTCTAAATGACCCCAAATGGTCCTTGGGGGAGGACTTGTGGCATCTTGTAAAAGAATTCAAATCTAGACTGACATCATTGAAGGCGGATGATACAATCTCAAACAAAATGCAGGCTGCACCTTTATAACCCTAGCTTGTGTATTTTCTTGGATTTCTTTGTTCTTTCTTAGAATTTAGAAATAGAAATATCCTGCTAAAGTTGATTTATGCACAATATTTTCTTATATTTAGGTATTAGCACGAGGAGAACCATAAGAATCAGCTGTAGGTGACAACTGACAAACCTTTTTTTTTTCATGATTTTTCTTCAAGATGTATAGAATTCTCTTAGAAAATTGAATAAAAGCTTTTGCCAAGAAAGTGTGTTTTTCATGGGACTATTCAGTAATGGTCTCTGACGGGAACACTATGGGAATCTATTATTATTTCTTTTAACTGAATACTATGAAATTCATTCATAACCTCTGCTAAAAGACCAACTCTAGCGCAATAAGTAATCCAGTCTGCACAATGATTATCCAATTATCCTCTGATCTCTGATGTGTATTTTTGTGGCCGGTTCAGGTTTGGACCGGATCGGTCTGCATCAAAATCGGAACTAGTTAACTCAAATTTGATCAAAACCGTCTTGAATTAGTTTAATCAGCTTGGTTTCAGGTAAAAAGTTGGATTTTTTATTTAACAAAAAATATTTAAAAAAATCGACTGTTGAATTTTATTAAATCAAAAGTATTGAATCAAAATTAAAATTGGGATCAGAACTGAGGAAAGCCTTTTGGTCCAGTCCCAGATTCCAGCTTGGAACCGGACCGCACCCAGGCCTAATAGCTGCCAATTGTGATTAAACCAATCGTAACTATTATTTTCTGAGACTTGGCCCCTTTGATTACCTCTGCAAGAGTCTCAAACAATCAGTTAAAAGTCCTTGGTTAGTTGTGGGCAGGCCTAGTCATATTGGCTTAAAAATAAAGCCGAACTTAACCATTCACAAAATCTATCGGACCTTTTGGTTCATTCATGTTAACGGCAAGTAACGAACCATGCATGTATTGTTCTTCACCAACTGCCAACTGTTGCTATTGTCAAACAACCCTTCACATAGTAACTTACCAAACATTTAAATTCTTCTCACAGTTTTTACAGAATCCTCATTTTGATCACTCAGACCCACCCTTCCACCATTTCTTTTACTTCAAAGTTCAAATTGAAATAGGTGCTAATGATCTGAAGTTGCCTATTCTAATGAAATTCTATATGAATTTCCAACCCAGTATGCTTAGCTGAACAAACTTGGGGATTTTTTATTTTTTTTGGGTTGGTGAGGTCTAGTAATGGCAGGTAATGAAGGGATGAGCAGTGCACCAGGACGTGCTAGTGTGGCCGCAGGAATAATTTGCTGAAAAGTTGTGGTTGTCCTCTTGTCCGCTGGACTGTATCCCACTCTGCATTCCCCAGTTCCACCAAACAGTTTCCCTGGTATTTGCCAGTAGTTATCTTCTTGAAATTGTTGACTCAGGTCAAGCGAAATGTGGCCTTTGATATCACTTGCAAAATTCTGATCTGTGTTTGACAGTATGATCAATGCATCATTCATTTCTTCACCACTGGTCATGTCTCTGAAGGAAAACGATGCTGGAATTGTCATGGAAATATGTCGAGTTCTGTCCATGAGAGCTAGTGTGTGTCTCTAGCTTTGGCAAAAAAAAAAAAAAAAAGCAAAACCTCCGAGGGGTGAGCATGTCGAGTAGGTCAGGCATGCCTAGGGGTTAATCCTTTGGAATATCACATCCACTATGAAAAATGCGTGCATAGCATTTTTATAAAATGAGGAGTCTTGATAAAATTATCATGATTTTATTAAGATATTGAATCCTATTTCTAAGCTCTGGATGTTTGTCTCTATATTTAACACACAAAAAAATGCTGAAATAGTATTTCTATTCGTTATTTTACCTCTTTTTTTGAAATTAAATCTAAGAAAATACATACACACGATACAAGGAAGACTTACCGTGCACATTTACACTTTCAAGCAATTTCTATTCAGTTATTTTGCCTTTGAACAATATGATCATAAATTATTTTGCCTTTTTGATCAACGTGATTGAAACAAGATGGGCTCAAAATGCCCTTGTGATCAGAAATTTGACACTATTCTTGGAGGAAAAAAAAAAACTTAATGCTCAATTTAACGGATTTTAATTTAAACTTAATTTAGCTTAAAAATAACAAAATCAAGAAATTAAATTTATTGCTTTTAAGTTAAATAAAAAATTTTAATCCAATAATGAAGAAATTCAAATTTTTTATTTTTTGCTTAAGTCAAAAAATTTAGTTAAAAAATTAAAATTCTAAACGAAATTAAACTTAAACCAAAGCTTTTGAGTTAAAAATTGACTAAATTAAATATCTTATAAGTACATGAATGCAATTGAACATTTAACTGAAAAAAAAATTACACAATTTTTGTTTGTCCACGTAAACCTTATTTTAAAGAAATGGGATCATTATGTCATACCTTCTCACCTTCTGTTGACTAATCTTCTTGTATTAGTGCTTAATTAAAACATGAGTTGCGTGGCAAGATGCTATATCAGAAGAAATAAAGAGAGCCTTCACTCTGCTTTATTTTGTAGTATTTAGGTTTTGGCCTATGCTCGTAGAAATGTCCTCTCATACAAGTTCAAATTTCCAGATAACAAAATGACAGAAACAGGTATTGTAGCTCAAATGCCATAAATATTTTACTTGACCCGCCAAGTTGTAATATGTTTTGCTTACCAATTAAGGTCAACCTATGAAATGCTTAATGCCTTGAGGAAATACAGTCTGTTTGAAACTAGTACAAGTTAATCTTTGGCAAAAAGAGGTGCAGAGCCGTTGTGATTAGTGAGGAGTTGGTTGATTGTTGGGTAGTTTATGGTAAAGCTAATGGCTATAAAAGTCCAATTTATGGTCCTTGAACTGCATTATCATCTCCAACTGGTAACTGCAAAAGCAACTATAAACTGCTTTAAACCAAAACCTCCACCATATTTTTGTCCGTAAAATCCCAACACAAAAAACAAAAAAAATCGTTCCACTTACAATATGAAGCGTGAAAACCCTTTTTAACGTGCTATGTATAACGAAACGACACAAAAGTATGTCGCGTACCATTTGCCCTTTGATCTCATGACTGAAGCTGATTTCCCAGCAGAAGAAAACCAAATTCACAAATTTCCAAAGAAAAATACAATTAACAAATAAGGAAACAGCAAGAAATACACAACCAGGATTAAAATTTCCTTTCTCCTTTTTAGCTTCAGAATTCAGATTCTTATGTTGTTGCAAGTTTTAGTTCCCTGATAAGACCAGGGCCACAAAGAAATGCGTAAATTTCCAATTTTTCACCTTTTTTTTCATTATTTTTGTCTCTGTTAAAACATTCTTCATGTCCTCCTTGATTAAGGAATTTTTTTTTTCACTTTTACCCATCTCTCTGCCTTACTCTGTACAGTGCCCAAAATTATTATTCCCTAAACAAAAGAGAAAAAACAAAAGCCCAGTTTCCTCTCTCTCTCTCTCTCTCTCTCTCTCTCTCTCTCTACTCTGTTCAATTTTACCGTCTCATTTGACTCCCTACTTAGCTACTCAATCTTACTAACCCCAATTCGATTCATGGCCACATTCCTAAATCCTTCCCCACCAGCTGCTTGAAAACACATACCAACACCACCTCCACTGCCGCCTCCGCCGCCACCGCCTCCGCCTACCCTACACATGCCAACACCGCCTCCACTGCCGCCGCACCTACTCTGCTCCATCATGTAATTCCTCACCTCCATTTTTATCATTTCATGCATAACCGCCATAAACTCCGCAGTGAACCCAACAAATCCTCCCCCTACTCCACCATTTACCGCTCCCTGCTGCATACCCGCTGCTATGGCAGCCGCCGCCGCCTCCACCTGTGCCGGTGCTAGTGAAACTTGATTCATAGCTGGCACCAAAGAGATTGTATTTGTTGCTGGAGTTGACTCCGTCACTCGCACTGGAGTTGACTCAGCTGCTCGATTGGAGACCTCAGAGGAGTCGGCACCGGGCAAGGATAGGCTCAGCGAGGTGGGAGGGTCGTTGTTATTAGAAGACGACGTCGTTTCCACTGGAGGGAAAACAGGTCCTGCTCTAGGCACCGGTCTATACACATGCGAGGAAGACAAAACAGGAACACTGGAATCGCTGACGTCAGATCCAGATGGACTCCCTGGATTCATATAAAGCCCCGTGGACACAGGCATACCAGAACCCGCACTCACAGATCTCTTCAACGGCTGATCGTTACCACCCAAATTACCATCGTACGCATCCCGGCTGCCAAAACTAACGTCGTCCACCATCGACGATGAGCACTTCCGCTTCAAAGTAGAGTTCCAATGGTTCTTAATAGCGTTATCGGTCCGACCATTGAGGAGGCGGGCGATAGTGGCCCACTTGTTGCCGAAGTGAGCGTGGGCACGTATGATAGTCTCATCCTCTTCAGGAGTGAAGGCGCGGTGCTCTACCTGAGGGGAGAGCTGGTTGCACCATCGGAGGCGACAAGACTTACCGGATCGGCCGGGAATAGATTTGCTTATCAAGGACCAGTTTCTGGGTCCGTGCTTCTGGACCAGCATCTGTAACGCTTCGTCTTCCTCGGGGCTCCACGGACCCTTGATCCGATCCACATCCTTGCCAGTAACAGCCATATAGAGTAACAATCATAAAATGGAAGCTTTAGGTTATTTTCAGTTTCTCGTTTCGCTTAGAGTTGGCGGAGAGAGGCAGACGAAGACTAGGATCCGTGGGCGTTGCGTGAGGTGGATTATAAGAGAGAAAGGGAGATATATAAGGGAGGGAGGTGGGGAACCGGAAGAGCCGGTTTGTTGTTGAAGGAGAGAGGAGGTATGGGGCACCGATGTTTCGAGGCAATAGGGGAGCTTGGGATACAGCTGGCAACGGACACGCGTCACGTTCTATTAGCACTGATTTACATTAGTCACTCTTAACATCTCTGCTTTGCTTTTCCTGCTGTAGACTTTCTTTTAGCACTCAACTCTCTCTCTCTCTCTCTCGCGAGCGCGCGCGCTCGTTGAGGAGCGTCTGGTCCACTCTCTTTTGTATTTCGAATTGGAAGTATCTTTTTTTCTCTCAAATTTAATTGGCGCTGTCGTTAATAAATTATTCGTTGATAGCTTACGTTTCTGCAAAAACGACATCGTGTCAAATCATTTTACTGGCTACTTAGGCTCCCTACTGGGGAGATTAAAAAAAAAAAAGGTATGATTTCAAATAGCATAGGAGAGTGATGTGGACGCTCTAGAGGAGGGCGTAGGAAAAGAGAACGAAGTTATTGAATAGAAGATAAATTTCAATAATAGGTCCTTTTTGTTTTGGAAGTTATAGAGACAAACAGGAGGCTGATAACCATACCTATATGACGATAAAATTAGGACAGCAATCTTAATAATATCTTTGGATAAAGACGTAACGGTTGGGTAAGTTCTTTATCATTTTGTCAAACCGGATCGGTCCAGCTAATTTTATTTAAAAAAATTAAAAATTAGTTATTTGATCAATCCCATCTCCTTTAAAAAAATTAATAATTTTTTTTTATTTTTTTAATTAATTAATAATATATGTGCATATAAAAAATAAAAAAAAACATATACTTTTAATAAAATTTTAATAATTTTACTAAAATATATTAAATTTTATGACTCACATATATATATATATATATATATATATACACCAAACGATTAATTCAATTATCCAAAAATAAATAGACACCTCATCGAACAAACTTAAATATTTTTTTTAACTATTCAAGTTCTATTCGGTAATAATTTTTAAAGTTAATTAAAATATTATCACTTTTATTTATATTATTTAATTATATAATATTTATAATAATATTTAAAAATTAAGATAATAATTTATAAAAAATTTCTCTTCAATTATTAGATATTGAAAGCATATTTTAACTATAATTACTATTATTTTTATATTTAATAATTATTTTTATTAAATATTTTTATTTTAAATATTATCTAAATAATTAATTATTAACCTCCAATATCTAAAAGTCAACTACTATTAAAATAATTAATAATTATTAAAAGAAACTAATATTAACGAATAACACCTTGGCAAAAGAAATGATAGATTATGGCAGAGCAATATGACACGTTAACGTAATTATCACATAATTCTTATTAAGAATAAGTATAATTATATTACAGTTTATACTTTCCCTATGTTATAATTATAAAAAACCTTATATTATCTCTATTTCACCCATGCGTAAGTTTAATAATTAATAAAATATAATTTATTTAATAAATATGTTAATTTAAATTATCTAATTATTAATTATTTTAAATAATTATTTAATATAAATTTCTTTATTTTATTTTATTAAAAATTATTAGCTGTATTTAAATTTTATATAGTGATTAAAAAATAATTAAATATTTTTTTTTATAAAATATATTAATAATTATATAAATTTTTTTATATTTAATAAAGATAAAAAAAATAAAATAAAAAAATAATTTTTTTAAATATGATAAATAATTTTAAAAAAATTAAATACAATAAATAAAAATAATCGAATGTAATATTTTGAAGAGATTATATATAACAATTTATTATGTTTAATTTAATATATTATTATTATTTATAAAAAAAATAAAATATTTATTAAATAATATATGAATTAAATTGAGATTTAAAATCTATTAAATTTTGAATCCTTAGATCTTTCTCTTTAAGATCGGGCCGAACCGAGTTTCAACACCTTTGTTTTTGTTCTTATCAACTCTGAACTTTGACTAAAGATGACAGCCTGTCCACCATTTTCGCGTGGCCATATATAATTTTTTATTTATCTTTATTTCCCATTTAAACAATTATTTAATTTTTTTTTTAAAAAAGAACGGCCTCAAGGACTGCTGAGCTGGCAAAAAACGACAAGATTGATCGCCGAATAAGAAGAAGGAAGAATCATTACTGCAATTTCCTGTGAACGCCAGCCTGTAAACCTGCCACCAGTCACCACCACCACCACCACCATTTTATAACGGCCTATTTCCGACGGCGAGCTGCCGGTCTTCCCAACCCTTTCTTCAGGTCATTGTGCCGGAGGTATTTACCTGTACGGTTTATAAACCTGAGAATATACATATGTTATAAATTAATTAGCGCCCATGCTGAGGAAGGTACACGTACGCTTCGATTTACAATCGTAAAAAGAAAAAGCGGAAGATCTGAATGGAGATATGGGAATAGATTGCCGTATTCCCTTTTATTTATCGTACGCCGTACAACTTGTACAATTTCGGTTCGATTTATAATTTGTTGGGAACAATTTTAATTTAATTTTTTATTATTTTAATTTTAATTTAATATAATTTTTTAATTTTTAATTTTAATATAATTTTAATTTAATTTTTAATTTTAATATAATTTTAATTTAATTTTTAATTTTAAAATAATTTTATATAATTAATATTTAAATTTTAAATTTAATTATTAATATATAATATATCGTATAATATAATTTTTTAACTATTTTTAAATTATATAATTTTAACTATGCATGTACATATAATTTATAATAAGTATATTATTTAATTATTTATTAATTATATAATATTTTAAGAATTATATGAAAATTTAATATAATTATAATTAAAATTATTATGAAAATAAAAAAAATATATAATATTATGTTATATTATATTGATTCAATTTTTTAAAAAAATCATAACATAATTAAAATATTAAAATAATTTTAATTTAATACAATTCTTATTAGGTCAATATGATATCTCGATTCAGTTCGAGATCACTGAGAACTGTTTACAACTTTAATATCTAATATTTATATAATAATGGGTCAAATATTTTTAAAGCTCGATCTGACTGAAATTTATTGAAACAAATTCGAATAATATATAATTAATTTGAAACAAATTTAAATTTAAAAAATAATATTGTATCGGTTTAAATTTTGTGTATTATATATCTATTACTCAATATAATTATTAAATTTTTAAATATAAATTATTAATTAGGGTGAAATTGTATTTTTATTTTTAAATTTATTTTAGTATTGTTATTGGGTTTCATTGTCTTGCTCTCTTACTTCATACTCCTTCAAAGAAACTTGCCTTATAAATTTCACAATTTTTTTTTTATAATTAACTTTGCTTGAAACTTAATAACTTTGAAAACGATTTTAATATAATTAAATTAAAATTTATTAATAAATATTTAATAAATCCCTTTAAATAAGTCAACAATAAAAATATTATCATATTCAAGCAAGACTCGGACACTCCCAAGTTAAATGGAGACTCTCTGATATTATCCACAACTCCACACCAAGAATACAACAACACTTAAAATTAGAGGAATATCATATTATACCTAAAATGAATATAAAAAATATCTCCATAAATTTAAAAATATATATAATTTTTTTTATTAATAATAATACTTATAAATTAAAAATATAAAAACGAATAATTTCAATAAATCTTTAATATAACGGTAAAATTAAAATCCTATAACATTTGAGGTGTTTAGTTATACTCTAACTAATATTAAATTTATTGAATTGTTCGTTATTACTATTTGATTTGCTTGTAATATGATACAATTTTTCAAATCTCCCAATTTGGAAATTAGAATTTTATAATAATTCAATTCAATTATTTTTTTTTATCAATTCTAATATTTATAATAAAATTTAAATTCTTCTTAATGTAAAAAAAAAAAACTTAAAAATCAAACTTGATTGTGTGAGAATTTGTTACGAATCACATCTTAAAAGAAAAATGAAATAATAAGGTAATAAAAAAAGTAGTTGGGATATGTAAAATAATTTAATCACTTATATCAACTCAAATTAAAATAAATTAAAATATAATTTATCAAATTTTCTCTCTAAATTTAACATAATATCAGAACTCGATTTGATTGTGGGTTTTAACCACCTATAAAGCTATATAATTAGATCTATATTAAGTTAAAATAGTGATTTTCTTTGAGAGAGAGTGTTAGGAATTTCACAATAAAAAGAAAATAAAGTAGAAGAGCAATATATAAATAATTAGACTGTGACATTAATTTGATTAATTATTTTAATATGTAAAATAATTTAATCACGTAAATAAATTCAAATTAAAATATATTAAGATAAAATTTACTCAACACTCTCTTTTAAATTTAATAGAATTCAATTAAATTTTTTTATTATAAATAATTTATTTTAAATAAAATAAAAATATATTTCGTCTCACATAATTAAAAATTATGCCATAATTAACATTGATCCATAAGTATTATTGACCATAATAATATAAAAGCAACAGAATATATCATATGTAGAAAAATTAAAGGGAAAAGAAAAACAGAGAAGAGAGAGGGATGGGGAAATTGTACTTTAAGGAAATGGTTGCTTACCAAACCCAAATACGTGTCACCCTTAATTTCCTTTTTTTAGTTAATCTCATTTCTTCCAATAAAAGGGTGAGAATAAGATATGCATGTGCACAGAAGACTTTATCACGTGCTGAAATTTCTAGGGAAGGGGACACGCGTGTGGGTTGCATCCTCATCTGCAACAAATACGTTAATAATAATAATAAACTGTAATTTATAACTGACAAAATTAGGAGTATTTGGTACGTAAATAAATACATATACAAGCATGGTTTTAGAATCTCCTGATTTGCTAATGTCGTCTGTCGGTTCATAATCTCGCACGTCCCACACGTGACAGGTAGTTTTTCTCATTATTTTTTTATAAAAAATATTTCAAATAAATAATTATATTGTATGGTTGAAGATAAAATTTATTTAAAAATTAGATATCCATAATTTATTTAATTGAAATTAAAATGCAATAAATCTTTTTTATTTTTTTTAATTAAATTAAAAAAAAATTGTAATTTAAGCAAATCTAAAACGGAATTCGGATGAACATTCGGACACATGAGTCCCCAAATTTTCGCCGTCCAAAAAAGGGTCCCTACACGCCCCTGAATTATTAGTACGGTATTTTTGGGTAACGTGGAAAACGAGCTTTATTAGGCACCGCGTCAAGTAACAGACAAAGATGACAGTTGTGCTTAAAGCGGACAAGTGAAAACGTGTTAAATAGCTAAACGTGCCACGTAGGTACCAGAATTGACAGTTCAACCTCAGACACTCGCGTCCCCATTTATCCTTCATGTCCAGTTCCCGTAGCCACGTCATCAGGCTTATAAAGCTGGAGGACCCAATCACGTCTTGCCGTCGTGGCATTTTAAAAAATGAGTGAATTGCTTTTAGTCTGTCTCCGCTCTTTAGAGCCGCGAATCGGATAAGACCAAAGAGGGGAAGGGAAGGGATGCCACGTCATGAGGTTTGAGCCAGCTATATCGCATAAACGTAGGGATTTGTTTGGTAGTGGATACCTGTACTTTTATTTGTCATTTTTAAAATTATTTTATTCATAATTATATATATATTGGTGTTCATTTTCCAGAATTAACTACCATAATATTCACCCCAACTGAATTAACATACAACAAATGGATACGAGTCTAAGAACAATTTACGTTTAAGATTTCATTTATTTTATAAAAAATATTTTTTAAAAAAATATCTTTTATATTTTTTGATATTTGAGGATATTTAAAAAAATTAATTAATAAAAAATATTTTTTTTAATAAAAATAAATAAATAATTAAAAAAATATTTATATTTTTTAAAAAATGAAATTATTTTCTATTTTTTAAATTTTAAAAATCTTATTAAAATATAAATATACTTATATATATATATATAATAAATAAATATTATTAATTTAATATTATACTTAAATAATAAAAAATTTATAAGTTATTTTTTATATAAAATTTATTTTTTATGAAATAAATTGAGTTTTAGCTTCTTAACGAAGTACTTTAGATTATTTAATAAAACACAACTAATTTATTGTTTATTATAAGTCATCTATTGATTATATGATGAAAAAGACACAATATTACACCCACAATGTAAATATAAAAAAAAATTGGAATAAAATACTTTTTTTATGAGTTATATATTGATGCCATCACTAGTCGAGAGCCTCTAAATTTGAGTTAAGTATAATAATATTTATATAGTGATGAGATATAATAAGTCATTAATGTCAAATAAATCTCAAGATTTTATCCTTTTGTATTATTATACATAACTAAATTTAGAGGACCGTAACAAATGATCAATAAATTAGCATTTTTTGATATACAAGATCTACTAAGAGTTACCAAATAATAACATTTTAGCTTTCTTATCTTATCTTTTATCATTTAAAAAATTATTTTTTTAATGGGATTTGAGTTAAAATATTGACAAAAATTTTAAATATTTTCTGTTGAGATATGCAATTGAAAATGCATACAACTTGATGAAAATATTATAAATTAATTGACAAAATATATAAATTAAGAATGTCAAGAAATTACTCAATTTAAAAGTTTAAACTTATAAACAAGGACTCTAAAATTAGTTTTATATCTTTTTATTACATCATCGCATGTGAAAATCTACTAGATTTAAAGCGTTAATAATCACAAGCTTATTTTATCTTAAATTTATAAATGAGGGCTCAAAAAATAATTTTATATTTCTTTATTACATCATTGCACGTGAAAATCAATTAAATTTGAAACATAAATAATCACAGACTTACTTTATTTTAAACTTAAAAATAAAGGCTTCAAAAATAATTTTATATCTCTTTATTATATCTTTACATGCAAAAATCTATTAGATTTGAAGCATAAATAATTACAGACTTATTTTATTTTTAATTTATAAACAAGTGCTCTAAAAATAATTTATATCTTATTATTAAAAAATATATGCATACATATTAAAAAAAAAAACACATCCTTTAATCAAATCATGGTTGCGAAAGATATTTCTTATAAAATAAAAAAAAAAGTCCACTACATGGAGGGATTTATTAACTTATAAATATATACCATATGTTATGTATAATTGATGTGACCCATAATAGTTTATTTATTGGATGAATAAATTTATATATAGAAAAATAAATTTGGGCATGAAATAGGTGTTTTAATTAATTAGAAAATGCCATTTCCCAACTGAAAAATGGGGACATGAGAGGCTATTGTTTAAATGAAGAGTTGCTTTGATTTTGCCTACCCAACTACTCCTTTCTTTATATACAGTGCCTTTACTTTTCTTTTCTTTTCGCTTTCTATTTTTATTTTTGTGCCAACAATCAATACTTTTCCTCAAGTCTCAATTTTAAATCTCATTTATAATTTATGATTAAAAAAAAAATCTACATTAGACTGTTTAAGACTTATTTTCAATGATTTTGATTCTAATAATTATTAGACTGGAAGCGATTTATGTTTTATTTGATTTTAAAATAAAAGTGATTCGGTCTATTTTTTATTTTAATTTTATATTTTAAATTGATTGAAATTATTTTTTAAATATAGAAATAAAAATATTATATTAAGTTTATTGTGTATTTTTATTACAAAAATTAAAAAATTACTTGTATTTATAAATACAGAGAAAATATTTAAGAATTTATATTATTGATTATAATTTTTTTTGGTACATGTATAATTTAACTACAATAATTAGAGAAATTTACATGAATTTGTAAATGAAATAAAAATATGGAATTATTAAAAACTTATAAATTAAATATTTCATATTTTTTGTACGTACCTCAGTTATTAAGATAAGGTTATAAAAATGATAATTAATAAAAAAAAAGGTTATAAAGTTTTATATTTAAATAATTTATAAGTAAAATTTATTATAAATAGCTTGTATGTTATATAATAGAGAGAAAAAAAATCCCACATTATTGAAATATATGAAAAGAAAGAAGCGATATATATATATATATTTTCTGTTGTGGCGCTTGGCACGTATGTGAAATAAAATAATTATTTTATTTTAATTTTCATAAATAAAATTTCGAACATACGTGTTTGTTAGCAAGTAAATGTGTCTGTTAATAAACAGACATGTCAATTCTATACAAAAAATCACAATTATTTGTATAGGTGTCTGTTAATAAACAGACATATTTATTACACAAACAGTTGTATCTATTGGAGATAGACAGATGTGTCTATCTAGAAAATATGCCATGACTTTTCATTCTTTATAAATATGGATAAATTTTTTCAATCCAAAAATATACTACTTCTATTTCTTCTTTTTATTCTTCTTTTTCTTCTTCTTCTTCTTCTTCTCTCTCTAAATTTGGATTGTATAAAGAGTTATTAAGGGAAATCTTCAGGAGTTATTGTCTGTAGATTTCAGGTTTTGTTGTATCCTGGAGGTATATTCCCATAACCTTACAACAATATAGTGGGGGCAATTAATACCTTAAAGATAGTGATTCATCACGCCTCAAAGCCTATTCCACACCCGCTGCTACAACAATTTTAAGGTATTAATCGCAATGGAGTCCAAGGCTGTTTCTGTGATGAATTAAGAGTTCGTGAAACTTGATTGTTTTAAGGAACAAATTATATTCATTGAAAAGGTGAAAGCAGATCAAGAAAAAGAAGATGAATTGCCATGCAAAGGTCATATTCTCAACAACTCGTCAGATAGGCTATAAGATTTGTTTACCTCTGTCAAGTCTCCAAAGAAAATATGAAATTCATTAGAACTCAAATACAATATAAAAAGAAAAGGTATGGATAAATTTTTCATTATGAAATATTTTGAATTCTAAATACTTGATAGTATGCTTTTTATTGATAAGTCCTTGAGTTGCACATCTTTATTTCAAAGTTTAAGAATTTGAAAATGGTAGTTCCTAAATCACTATAAATAGGAGGAATAATAGCACATCATACTTATAGTTTGAATGATTATAGGAAGAAATTACCGTATGCCACATACGACTTTTCTCTTAAACAGATTCAAAAAACACTTACGCATTGAAAAGTTTTTTATGTGATAATTTATCTTTATGTTGATGACATGCTTATAATTAGAACAAATACAATGCTATAATTTGGTGCTAAAGCTCACGGTAAATGTATTAAATAAGTTGATAAGATTTATATGTAAAAGTTGATAAAATTTATCTGTATAAGTCAAAAGACACTTTTTGCATAACGTTGATTGTGTCTATCACTAACTTAGTGGGGGATATTGTTAAAAAAATATATATATGTTAGTGATTAAAAAAAAAATGTTTCATATTGAAAGAGTTATGTCTGTTCATTAAAAATTGTAACTAATAATTCATATAATTATGGTAATAAATAAAAAAATAATAAGGATGTATGAATTTGACATTAGTTCTCCTCCTGAGAGCAGAAAAATATTTTGATATACAAATGGTACATAAAAAAATTAACTGATGTGAATTGAAATAATCATGGATGGTATGATGAATTGCATAAATTGTGTAGGAATGAGATTTAGGTGTTTATGCTTTTGCTATGAATAAAAATCAAAATACTATAAATTATACTTAGAATATTTAATAAATAATGAAATTATGTGCCCATGTATTGCCTATACACGTGTGTCAGATTATATAGATTGGCATGCCAATAGGGTATTATTTTAGCAGTACTGCGAAAGGCTTTATGCCTGTATTCATGACTTTATACCCGCACTCATGGCTTTACGCCCGAACTCATGGCTTTTATGCCCGATTATGTGTTATAATGGTTTTTTAGCTATACTGACAGCATAAGTGATTGACGTTCCGCGTCCCATGATATGACGGCCCGAGGCACTGCTGTGTCCAGTACCAACGACCTGTTATCCAGTTTAGTTAGCATGTCATAGGTTACTTAGGCAGTGAAATGTATTGAAATAAGTTAAGAATATTAGCAACTGAAAATATTAGCAATTAAATAAATAAGTAAGAATATTTAATTATTATGAAAGAATTGAGCGATTTTGAAGAGGAATAAATTAGAACGAATGATAGTTAATACTAGAAGTATTATATGAAATTATATTAAATTTCAGAGTATCCAAATTTTGATCTATTTCTTTTTTATTATATATTATTTTCTTGTTATATTATTGCACTACTAAGCAGAAATACTTAGCCCGATGGATTTGTTTCCTTCGCGTAGGTACTGAAAGTAAAGCCTAGCGAATATTAAACAAAGATTTTGAAGTTCTGATCTGCAGAAGTGTCTGAAGTATTCAAAGTTGTCACCTCCTCAGCAATGCATGTAGATAAGGCCCATATAGATCATAATTTATATGTTGTATAAAATACTTAGTTAAAGTATTGTAATGTAGATTATAAAAATGTAATTAATAGGTATGCGATGTAAATTAATAAATCGGTTAGTTCATAAGTGATTAAATTGTATATCTTGCAAATTAATAAAGATTGAAAATTTTCATATATGAGTTGAGCATGAATGAGAATGTATGGAAATAGATATGAATGAAATTGTATGGATTTGAAAACGGAATTAAAATATATAGATGATGTATGAAATGATGAGATTTTTATTTTAAAATAATATGTTGAATTTCAAACAGGTGAATAGTGAAGCACGTCAAACGATCATAAAATAGGGGAAACTCCGTTAGTTTCTCTGTAGAAAAAATAATTGATATTAAATTAAACGAATTCAAAATCTATAAGGAAATAAAGTAAGATAAGTTGGGGTGTTCCGACACCGAGTGTGACATGTCTTACTTGGCTACACTGTAGTTGGGTAAGGAGTGTTACATGTATTGAGACTAAATATTGTCTTTATTTAAGTGGATGGCCGAATCGACTACGAGTAATCTGTACTTGCGATTCTCTAGAGACCCACTATGATTCGGTGATTGATCCCTTGTAAGGGTTAAACCAGAAACTAATAAACTGTTTAACCCCAAATTTGAGCTTATTCAAAAAATTTTACTTTTTAGTTAAAAAAAAAGCAATTTAATTACTGGGAATAGATATAAATTCCGATACTATGTTTGGATATGTGAAAAGGGGAAAAAAGGAAAATAATTAGGGAAAAATAACTTTGAAAAAATATTTTTCCTTGTTTGGATAAGAGAGGGAAAATAAAGGAGGGAAGGAAAATAAGTATTATTTTCCTTTAGTTATTTCTCTCCAAATTGAAGAAAAAAATAAAAAATCAAAGAAAAAAAATAGACTTGTACATAAGAAATTATATATTTGCCTTTTATTTTTAGGGTCAACTTTTTTTTCTCACTGCTTTATTTTGTACTCATCTAAACATAAAAAAAAATAAAAAATAAAAATATTTTCATTCTTTCATTTTCTTTCATTTTTCAAAATTTATCAAACCATAGTACAAGAACTTTCCCAATCACATCAAATATCTCATATACCAAAACATTAACTACTCTTGGCAAATAGATGTCTGGTGGCCTAGTCTCATGTAGCTTGATGGCATAAGGTATTTCTCGAAACCTGGTCAGACCAGGTTCAAGGCTCCCCCTCCTCTCTCCCTGTACCTAGGAGATAAAATAAAAAAAATAAATAAATAAAAAAACATGTCAGTGAGTGTTAACTAGCCCTACAACAATAATTGCACAGATCAAATAAAGTTTATTATAGCACAAGAATTCAAGTCTTTATCAATTTAACAGGTCTCTTCCATATATACCAGTATTTGAAATCATGGACCACAATCCTAACCCTAACCCTCCTGTTTATGAAAAATTTCAAACACCCAATTTTCTTTTAATTAATCCCATCACTTTGATTGGTCATGAAATTAGTGTTTGGTAAATGAAATGAGATAAGCTAATTTGATTGGACATTTTGTTTGATTATTCCTTTCACCCACTTTTCATAAAGTTGAACCATTTATCTCATATTTTTTGGACATGTCTAATGTTTTCCAGATTGCAATATCTTCATTAATTCCAATAAGTGAATAATATTTTTTTAAATTAAAAAATATAAATTTAATGTATTACTAACATATTCTTATTATTTAATATAAATATAATTTATATAAATTAATAATTTAATTATATTAATCATATCACATATCGCAACTCTTTTTTTTATATAATTAATTTTAATAAAATTTAAATTTGAATTAAAATTATTTTGCGTGATTCTTAATTAATAAAATAAGCTCATTAATTAGGATATCTCAACTTTTTTATTATAAAAAATAAAGTTTAAACAAAAAAAATTCATTAAAAATTAATGAAAAACATTAGCATGTGGGACTTCAAAATCTAACATTGAGGAATAAGATTATTAATTTTTTTTTCCCAATTTTTTATATACTTTAATCATTCTACAATACAAAACGCATGCATCTTATACATCCACTGCAAAAGAATTTGTGGGCGCAGTTAGTCCTTTTCTGCTTTCTTTATCAAAGATTACTATTTGAAAAAAGCTTTGATTAATTAAGTGGGTGGATTAATATAATACACACTTATCAAAAGTAAAGTATAGTTGATCTTATGATTAAATGTAGGATAATAATAACTAATTAAGGATCCACTTTTGTTAAAATTTTCCTCCTTTCTTCTTTACTACCAACTCAAACCTTGTGCCCATATTTCCTCTGCAAATTAAGTAGAGACACGTGGATAGAAATATGAGAAGTTCAAAATATATGAAAAGAATTTTTTTAATAGATTTGACACCACTTTTAATTCAAAATTTTAAGTATTTATAAATATTTTTTATTTATATATCTTTCACTTATACCATTTAAATTTATTTTTTCTTGTGATTGGCACATGAACATGAGATAGAGCTTGCAGAGATGAAGAAGAAATGGGTTGAAACAGTCCCATTCTCACATGATTTAGAAGAAGCACAAGGAAATTGGATGACCGAGTTGGGTAGTACAGATTCATTATAGGCCATTAAAGACAAAAAAAACTGAAACAGGAAAAGGGTAGTGGACAATACATGTCCTTTCCATGAACTGGCATTAAGTAGTGGACATGAAACTACCAAAAGAGTTCATGCTTGGCCTAAGAAAGCTTGCAAGGGGTCATTAATGATTGTCCTCCAAAGGCAATATAAATGTTTTTTTTTTTTAAAAAAAAAAGAAAGAAAATTTTCTGTATGGAACCCATTTGCTGGAAATTTAGAGTGCTTCCATCCCACCATAGCCACCCAATGACTTGGGATTTTGTCAAAGTGGTGGAGCCCTTTGTCCCACTTTCATTTGGCCTGTGGTTAGGTCAGGGGTCATTTTCTGTTAGAGGTTGAAAGCTTAATTGGGCTAATCAATTTAGAGGTAGTACTAAGGTAATCCAAAAAAATAACCCATTGAAAGCAGTCATAAATCATGATGAATCATATCATAATCCCAACTGGATATTCTAATGAGAATGTGCCATTCCTTTAGAGATATACCAAAATTATTTGAATTAAAAAAAAAATCAAAATTCATATGAATTTGAATTTTCCCAACCCAATAGTACGTTAATGCATATCCATAGAATATTTTAAGCTGCCATGCTTCAACAAGACCATACTCTCGTGGAAATAATTTTCTTTCCCTTTGTCTTGCACCTGTGGTTTTCCTTGGAAACAAAGAGAAAAAAAGAAAAATATTGGAATTAGAGTAACAAAAATCTTCTCTTCATTCCAATTCCTAATAGTACCTAACTTAGTCATGATTTCAAAACTGAATTAATGGAAGGTAGGTTTGGTCTTGTGGGGTGTGCTTGCCTACAGCATGCCTGCAATGTGAACACAGAAAAAATATTGCAGTCTTTACAGTTTTCTTGCTTTGTTCCTTTCATCATAATGTAGGGTCTGTATCTGTTAGGGTGGTTCTTCTTGTTTGTTTCTGGCCGCCAAGTCTATTATTATTGGGTTTATTCATATTTATATGCTTCTGATGCATAATAGAATTAAATGGTAAAAAAGAATTTATATAGAATTAATATATTATTATTATTATATAATTAACTTTATTAAAATTAAAATTTAAATTTCTTGATCTTCAAAATGACCCTATTATATATGTTCAATTATTTTATAAAATACGTTATGAAATTTTTATCTGGTTCAAATAAAACCATATAATTTATGCTAAGATTATAAAATTTTTAAAATTTAATTCAATAGAAATCATAATTTGAAGTAATTAATACAATAAAAAGCAAATTGTAATGTGAATTGAGTTAAGAATGAGGTTTTAGATTCTGATGATGATGAAGTTGTGAGTGTTGGTGAAGTGATTGACCAAGTCTAAGTTAGTTGGAGATAAAATAAAGGGAGAAGCTAAGCTAGATAAGGAAGAACAATCAATGAGGCCACTTAAATAGACCTTATTTGACCTCTAGTTAATCAGTGAGACATAGTTTACCAATGGTACAAGTAAAACAAGGAGAAGTGGGACTTGAATTCTTGCAACTTGCAGCTTGATTTTTCATCTTTTGTCCATTGTAATCCTCAAAAAATTGAAAAAAAAAAAATCAACGGTAGATTACAATTATGTTTAATTTTTTAATTTTAATAATTTTATATTATTTTCAAAAATTAATTAATTATAAATTTATCCGATTACCACACAAAAATTAATTATATTTATATATTAGAAAAATTTTACCTAAGTCTGATTCATTATGAATCAAGATATGAGTACGTAGGATTTTCGTCATATATCTTGTATATTAAATTCATGATTAAATTGAATTTTAACAAGAAAAATCCTTTTATATCAACTGATAAAAGCAAAACCCTTTTTGAAGCCCCTTGTTTTACTCTAAACCATGTACAATTAGGTCTGACCCCAGAGGAAAATGCTGTGTGTATATTCATGTCCTTTCTCTGTGGATGTAGCAATCCAAATTGGAATTTTGAGATTGCAGCTTCCAACTAACTTGTTAATTAGCTAACTGTCAACTTTGCTAATTGTTATACAAATTGCTAGTTGTATTGGAGGATTCTGCCATCAAGGAATGCCCACCACTCTGCTTTCAGCCTTTCTTTCTATCCAACTAAACTATGTAATCCACTCTCTTAATCCAAATCCAATTCCTAACTAAGAGTATAATAGATATGGAAATGAAATTTCTGGGATTTTGATTTCAATCCCTATTCAATTTTAAGAAATTTTGTTATTTTATTGAGATTACTAATATTGAAAATTAATATACTCACTCATATTTATTTATTATATGATTCACGATATATATAAATTTCATTTAAATATATTTTAATTCTGAATATGAAAATATTTAATTTAAATGTTATGTTAAAATTTTATTAATTTTTATTTAAAACATCAATTTATAATTTAAATTATTTTTTTATATAATTAGCTTCAATCAAAACTTAAACTCGAGATTTTACAGCTCTAAAAACAACTTAGTATCAATGAGTTAAAACTGATTGGTAAATCCTCAATTATTTTAATTACACCAATATCTAAATGAAACCTAACTAATTTGACCTCATAAGAAGGAGATTATATATATATATATATCTTATAAAATGAAGAATAATTAAAACTTGCTGATATAGCACCACCTTAAAAATACCCGATATATAGATTAATTGAATAATAAATATCTTACCTAACTCTATTTACTAAAGATAAGCTTATCATCTTATTTAATATTTTGAATTCTATTTTAATCAGATTTTATTTAATTAAATACCATCAGAATTATATTCAGTATCTATATAAAAATCTTAAACCTTAAAGTTATTAATTTACACATTTCTATCGTATCAGTCCTAATTTGAACATCGAATGATCTTCGTTAGGGCATCCCGATGGACCTCTTACCTATTATTCTCTATTGCAATACTTGCTAATCCAAAAAATGAAACCAAAGGTTTGATAATTAGCAAAAGAAGAAAACAAAATGCAGTAAGGCATCATGTAGTTGAATTGTGCAGCATTGATAAAAAGCAATTGGCAATTGGTGACAAAAAGAAATAATAATTTACCTAACACTTGAATGGAGGGGTGAGGAATTCTTGTCGCCTTAGTGCCAGTAGCAAAATCCCTTAGGGACGGCTCCTAACATGTAACGACAATTTTATCATTAGACAAGAGACCCATTTGTCTCACTCTTCCCTTAATTTACATAAGCATTTTCCTTGCAACTTGATAATCATATCTTCATAAAATAATAATAATAACAAATCCATAAGAAAATGATGTTATGAGATCATTTTGCAGACAAGTCATATCTCATTCCACTTTGTGAAACTATGGGCACGATTTTATGTCATATTTTATATCATATTTGATATAATATAATTAAAATTATAATATAATCATAATTATATTACATATTTAATTACGTTATTTAATAATATAAAAAAATTTAACATAATAAAATAATAGTTACATAATATAATTAATTATATTTAAATAATTATGATTATTCATTTTAATTTTTTTATTTATTATCAATATTAATATCACCGTTGCTACTACTATAATTATCCATAACCTGTCACCACCACCACCACTATTATTACCATTTAGTCATCGTCACCTCTACACCACTTGGCCAGTATCACCATACTAACTCATTTTACCACTGCCACCATCGTCTGATTATCATTATCACTTCCACCACCACCACCACTTATCTACTATCACCTATTATTAACACTATAAATAAATTAAATATTAAAATAAAAATTATCGTTACATTATACTATTTATTTTTTTATTTTGTAACTAAATATAAAAATATAATAATAATTATATTATAAAATATTATAATTTTAATTATATTATATAATTGATTATATTACATTATATTACGCTGTATTAAACATTACCGTATTTCATTTTATCAAAATATTTCAAATAGACAATCAAAAGTTTATAAAAACTCGCCTTGCTAGCCCAGGTTGGGGCCAAACTTGGCCACAACCTCACAGGTTTATCGAAAATGGAGGGCTCAGGCCCAAAATTATCCAAATTGGGCTGAGGTTCTAGTCTTCAAGATTTAAAAACATATCTTGATTACTATACACGTGTCAGCTATTTATGTTGTTTTGACACAAAGCTAGACTGTTATGGGAAGGCCGAAATACAGTGTAATCTTGGAGCCTTTCCCGGTGCCATAACGCCCCATGCACCGCTTCTGAGTTATTATGTGGGGAAAGAAGGCCCATGTACCCATAAGTCTATCCTCGCCCACTTGGTAAAGAAAATTTTTATTTATTTATTTAGGCATCCTTTGCAGTTGAAAGATTATATATATATATATATTTTAAAATGTTATTTTAGATACTATTAAAAAATATAATTTAACAAAAATTGTCCAATTATTTTGAGTTCTTATCATTATAATATATTAAATTTAATAAATTAATTTTTAATACCATTTAATTAACATATTTAAAATGGTATTTATTAATAGCTATGATAATAATACCAAACAAATCCTTAAATACTTGAATTAGAGATGAATTATTAAAAAATTAAATATCACATCTATTAATCAAAATAACTAAATTTAATTAATTATTTAAAATTAAATTTTCAACATTCATTTGGTTATTTTATAAACAAATTATCAAAAAATACTAAAAAAATAAACAAAAAATATTTATTTTCATAAATTGTTTAAACAATTTTAATAAAATTTAAAATTATTTTACAATATAAGAAACAATCAATTAATTTACTAATAAGAAAAATAAAATAAAATAAAATAAAAATAATTTTACTATATTTATATATGATAATTTATTTCGAATAAAATAATTTTGTAAGAAATTTGTAATAAAATAATTTTAATAGAATAAGAGATATATTTTTTGAAATAAAAATATAAAACAATTGGTTATAATTTCATAAGTCCTCTCATAAGATTTTTGGGTTTAAATTTCCTTACCAACATTTAAGAAAAAAAAAATCTTAATTGATCACATGATTCAGTGAAATCCATCAAATCACTCTTTTTTTTTTAGATCAATTTTTTATTTTATTCAATTATAAACTTAAATTGATTTAATTTCTAAATTACTAATTTAATTGACCAAAATTTAATAATAATGCCTCATAATCTAATATAAGTAAACATTTATTTTATTTTAATTCAATTGAAATTTAATGGAACATGAATTCGAAATTTTATGGTGCAAATATTATATAGGTTCCATTTGATATTGAATTCATTAGTAAAAAAGGTTTTTTTTTTTTTAAATATCATTTAGGTTTGGTTGAAAAAAAATAATTTTTAATATTTTTTAATTAATAAATTTTAAAATATATTTTTTTAAATAGAAAATTAAGAAAGTGGAGAGTCCATCTTGAATTTGTCGAACAAATGATATGCTAAAATATATACAATTTTTTAAACAGCAATTGCAATTCCAAACAAACTTATATTAGTTTCAATCAAACTCATTGGTTAGGAAATTTTGACCTTTAAAATGCTCTGAATCGTGACAGGTGGTCAATTCGATTGTTAGGGAGCTGTACTTCAAATTTAGTGGAATGTGATCGGAGGTGGAGGTGCCAGAGGAGATAATGGGTGACCCACGGTGGATAAAGGTGCTAAAGAGGGTAGCTACTTGCTAGGACTGTTTCTAGCCATTTAGAGGAAGAGGAGGCATGACAAAAGGCAGAGCAAGCATGCTTCTTGCCGTGCACCGATGATGGTATCCCTGCAATTGAGGAGATTCCAGGGGTGCAGGGCTGTCTTGTGGCCACATAACATAGCTGTTGGGGTATTTAATGGTTTTGCTACTAGGGCTGCAATGGCTGAGCTTGTGCAAGGTAAATGGAAAATCTATCATTGTCCTGCCAGATTTGTTGGGCTTATTATAAAGAGGCAGATATAAATATGATTATATATAATAAAGAATTATAATAACTAGATTGATGTATTACAGTATTAGCAAATAATTAAAGATTTGTTTATCTTTTATGTAATACTATATTCCATCAGAAATCCTCAAATCTTGGTAAGCAAAGTGTATGATCACTATCCTAGCTCCTTTGCTACCAATAAAGTTATCCAAATTTGCCAAGATTTCAGAGAATATCAATGCCAGTTGGGACTTTGGACATATTACTGTCACAATGTTTTCTTTTTTTATTCTCTGCGGGCTGGACATTTGTTCCCTGGAAGCACTGAAGAATAGATTCTCTAATATTGTGTTGCATGCATGGCATTCACATGCTGCCTCAAGAAACTTGGAAGCGCTTGATCCTATGCAGTGTATTTTTAAGGGTTTTCCAGTTATGTAATCAAGTCAGTGTCTTCTTGTTTCACGGGGTCGACTCCATTAATCAAAGCATCAAATATTTCCTGCTCTTTTTCTTGGTCTTGCACTTCACAAGCCTACGTGAGCTATCTGAAAAGATTCAAGCATCTTTTTCTTTAATGTTTGAGATAAAGTGGGGCTGGATTAGGTTTTTTTTTTTCCTCCTCCTCAAGATGTAGGATTTCATTTATATAATTTGAGTACATGTGGGAAAAAAAAACCTATAATAAAGAATATCAAACTGCTCCTGCACTTCATAAAAAAATATATCTCTTATAAAGATTTTGAGAATAAAGAAACAGATATTTTTCATCTACCTTTATAAATATAGATGCTATAGACGAGTGAGAAATACGTTGATATCCAAATAGATTAGTATAAATGTTTTTTTACTATATGCAAATTGGCATCACATAAAATCATCTTGATATTTGCTTTAAAATTATTTTGTCCTCCACATTTTAAAATATAGTCATTAAATGTATTGTTGTACCAAAATAGTTCAAGAAGGGGGTGAATTGGACTTAAACAATTTTTTAGCCATTGTTTGTAGCCTCATGAAAAATTGTGGCTTTATTCAATTAGGTGCTCCTTTATATATAGTGAAAGTGATATGTGTTTTAAGAATATGTCCCTAAATTACAATTCAAGTTTCAATCAATATTTATAGCAATTTTTGACATAACATGCATCACAAAATATTCAACTAATTTCTCAACTTACTCAATATATCTTCAAGTGTATTGTATCAACTCAATCTATTCAATCAACATTCAATATCATGCATAGAAATTAAATTACATAAAGGTAAAGAGATTAAGGTTAGAGAAGTCAAACACAATGAGTTCTATAGTGATTCGGCTTAACTAGCCTACATCTACTATCTCAAAGAACCCTCTTTGAGTCTTCTCTCCGCTATTTGGTCTTTTAAAGGCAAGAGACCAAAAGCCTTTTACACATTTTTCAACACTAAGCTTTTACCAAGGTAGCTTGAACCCTTAACAAGTGCTATCTCAAGCACTCACACTCACAAGCTTCAATAGGTGCTTGTATAACTTCTCTTAAATGCAATTTAATGTTTTAACACTCACTCTCACTCAATACAAATCAAACTATAAAGAAGAGATGAGTTGATTTGCCAATGGTAGTTCAAACACTTTAAAGCTCTTGAATGAAAGCAATAAATGAAAAATCAAGATTTGAATGCAATTGTAAGCTTTCATCAATTGTAAAATAAAGTAAAGAAAGTGTATTTATAGTCCTAAATCATTTTAAACTGTTTGAAATCTTTTTGGAACGTTATACACTCTGTTCTAGGCAAAATAGCCATTATTTTATCTTTTTATATGAAGTAGAGCAACTCTGATCATTTAGCAAACTAATGAAATTTTTAGCGACAGTAGTAAATTAGTTAGCAAACTATAATTTCAGCAAATATATTAGCAAACTAATATTTTAGTAAACAAGTTAGCAAACTAATTTACCTATCTGCCTGTTTCAAATTGTCATTTTTAAAAATCTAATTTAGACCTTAAGAAAAATATACATTTCAATAGCAATATCCAAGGTCATGATGAGAGAAAATTTTATAAAGTAATTGAAAGA
The DNA here is from genome assembly GCF_030052815.1 of Hevea brasiliensis. Classification (NCBI taxonomy): domain Eukaryota; kingdom Viridiplantae; phylum Streptophyta; class Magnoliopsida; order Malpighiales; family Euphorbiaceae; genus Hevea; species Hevea brasiliensis. The sequence goes on from NC_079502.1 coordinate 94,684,495, forward strand.
AAAATTAATTTTGAGCTCCATGTAACTAAAACTTTCATCTATTCTTTTTACACAAGCCCTAAGACTCAATTCTCAACTCTATGACTTTCATATCTTTATTTCGAGTTTTAGCTTTCATAATCTTGTTCTTTTTCAACTTGGATTCATCTTTGAGATGCCTGTGAGTGCCCTTCTTCCTTAGATGCAACCTTAAAGATTCTTCATGAATAAGAGAAAAAATCTATACATCACTTAAAATTGAGTTAGATAGATTCTAGTTGAGTTTTATTATCATCAAAATCAATACTCATTTTGAGCTACACGGGGTCAACAATCTCCCCCTTTTTGATGATGATAAAACTCAATTGAATCATCAACCAAGAATAAATAAAAGTGTGCGTAAATTTATATATAACCAAGCATGTTAGTATGCGGGAATTGCTCCCTCTAAATGTATGCACACAAGTTTAAAAAATAAAAGTATTAATAGCTATACAAAACTCCCCCTGAATTTATGCTACAAAAAATATTCATAAGATATCCACAATTTCAATATGCAAAATGTTAAACTTAATGGTTTGCACACATAAGCCATAATAGTTTGCATACATACTTTTATATCATAAGCATACATCCATTTTCAAAATATAAATACACAGCCATTCTCCAAAACAAAAGCACACAAAGCACACATCCATTCTCCCCCTTTTTGTCATCATCCAAAAAGGAAACAGGAAATATTATTCCAAAAAGAACCAAATAAGCACAAACTGAAAAACAGTAAGGTAAACAGTAGCAAACTGAAAAATCATTCAACAACAGTAGTAAACATATTAGGAAACTAAAAAAGAAGATCATTTTCTAAACATTAAGTCTTTTGCTCCTTCGAGTAGCTTTGGAAGGCCTTTTCTTCTTCTTAGAGGGTTTGGCAGCAGGTGGCTGAGAAACTTGGTCAGCCAAAGAATCATGCTCCTGTGATTCATCCTCATCAGATGGGCTTTGAAGAGCAGTAGCCAGAGTCTGATATGGATTGCACACTATAGACTTAACTTTTTTCTTGCTCTTCTTAGCCTGAGAAGCTTTAGCTGCAGAAGGTTTAGGTGCAACACTCTCCTGCTGATCCTTTAGAGAATCTTCCTTCTTCTGTGTGGACTCAACTATAGGTTCTACAATTTGTTCACTCTCAAGTTCAACAGTAGGCTCAACTACAGGTTCTACAACCTATTCACTATCATGCTCAACAACAGGTTCAACTGCAGGTTTTGTAACCTGTTCACTTTCATGTTCTACAGCAGCAGTAGACTCACCAAGTCCAGTGCCTCTATACTCAACATTACCATGATCAAATGCACTACCATCATGAGAAGAAGGATTATCTGCATGTGCATCAGTCTCAACTCTGGTTGCAGAATCAGTTACCTGTGCCTGCTTAAGATCTGCAATTTGTTTCTTTAACTCCTCATTTTGAGTAAGTAAATGACTTACTTTGTAATCAACAATATCCACAAATTGTCTCAGAAGTTCAATAGACTGATTTGATGTACTGAATTTCTCATTAATAAATGTTCTTAGCCCTTGAAGTTCACTCACAATCTCACTATTGTAATATGAATCAACTTTAGCTTTAGAAGATCCACCTTTTTCAAAAAGTTTCTTTCTGCCATCAGTATCATAATGAATTTCTCTAAGCACAATTAAATCTGCCCTAGAACTCTCCTTAAAGACATTTATATCCAATTCTCTAAACAAGGCAGTTAAGAGGTGTGCATAGGGTAATTTACCAATCCCATAAGCTTTACACATATTCTTCAAAATCAGATAGGCTAAATTAATTCTCACTTTATTAAAAATATGCCACATGATGCACATATCCAAATAGCTCAAATATCCATAGCTACCAGATTTAGGATAAAATATATAATTCACCATACTGTGAATAATCTTAATGTGTTGAAAGGCTTTAGTGCTGGTGGATTTTTCACTAGTGGCAGTGTTAGCAGGAAAAACTTACTTTCAAATTTAGTCAAATTAAAACCTGGAACTCTAGCAACATCTCTATGAGCAGAGATTCTATTTCCATCATTCGGCAATTTTAAGGCTTTAGCAATCAACTCAACAGAAACCTCATAGGCCCTGTCATTTAAAGAAACCTTAAATCTGTCTTCTTCATCGACAATTTTTAAAGTTCTATAAAATTCTTGGACTAGTCTAGGATAATAAACATCAGTGCATTCACACACAGTCAACCATTCTTGAAATTCAAAGAGTTCCTTAAATTGAAAATCAACCTGATCAAAATTGTTCCATTTTATGAACTTACAGTCTAGAAGTGCTTTGTCAACAAGAGAGCCCGATGATTTTGAAGCACCCTTTTCGCGCTGAATGTCAATCCCTTCCTTTCCTCTTTTCTTTTTTGGTGCCGTCACCGCAGGTTCGACTTCTGAAGGTATCGGGAAAAATGGGTTTCGACGCAATGAGAAATGAGTGAGGAATTAGAGAGTGAGAGAGGCGCTCGAAGTAGATGGGTCGGTATAATGAAGAAAGATTTGATAAAAAAAGGGTAAGATTGGTACCGAGAACCGATAAGAAGGTGAGACAGGAGTCGAGTATGGCGAGAAAAAAGAAAAAAAAAAGTAATTGAAGGGCTGAGGTTTCGTGTAGCAGTGGATGAAAATTTGATTTTTCTTAAGTCCCGCGCTTTCCCTCTTCTAGTTTACTTTATTTGAATTTTATTTTTATTTTAATGTATATATATATATCAAAAAAAATGTAAATGAGTAAGTACATTGATTGGCGTTCAGAAAGTTTAAAGCACAAACACTTTTTGGGCTTAAAATTTAAACAGTACACGATACAACAAACTAATTTTAGGCACGCAACAATAGCATACAACTTAGTAAACTAATTTTCATGATTTCAAAAATAAGTTAGCTACTATTATATAGAGTTTTCTTAGCAAATTAATATCACAGCAAATTACTCAGACATTAGATAATATGCAAATATATTGAATCTATATGAATTGAATTTCAAGCAAATGGTTCACTCATGCTAATTTCCCTTCTAATTTTGCAAAAGGTTTTCTCATTGAGTGGTTTTGTAAAAATATCTGCAAGTTGATTTTCAGAAGCAACAAATTCAATTTTGATATCTCCATTTTGAACCTGATCTCTAATAAAATGATATCTGATCTCAATATGTTTTGTTCTTGAATGTTGGACTGGATTTTTGATCAAGTTTTATGGCACTTGTGTTGTCACACCTAATTGGAACAAGATTATATTTTAAACCAAAATCTTTCAATTGTTGTTTCATCCATAAAATTTGAGCAACACAACTACCAGCAGCTATATATTCAGCCTCAGCTGTAGACAGAGCCACTGAAGTTTGTTTCTTACTGTGTCAAGAAACTAGTGCAAAACCAAGAAATTAATAAGTACTTGAAGTACTTTTTCTATCCAATCTACTTCTAGCAAAATCTGAATCACTATAATCAACAAGATCGAATGATTCACATTTTGGATACCATAAACCAATAGAGTGTGTGCCAATGAGGTATTTGAAGATTCTTTTAACTGCACTTAGATGGGATTCTTTTAGACATGATTAAAATCTTGCACACAAGCAAACACTAAAATGTATGTCTGGTCTATATGCAATAAGATACAAAAGAGGGCCAATCATACCTCTATAAAACTTTGTATCTACTTTTTTACCTTTTTCATCATTGTCCATTTTAATTGTTGAACTCATAGGAGTGCCCATGCTCTTCAAATCTTCCATTTAAAATTTCTTCAACATATCCTTGATGTACTTTGATTGATTTATGAAGATGCCATCTTTCATTTGCTTAATTTGAAGTCCAAGGAAGAATGTGAGCTCCCCCATCATGCTCATCTCAAATTCATTATGCATAATCTTAGAAAATTTCTTGCAAAGAGATTCTTTAGTAGCACCAAAAATTATATCATCAATATATATTTGCATAATGAGCATATCATTATGATGCTTTTTAACAAAAAGTGTTGTGTTCACTTTGCCTCTTTGGAAATCATTTTGTAAAAGAAATTTACTAATCCTTTCATACCATACTCTGGGAGCTTATTTTAAACCATATAAGGCTTTAGTAAGTTTATAAACATAATTTGGATGCTCATGATTTTCAAAGCCTGGAGGTTGCGCAACATACACTTCCTCATTAACATAACCATTTAAAAATGCACTCTTGACATACATTTGATAAAGCATAAAATCTTTGTAACATGCAAAGGCACACAACATTCTAATAGCTTCAATTCTAGCAACTGGAGCAAAGGTTTCATCAAAATCAATACCTTCCTCTTGGTTATAGCCTTGAGCCACTAATCTAGTTTTGTTTCTAACAACATTGCCTTTTTCATCCATTTTGTTTCTAAAAACCCATTTAGTACCAATAATTGAATGATTTTTAGGTTTAGGAACCAAATTCCAAACTTTGTTTCTCTCAAATTGATTGAGTTCTTCTTGCATGGCAAGAATCCAACTTTCATCAATTTGAGCTTCTTCAAAACATTTAGGTTCAATTTGTGAAATAAAGGTAACATTACCAAAATATTTCCTCAATTGTGCTCTAGTCATCATCCTTTGAGATGGATCATCAATGATGTCTTCTTAGGGGTGATTTCTATGGAATCTCCATTCTTTAGGTAAATCTTCATGTTGGGGTTTATTCACTTGTAATTCTTTCAAATTTGGAATTTCTTCATTGATTTGATCATTGTTGGCATTATGGACATCTATTGTGGTATCTCCTTGAGTTTCTTCATCTTTGTCATGAATTTGTTCCATTTTTTGACTTGATTTTACATTATCTTTTCCAAACACCTACTCATTATTGTCATAAAAAGCATCTTTCCTTCTAATAGAAGGGTTAGCCTCATCAAACAAAACATGAATAGTTTCCTCAATAACTAATGTTCTTCTATTAAACACTCTATATGCTTTACTCTTTGTTGAGTACCCTAGAAAGATTCCTTCATCGGATTTAGCATTAAATTTCTTCAAGTTATCTTCTTGTTATTTAAGATATAGCACTTACATCCAAATGCTCTGAAATATGAAATATTTGGTTTTCTTCCTTTCCAAAGCTCATAGGGGGTCTTTTTCAAAATTGTTCTAATCAAAATTCTATTCAACACATAGCAACAAGTATTAATAGCTTCAACCCAAAAATACTTTGGAAAATTATTTTCATTCAACATGGTTCTAGTCATTTCTTGCAAAGTCCTATTTTCCCTTTCTACAACCCCATTTTGTTGTAGAGTTCTAGGAGCTGAAAAGTTATGGTTGATTCCATGTTTATCACAATATTTCTCAAATAAATGATTTTCAAATTCAGTTCCATGATCACTCCTTATAGATGTGATGTAAAAACCTTTTTCATTTTGAACCATTTCAATAAAAGAGGTGAATTTCTCAAAAGTTTCATCTTTATGAGCAAGGAAGAATGTCCATGTATATCTTGAATAGTCATTAATAATAACTAAAGCATATGTCTTCCCACCAAGACTAGCAGGAGACACGAGTCCAAACAAATCAAGATGAAGCAATTCTAATGGCCTGGTAGTAGAAACAATATTTTTAAATTTAAAAGATGCTCTAGTATGTTTTCCTAGTGCACATGCCCTACATTGAAATTCATTTTCATAGTTAATCTTAGGAAGACCTTTAACAAGTTCTTTCTTAGACAATTTTGAGAGTGTATGCATGCTTGCATATCCTAGTCTTCTATGCCATAAATAACTAAAATTATCAAAAGAACTAGACATACCATGATTAATTTCAAAGTTGTTCATGTCAAGCAAGTAAACATTATTAGATCTATTGGCAATGAACAATCTGTCATTATCTAAGTTATTGATTGTACAATGAGAAGAAGTGAACTTTACCTCAAAACCTTTATCACAAAGTTGGCTTACACTTAGCAAGTTGTATTTCAAACCTTCAATAAGTGACACATCTTTAATGTAAAGTTTGGTTCTAATTGTGTCATTTCCAATTATTTTTCCTTTTCCTTTATCTCCAAATTTCACATATCCTCCATCTACCATTGTGATTTTTGAAAACTTGTCCTTTTCACCAGTCATGTGTTTTTAACAACCACTATCTATATACCATTTTTCACTTTCCTTCATCCCTTTGAAACAAAACAAAAATTTAATCATTTAGCTTTAGGTACCTAAGCAACTTTGGGTCCTTGGGGGTTAATGACTTTAGGTAAGGTTCCCTTTGGCACCCATACCTTCTTTACCTTAGGGAAACCCTTCCTAAGTGCACAAGAACTAATCATATGACCTCTTTTATTGCAATAATAACATGTGACATTAGGCAAGGAGGATGTAGATGCTTTAATGAAATGATTCATGTATTTACCATAGTTCATGAAATCGTCAAAACCAATTCTATATTTTTCATTTGAAATTGTTTGGTTTCCAAGAAGTACATCTAGAGTTTCTTTTCCTTTTTGTAAATTTTGTCAAATCATTTATCAAAGATTCTATTTTGGCTTCAAGAACCTTATTTTCCTCAATGAGCTTTTCACAAGTTTCTTTTGAGTTTTTCAACTCTAAATCTAACTCTTTAAACAAAACAATTTGTCTTTTATAAAATTCATTTTCTTTATACACATTGGACATAGCAATATTTTGTGATCTCAATTATTCAATTTCTAAATTCATTTTAGTGCACTTTCTCCTATGGTTTCTATACTCATCATATACTTTAGCAAATGCAAGTTCAAGTTCCTCTAAATTAGGGGGTTCAAGTATCACTTTCTTCTTCCTTTCTTGAACTTTCGACTTTCTCTTCAAATGCCATCATACAAAGATGAGCAGTCTCTTTGTCACTTGATTCATCATTTGAAAATTCCTTACTGTTGCTCCATACAACTTTTAGAAATTTCTTGCTCTTGTCTTCTTTTCCTTTCTTCTTTTTGAGCAATGGGCATTTAGGCTTGATATGTCCTAGTTTGTGACACTCATAACATATAATTTCTACTTTTGATTCCTTGAAACATTTATCCTTGGGAGTATACTTTTTCAAGAATTTCTTGTATTTACTTCCTCCCTTCTTGAAAGCTCTTTTGAATTTCCTTGCAAGCATAGCCATTTCATCATCATCATCACTTGAAGCACTTGAGTTGTCACTTGAGTCAACTTTAAGTATAACTCATTTCTTCTTTTATTCATCCTTATTTGACTTGAGAGCAATGCTTTTCTTCTTCTTTTGCTCATTTTCAACTTCATCTTTCTTATATATCATCTCATGTACAATAAGAGATCCGATAAGCTCATCATAGGTGAATGTTTTAAAATCCTTGGTATCTTGGATAACTGTAGTCTTTGCTTTCTAAGATTTTGGAAGTGATCTACGGATTTTCTTCATAAGTTTGGCTTCCTCAAATCTTTTACCAAGTGCTTTGAGAAGATTGACAAGATTCGTAAACCTTGTACTCATATCTGCAATTGATTCACCTGGTTTCATCTCAAATAGCTCATAAAGGAGGTTTGCTTTGGATTCCTTGACGACATTCATTCCTTCATAGGTGACCTCAAGCTTATCCCAAATTTCCTTAGCAGTTTAACATTCTGAAACACGATTATATTCATTAAGGTCAAGTGAACAATGCAAAATATTAATAGCTTTAGCATTTACAGAAATTTTCTTCTAATTATTGTCATCATATTCATCTTCATTTTTAAGAACTTTAGTATTTCCTTGACCATTTTTTTAAGGAACATATGGACCATTTTTAATAATTCTCCATGCATTAATATCCACAGATTGTATGAAATTTCTTATTCTAACTTTCCAAAATGAGTAATTAGTGCCATTGAAGAGTGGTGATCTAGTAATTGAGTAGCCTTCAGCTAGTGGTGCGGGTATACCGGCAGTGTTGCTAGATGAACCAGCCATTGGGGATCACTCCAAAGTTGTGACACCTTAAGCAAGAGAGACAAGCTCTGATACCAATTTGTTGTCCCAAAATAGTCCAAGAGGAAGGAGGGGGGGGGGGGGGGGGTGAATTCGACTTAAATAATTTTTCGGCCCTTGCTTGTAGCCTCATGAAAAATTGTGGCTTTGTTCAACTAGGTGCTCCTTTATATATAGTGAAAGTGATATGTGTTTCAAGAATGTGTCCCTAAATTGCAATTCAAGCTCCAATCAATATTTCTAGCAATTTTTGACATAACATGCATCATAAAATATTCAACTAATTTCTCAACCTACTCAATATATCTTCAAGTGTATCAACTCAATCTATTCAATTAACATTCAATATCATGCATAGAAATTAAATTACACAAAAGTAAAAAAATTAAGGTTAGAGAAGTCAAACACAATGATTTTTATAGTGGTTCGGCTTAACTAGCCTACATCCACTCTCTCAACGAATCTTCTTTGAGTCTTCTCTCCACTATTTGCTCTTTTAAAGGCAAGAGACCAAAAGCCTTTTACAAATTCTTCAACACTAAGCTTTTACCAAGGTAGCTTGAACCCTTAACAAATGCTATCTCAAGTACTCACACTCACAAGCTTCAATAGGTGCTTGTACAACCTCTCTTAAATGCAATTTAATTTTCTAACACTCACTCTCACTCAATACAAATCAAACTATAAAGAAGAGATGAGTTGATTTGCCAATGGTAATTCAAACACTTTAAAGCTCTTGAATAAAAGCAATAAATGAAAAATCAAGATTGGAGTGCAATTGTAAGCTTTCATCAAGTGTAAAATGAAGTAAAGAAAGTGTATTTATAGTTCCAAATCATTTTAAATTGTTTAAAACCTTTTTAGAACGTTATACACTCTGTTTTAGGTAAAATAGCCGTTATTTTGTCTTTTTGTACGAAGTAGAACAACTCTAATCATTTAGCAAACTAATGAAATTTTTGGTGACAGTAGTAAACTAGTTAGCAAACTAATTTACCAGATACCTGTTTCAAATTGTAATCTTTAAAAATCTAATTTAGACCTTAAGAAAAATAGATATTCCAATAACAATATTCAAGGTCATGATGAGAGAAAATTTTATAAAATAATTGAAAGAAAAATTAATTTTGAGCTCAATTTGACTAAAACTCTCATCTATTTTTTTTTTACACAAGTCCTAAGACTCAATTCCTAACTCTATGACTTTCATATCTTTATTTCGAGTCTTAGGTTTTATAATCTTGTTCTTTTTCAACTTAGATTCATCTTTGAGATGCCTGTGAGTGCCCTTCCTCCTTAGATGCAACCTCAAAGATTTTTCATAAATAAGAGAAAGAATCTACACATCTGTAACACCCCAAATTTTATTATTTATGAGTATTTTTGATATTTTAATTTTATTTAAATTTTAGGAATTTTTTTGAGATTTTTCGGATTTTAAAAATCGGGTTCGATTTTCCGAAAATATAAACTTTGATGATTTTTAAAAATTAATTTAAAGACCACGTGGCAAAACTAAAAATATATTTGGAGTCTACGTATTTTTCAGTTTTACTGAAATTTTTTCGAATTTTGGACCTCGTTTTGGTCCCGGGCGAGTAAAAATTCAAAATTTTGTATTCGAATCGAGCCGAATCGAACCGGACCGGATCGGACCGGTCGAATCGAACCGGCTCCCTTTCCTTTTTCTTCTCCGCGTCGTCCCTCTCTTTTCTCTTTCTTTTCTCTCTCCTCCTCCCTGCGCTGCCGCTCCGATTTCTCGGCCAAATCCGATCCGCCACCGATTGGACCGGGTCTTGTGTCTAAAATCATCTACTCGAGAGCTTTCCATAGACACTAAGAACGCCAAATCCATCGAGCGGTTTGTCCGATTTTTGCTCGGGAAGATTTTAGCCCATTTCGACTTTTGGGCTAGATTTCTAACCGTGAATCCCACGAGGAAACCGAGGCCACCCGCTCCATTCGTCGAGAGCTTAACGACATAAATTTCGAATTTTTCAGACACCGTTTTTGGTGGGTCCCACTAACTTCGCAGATAATTTCGAGCATTAAATGAGCTTAGAAAATTCTGAAAAATTTATGTGCTAACCCCGTGTTATGGGCTTCGTAGGTATCCTCGATTCGCGGAAATTCGACGATTGACCGCAAATTTCGGGCGACGGACCGTGGCGAAAAGTCTCGAATTGGGCCGAGGTTTTGGCTAGCCCCATTGTCGAGCGTCGAGCGTCCCGAAGTCGGAATCGGCAAAGGTAAAACCGAACCTTGTTTTTACGTAATTTTCTAATGCTTAAATAGGATTAAAAATCCATAAAATATTCGTGGTAGCTTAGAAAATTACGATTCTTTTGCAATAGCTTAGTAATATTGCTAAGGACCGGCAAAGTTTTATAATTTTTAGAGCTTGTTTGGCTTTTGCAAAAATGATCAATAATAAGGATTAAATTGAAATTTTGCGTATTGTGATGGATGATTGATTTGATGGGCGGGAGGGTGTGTGATATGATTGAACTGTTGATGTATGGATTGTGAGTATAGAAGTGCGTTTTTAGCCCTTTTGCGGGTTGGGTAGGTCCTAGGTATAGGGGACTCGATTTTCTAACGACTTAGGGCGTATTGGTCTTTTCTTTGTTTGTATTGAGTCAGTTGTATTAAATAAATGTAATATGATTGTCGTGAGCCTTCTTCCTCCGCCGCCACAATTTGTCGTCAAGTCCGTGAGTAAAATATTAATTTTAATTGTAATTTCGATATTATTATATGTTCGAGATGCCCATGCATCACTTATATGCATATATTTATTTAGTTAAACTCTAGGCACGAATTATGTTGCATTCATAACTGTTAATGTGCCATGAACGTTGTTGTGGTAATTTGGAGCAGTGTGCGTGCGTGTGATGTGGTGTGGACTATGGATAGGACGGGGCAGTCACGGCTTGAGTAATTGGGACCGTTCCTTGAGGGTAGTCACGGCTTGAGTAATTGGACCCTCGATTTGGTTATTAAGTGGAAGTCCGAGCTTGAGTAATTGCACCAAAGTTGGATTTAAGAGAGCTGTATAGGGGATCAACTCCCATATGTTATGATTGATACTACAGGGTGTGTGAGTGCTCCAAATTACCTTTTTGATGTTATGATGTGAAAATGTTGTGTATGTTGCATTTCACTCTACAAAGTTGCATTAGTTTGAGATAGTTATAGAGATTATAGTTAAGATTGATATTTTACTCTCTGAGTCGACGCTCACTCCTGTTCAAAAATTTTTACAGCCACGGGAGGATATTTTGTTGCAGGTTAACTTGCCTTTTTACCTCGCAGTTGTTTATCAATATTGTGTAATTTTAATTACTCCTAGAATTTCCGCATGTGTTAGCAGAATTATTTGAAATTGGTCCGTAATATTATAATTCATGTTGGACTGTAAACTTAATATTTTAAGTCTGTTTGATGGATTGGATGAGGAGCCGAGCTCCCATTTATTATTATGTTGATGAGTATGTGGAGGGTGGTGAGCTCCCCAATGGATTGTTTATTGTGTTTACAGTCGGGTGAGTCGAAAACTCCCGTTGGAAAGTCCATTTTATGGCGGACTCTGTCGCTTGTTTTCTTGATATTGGGCCCAAATGGGCCTTAGAGTTAATGAATAGTTAAGGCTTACTACGGGCCTCGGGGCTTTAGGGCCTGTGTCCTAGTCCCATAGGTTGGGTCGTGACAAATGTGGTATCGAGCTTAGGCTCCAGTTCTAGGAAAAGTTGTCTAAAGCGTTGGGAAGAGTCTAATAGGAGTCACATGCGGAAAAATAGGGTCCATATTCGTCTTGCATTGTCGTCTTTGCTTCTAGTTTCGCTTCATATATTGTGTGTAAATATGAGTCTATAGAGTGTGCAATGTGCAATTTTGAATTTTGTGGGCTAATGTCAATTTCGAAAATGCGTTGTGCCCGACGAGGTGTCGACAGATGAGGCGCCGCCCCGGAGGCGGGTAGGAGGCCTCAAGTAGAGGAGCAGTCCTTTATGGCACAGGTCCCATGGACCCCATGGCATTCTCTGCAGAGAACCATCGACATGATGGCGCGGATATGGTCCACCCTCCACCCACCGCACCAAGAGGGGAACCTTACAACAGATCATAAATTTTAAGAAGTTGGTGCTACCTATGATGTGTCGACGATGCATATCGGTTTTGGATTCTGATAGAAGATTGATAGAATGTATGCAGCACGTCATGGGGCCCATGCCTAGGCAATGGATGAATGACTACGTGTTACCCCGGATGGAGTGTTTGACATGGGCTCGGTTGTGGAACTTTTATCAATCGGTTTGTGCGAGCTTGATCGAAGCGGTGGGCCTTTGAGGCCTTAAGACAGAATGGCAGTGCAGAGATGAATATGCTATTTCTAGAATTGAGCAGATATGCCCCTAAACTATGAAGGTGAAGAGGTTCCTAAAGGGGCTTGACAGAGGTATGCGAACGCCATGATGTCTTTTGATGTGGTGGTTGATCGAGCATTGAGATTAGTTATGTTGTAGATGACAAGAGCAAAGAAAACAGAAGCAGGTTCCTCGGTGTCCCTTCTATGGGTACTCCGGATAATGGTGGCCAGGGTAATTACAGAGGCAAGGGTAGGAGCAAGAGAAGTGGTTTGACCACGAGGATTAGATCCTCCTTGGCACCTTGTGCACAAGTGGAAGAGGACATTGTGACCTTGTTTGATGGGATCAGAGTATGCTTGTGTGGCCAACCGGTCACTTTGCTAGAGAATGCCCCATGTTGAGCCACGATGGGGTCACATGTTCCTCGATTGTATCCGGTGCTTCCAACATGGCGAGGACAAGGGGGCGTGGATTTGGAGGCGGTCGAGGTAGAAGTCGATGTCGGCCACTCGGGGTAGGGTCAAGCTCGAGTTTTCACCACGACCCACCGGGATGCTCAATCTTCAAAGTATTCTTCCGGTTTGTTCTTATGAGGCTCGTGTTTTGATAGATCCGCACTCATTTGTCTCCCTGTGTTTGCCATGAGGTTGGGTAGAAACCCTACAACCTTAGAATGCCCTTTGTGGTAGCTACCCCACTTAGTGACAACATAGATGTAGATATGGTTTTTCCGGTGGTAGTGGATGGAAAGATCCTCCCACTTGGTTCCTCTACCATGGATTTCGATGTAATCTTGGGAATGGATTGGTTGGCAACTCATTATGCCACCTTAGAATGCAGGAACAAAAAGGTATACTTCCACATACCTGGTGTGGAAGAGTTTAGCTTTGATGGTGACAGGAGCGTGGCTCCATATAATTTGGTGTCAGCAATTAGTGCGTAAAAATGTTGAGGCGTGGATGCCAAGGGTATTTGGCATTGGTGAGAGATACATCTGTAGAAGGTGTCGGCATGGAAAATGTTCTGTTGTCGGAGAATTCATGGATGTCTTCCTGAAGAGCTTCGTTGCCACGGAATAGAGTTACGCATTGATGTTATTCCGGTACAAACCCCATATCCATGCCACCTTACGAGGATGGCACTGAAAGAGTGAAGGAGCAACTACAGGAGCTCTTGGACAAGGGTTTCATACGTCCGAGCACTTCACCGTGCTCTGTCTATTTGTGAGAAAGAAGGATGGGTCATTGAGGTTGTGTATCGACTTGAACAAGGTGAAGAACAAGTATCCACTTCCTCGGATCAATGATTTGTTTGATCGGCTCAAGGAGCTAGATTCTTTTCAAGATAGACTGGTCGCTACCATCAATTGATAATCATTAATGATGACGTCTCCAAAACGGCGACAAGATATGGTCATTATGAGTTCTTGGTGATGTCTTTTGGACTCACTAATGCACCCTTCATGGACTTGATGAGCAGGTGTTCAAGCCATTTTGGACCGTTTGTCATCGTATTCATAGATGACATTCTATACTCTCGGACCGAGGAAGAACACGTGTGGCACTTGAGGATGGTGTTGCGGACTTTGAGGAGCACTATACGCCAAATTTTCGAAATGTGAATTTTGGCTAGAAAGCATCTCATTCTTGGGACACGTGGTTTCAAGTGACGGTATTCAAGTGGATCCCAAGAAAATTGATTGGCTTAGGCCTGGTGCGAAGTTTTAGGTTTAGGCGTTTTGTACAAGATTTCTCCGAATAGCGGCTCCCTAACTAAGTTGACCGGGAAGAATGTTCCATTCATTTGGACAGATTGAGATGAGTTTCGAAGCTCAAGGAGTGTCTAACCATGTTGACACTAAGTGGTAAAGGATACGCTGTCTTACGTGACGCCTCGAGTTGGCCTAGGGTGTGTTTTGATGCGTAATGGAAAGGTAGTGGCTTATGCTTCAAGGCACCAAGAGGCATGGCGAACTACCCCACCCATGATTTGGAAATGGCGGTGTAGTCTTTGCACTTAAAAGAGACACTACATGCGGTGAAGTGTGCGAGATATACACCACCACAAGAGTTTAAAGTACATCTTCCAGGATTTAAACTTGAGAGGAGATGGATGGAGCTTAGACTATGATTGCACCATCGGTACCACCACAGAAGGCCAATGTTGTGGCGGATGCCTTAAAATCTTTTAGCGCATTTTTAGAAGAAAAGACCATTGATTCAAGTACATGAGTTGATGGATCAAGGTCTAATCCTAGATCTTTCGATGAGGGGTATTGTTGGCTCACTTTTCGGTGAGGCCGGACTTGAGGGACGAGTTAGAGTTTCCCAGACCAACAATTGATGAAGATCATAGAAAGAGTAGGTGAAGGTGGTGAGTTTGGATTTGCCAATGATGGCGCCCTAGTGCAAGGTTCTAGGATATGTGTGCCCGAAGTGGACAACAACATGAATGAAATCATGCAAGAGGCACACTATACACTGTACAGGAACCACCCAGGTTCCACCAAGATGTACCAGGATGTGAAAGATAGCTACTCGTGGAATGGCATGAAGAGAGACATAGCAGACTTTGTGTCCAAGTGCTTGACTTGTCGGAAGGTGAAGTTTGAACACGAAGCCGCAAGAGCTCCCTATCCCGAATGGAAGTGGGAAATGATTACTATGGATTTTGTGACCGGTTGCCTCGTACCACGCGAGGATATGACTCGATATGGGTAATTGTAGACCGCTTGACCAAATCACTCACTTCTTAAAGACTACATACTATGCGGCTCTACATTCGAGAAATAGTCGATTGCATGGAGTTTGGCTTCCATAATATCTTCACTTCTCGGTTTTGGAGAAAGTTGCGAGGCACTTGGCACTTGAACCCTTCCACCTCGAAGGGCGATCAAACATCGGAAGACATGCTTCGCATGAGTGTCTTGGATTTTGGAGGTCGGATGAGCAATAGCTCGTGGAGTTTGCCTACAACAACGATTATCACTATAGGGTTGGCACCCTATGAGGCATTATATGGAAGAAAGTGTAGGTCTCCTCTGTGTTGGACAGAAATGGGGAAGCGAAAGTGCATGATGTAGACCTAGTGCAAGACACTTTGGTAGTTCCTTTAATCAAGAGTTATGCACGGAGGGATGTGGAGTTTGCATGTATTCTGAAGGTTTCTCCAATGAAGGAGTCATGAGATTTGGAAAGAAGGGCAAGTTGGCACCTCGGTATATCGGACCTTTTGAGGTTTTGGAGCTACCACCCAACCTTTCTCACGTTCATCCGTGTTTCACATCTCCATGCTCAGAAATACATTCCCGATCCTTCTCATGATGTGATAGAGCTAAAGAGAACTTGACATTTGAGGAGCGCCATAGTGGACTACCAAGTGAGACGAGATCCAAACAGATCCCTATGGTTAAGGTTTTGTGGAGAGTCGGAAGAGTGCACTGGGAGTCGAGCGGGACATGAGTACCATACTTGTTCAATGCATAATCATGTGTTTTATTTTGTGTAAAAATTAATTTTCGGAAGAATGTAACACCCCAAATTTTATTATTTATGAGTATTTTTGATATTTTAATTTTATTTAAATTTTAGGAATTTTTGAGATTTTTGATTTTAAAAATCGGGTTCGATTTTCAAATATAAACTTTGATGATTTTAAAAATTAATTTAAAGACCACGTGGCAAAACTAAAAATATATTTGGAGTCTACGTATTTTTCTCAGTTTTACGAATTTTTCGAATTTTTGGACCTCGTTTTGGTCCGAGTAAAAATTCAAAATTTTGTATTCGAATCGAACCGAATCGAATCGGACCGATCGAATCGAACTCCCTTTCCTTTTTCTTCTCCCAGTCGTCCCTCTCTTTTCTCTTTCTTTTCTCTCTCCTCCCCTCGCTGCTTCTCCGCCAACCGGCGATCCGCCACCGATTGGACCGGGTCTTGTGTCTAAAATCATCTACTCGTGAGAGCTTTCCATAGACACCAAGAACGCCAAATCCATCGAGCGGTTTGTCCGATTTTTGCTCGGGAAGATTTTAGCCCATTTCGACTTTTGGGCTAGATTTCTCAACCGTGAATCCCACGAGAAACCGAGGCCACCAAAGACGCTCCATTCGTCGAGAGCTTCGCAACGACATAAATTTCGAATTTTTCCGACACCGTTTTTGGTGGGTCCACGAACTTCGCAGTATAATGTCGAGCATTAAATGAGCTTAGAAAAAACTGAAAAATTTATGTGCTAACACCCGAGTTATTGTCTTCGTGTAGGTATCCTCGATTCGCGGAAATTCGACGATTGGCCCAAATTTCGGCGAACGACGTGGCCGGAAAAGTCTCCGACTGGCGAGGTTTTGGCTAGCCCCATTGTCGAGCGCGTCCCGAAGTCGGCAAAGGTAAACCGAACCTAGTTTTACGTAATTTTCTAGTGCTTAAATAGGATTAAAAATCCATAAAATATTCGTGGTAGCTTAGAAAATTACGATTCTTTTTGCAATAGCTTAGTAATATTGCTAAGGACCATGGCAAAGTTTTATAATTTTTAGAGCTTGTTTGGGCGCTTTTGCAAAAATGATCAATAATAAGGACTAAATTGAAATTTTGCGTATTGTGATGGATGATTGATTTGATGGGCCCGGGAGGGGTGTGATATTATTGAACTGTTGATGTAGGGATTGTTAGTATAGAAGTGCGTTTTTAGCCCTTTTGCAGGGTGGGTAGGTCCTAGGGATAGGGGACTCTGGATTTTAAACACGACTTAGGACGTAATTGGTCTTTTCTTTGTTTGTATTGAGTCAGATTGTATTAAATAAATGTAATATGATTGTCAGGTGAGCCGGGACAGCCTTCTTCCTCCGCCCAGCCGCCACAGTAATTTGTCGTCAAGTCTGTGAGTAAAATATTAATTTTAATTGTAATTTCGATATTATTATATGTTCAGCATGCCCATGCATCACTTATATGCATATATTTATTTAGTTAAACTCTAGGCACGAATTATGTTGCATTCATAACTGTTAATGTGCCATGAATGTTGTTGTGGTAATTTGGAGCAGTGTGCGTGCGTTGGCGTGCGTGTGATGTGGTGTGGACTATGGATAGGACGGGGCAGTCACGGCTTGAGTAATTCGCTGGGACCCGATCCTTCGAGGGGTAGTCACGGCTTGAGTAATTCGCTGGGACCCTCGATTTGGTTATTAAGTGGAAGTCCGAGCTTGAGTAATTCGCTGGCACCAGGTTGGATTTAAGAGAGCTGTATAGGGGATCAGCTCCCATATGTTATGATTGATACTACAGGGTGTGTGAGTGCTCCAAATTACCTTTTTGATGTTATGATGTGAAAATGTTGTGTATGTTGCATTTCACTCTACAGGTTGCATTAGTTTCAGATAGTTATAGAGATTATAGTTAAGATTGATATTTTACTCTCTGAGTCGAACGCTCACTCCTGTTCAAAAATTTTTACAGGCCACAGGAGGATATTTTGTTCTGGGTTAACCTGCCTTTTTACCTCGCAGGTTGTTTATCAATATTGTGTAATTTTAATTACTCCTAGAATTTCCGCATGTGTTAGCAGTAATTATTTGAAATTGGTCTGTAATATTATAATTCATGTTGGACCTGTAAACTTAATATTTTAAGTCTGTTTGATGGATTGGATGAGGGAGCTGAGCTCCCATTTATTATTATGTTGATGAGTATGTGGAGGGTGAGCTGAGCTCCCCAATGGATTGTTTATTGTGTTTACAGTGGGTGAGTCAAAACTCCCCGTTGGAAAGTCCATTTTATGGCGGACTCTGTCGCTTGTTTTCTTGATATTGGGCCCAAATGGGCCTTAGAGTTGGGTTAATGAATAGTTAAGGCTTACTACGGGCCTCGGGGGCTTTAGGCTGGCCCAGGTCCTAGTGCCGGTCCGGCCCATAGGTTGGGTCGTGACAACATCACTTAAAATTGAGTTAGATAGATTCTAGTTTAGTTTTATTATTATTAAAATCAATGCTCATTTTGAGCTACACGGGGTCAACATGCATAACAGTTTTATTATAGTTATTAATTATGGTAAATCTCATATGAATTTTATCATAATCAATAGTTAAAATCTACATGTTACACATATAACGGTTATATGGAATAATTTCTTGATAAGTTGGGTTAAGGATCTTAAAAAAAATGTAGAGATAATTCTTTTTTTAAGCTTAGAAATCCCATCAAGTGGACAAAAAAAAAGTCGATTATGAAAAGCTATCTCCAAGATAAATTTTAAGAATTGTTTCTAAACTTTAACATTATAATAAATATATTCCTTATCTTAAAAACTTAATATAAAATCTCTTGAATTTTAAAATTTGGCACATTAGAATTGGTTTAAAATTTTGTACATTAAAAATTGATTTAAAATTTTAATTCTTAATAATTGATTTATAAGTAATATATTGATATGAATAATTTAAAACAGTAAAAACGTGAATAATCTCTATTTTTATCTTTATTATAATTCTTAAAATTTATGAATAATTATTAAAATTTATCTCTATTCCCATCAAAAAGGAGAAAACTATATAAATTAATGAAAAAAATTTGTGGATTTAAAACAACTATCTTTTAACTAAAAATATAGGTAAAAACTAAAGTAAAAATAGGAGTAAAGGCCATTGTTGACCAAAGAAAACATGCAGCTGTGGTACTGAATTAGGTGACCATTATGGCAACAGGGAATGGTTCCCTGAGACAAAAGTAGAATATAATGGCCCACAAAGCACAGGAAAGATACTAATTAAGCAAGCCTTTATTATGGCCTTTTGGCCTTGGGTTTCTACTTTTATAATGCTCAATCATGCACAATGTATTAGCTTAAGGCTGTGTAATCTTTGTTTTCCCTAAAAAATAATTAGTGGGGTAGTTATTGTTTCTCAAGAAAATCTTCTTAACTATTGAAAACTAAGAGATGCTAATTATAATTTTTCAAGAATATCTTTACCTTTGGTACTATTTTGTATTTTAATACCTTAAATTTCACAGGTTTTATTTTGGTGTGTTTTATTATTCTGAGTGCATTTTATTGCAAATGTTTATTGCTTGTACATTATTATAGAAAAAATTAATTATAAAGGTAGATTTTTTATTGGATCACATAAATTGATATTTACTTTTCTTTAAAAATTATTAGATTTTATTTTTTTTTTTAATTTAAAGAAATGAAATACAAAATTATTAAAATTTTCAAAAAAATAACTAACCTTAATGATTGAATTCATAAATTCTTGCCATCATGGACTCAATTCATCGCAGACTTAAGTTACAAATATATGGGATTCATGTGTTTAACAGGTGAGTTATATCATATATTTTGTGTCTTAAATTTATGATGAATCAGATCTAAATAAGAAAAATCTAATCTAATAACATTAAATTAATGCTTCTATTTTTTAAGGACTTAACGCTTATTAGTCTTTAATATTCTTTTTAATAAAGTTAAAGTTAATTATAAATGCAACTTTAATTTAATAATAACAATAATAAATGATCTTATGAGTTAATAAAAGTGAACAATTCCAAACTAAATAAGTTTTTATATTAATAAATTTAAAAAAAAAAAGGTCTTTATACTATTATATACACATATAAATAGTAACTCATTAATTATAATTTTTAAAAATAAATAAAAATAATATCTATATATAAAATTTAAAATTTTCATATTTTATATTATAAAATAAATATTCAATCATTAAATTACTAATCTCTAATTAGTTAATTACTAATATAAAATATTATTTCACACTCTTATGAAAGGTATTACTATTAATGAGTGACAACGTTTAAAACATGATAGTAAAATTAATCAAAGTGAATAACATTCATGGTATTAAAATATACTTTCTTTTAAAAAATGCCATATCAATATAACACAATAAAATTATTTAAAATGGTTCATGAAAAAGCCAAATCACGTTTAACATAGACACTAAAATACGTTAAAATGAATCAATCTCATTTATAATATGCACGAATTCACTTGATATTAAAATATACTTTCCCTCTACAATAAGCCGTAAGAATTGGGAAAAAGTTTCATTCTTAATCTATGAAAATCTTAATCGCTATGATCAGTTAATTGAAACATTCACACTTTAAAAAAAAAAAAAACATAATATTGCATTACAAGGCCTCTTAGACAAACTTTTAACTAGGGGAGAGTATTCAGTCGGTTTGTTTCGAACAAAATCGAATACCAAAAATCGAAAAATAAAATCTTTTAAAAATGTAAACCGAACTGAACCGAACCGAACCAAATAAAAAAATAACGATTCGGTTCGGTTCTGTTGTATTAAATCAAAAATATTAGAATTTTTATTCTTTGGGCTGGGCTTATGCATCATAGGCCTTCAGGGTTATGCATCTTAAGCCTTGAGGATTATGCATTTTAGGTTGAAAAATTATTTGGCCATTTTACTATTTGGTTTAATCGATTTTAACCGATGAAAAATCAAACCAAACCAAAAATTGAACATATTAAAAGTTTCAAACCGAACCAATAGAACTAAAAAACCGAACCGATTGAATCAAAATGGCTCGATTCGATTCAATTTTTCGGGTAATACCGAAAATTGCACAGGCCTACTTTTAACCACTTCTCTGGCTTCTCATTGTACTGTAATTTAGTTTTTGGGATTTGGTTAAATTTATAATTTAATTTTTGAAATTTTAAAATTAACTAATTTAATCTCAAATATTTTAATAAATTGATAAATTAATCTCTGCCATTAAATTAAACTACCATTAATTCTAAATTGATATATATATATATAATTAAAATAATTATGTCAAATAGAAATTTTATAAAATTATAAGAGCATATTTATAAATGATTATAATATTAAAAGATTAATTTTTAAAATATATAGATGATTTTGTTATTAATTAAAATTTTTAAGGGTATTAAAGTAATTAATGTATATTTTAATAGTCTTAATTTAAAATTTTTAAGTTAATAAGATTAACAATTTAAAAATATATGAAATAAATTATTAATAAAATAAAATCTCAAAGATTAAATTATTAAAAAAATAAAACATAGAATTATATTATTTTTAAATTAAAAATAATATTAAAAAAATTTTCATATTTTTATTATATTTAATGATAACTTAATTAAAATTTTAAAATTAATTTATAAATTTATTAAAATATTAAAAATTAAATTACTTAATTTTACAGTTACAAAAATTAAATTATATATTTAATTAAATTTTATGTACCCTTTAATTTAACACAATCTACTTACTCATGTTAAATTTCATATTTGAATTTATAAAAGTCTTTCCAAGAATTGATAGGGAGAAGACAAGATTAGACAGCATTAATTAAGCCAATAAATTAGAACGATGCATTCTGCATAATTGAGCTTTACTGATTGAAGCCAGGGCCACATAAAAGGGCTAATTACTCCTTTTTTTCCTTGTGCTTGTGGGGTATATATATATATATATATATATATATATTCTACTTTTTTTTCCTCCTTAGGAAACCATTTCTTCTCATTCTCATTACTCAACAGGCAGTTAAATAAGCATCTAACCAAGACCAACGCTTTACAATCTTACATATTGAAATGGAAGTTCTACATAAAATTAAGGCGTTGTTTGGTAGAGAGTAAGTTAATTTAAGAACTTAATAAATTTAACTTATTTAGTTAGCATTTTATTTTAAAAAAAAAATCACTTTTTGTCATCTTGATTTTTTTTTTTAGAGTAATGTCTATATATCCTCACTTCAATTTTTATTTCTACTCATAAATCAAAGCTTCAACCATTTCCTATCTTTACTTTAATGAGAACTCTCTTTCTTGAGTTTGGGGGGCAATTTAGAGGATGATTTTAATGGTCCCTAATCTATTTGTTTCTAGTGTTGGCTTTAGAAGAGTGCGAATAAGTGGTGGCAGAGCACGTGCCATCAAAGCCCATGTAAAATTAAGTCTTTAGGATAAGATTCCACCATCCCTTTCTTAATGTCAAAAATGAGATCATAAAGTTAGGCCTTTTTGAGGTGCCCATCCACCAAGCAAAGGAATGGGTTCCCAACCCCACCATTAATCAAAGCAAAATTACTCATAAAAAAATCTTCATAAATGTATATGGCCCTTGTTTCTCTGTTACTATTTACTACTAAACCTCAATTATGCAGCTTCTTGTATAATTATTTTATCTTATTATTAGCTCAATCCTGTCATGTCTAATCTTGTCTGCCCCACAATTCTGTAAGTAATGGGTACCACCAAGAAAACACTTGGAAAATTTCTTCACCAAACGAATTTTTAACTGTTAATGATAATTATTATATGTCAAATTATAATTTGGCAGATGGAAAAGATTGGCAAAATCAGTAAACAGAAACATCTGAATTGCAAATTATGATTTATATCATTATTTGTTGTTTCTTTATACATTCTAAGTGAAATCCATTTTGTCCATTCTTTTTATTTTTCCCCAAAGAGAGTTCATAGAAAAGGCAGAGGTTGGTGTGCATAAACACAAAACAACTGTTTTGCCAATGAATTGGCTCAGTACTAGCATGATTTTGCCCTAAAGTTACTGATTTGTGTTCCATTTTACCTTTCAAGACAATGGACACTAATCAATTTGTCAGTTGATGAATTAGAAGTTAAATTTGTTTATTCTTTTGGCTCAAATTAAACTCGAGGCTTTGTAATTATAGAGATGACTTTAATAAAGTTCTCATTGATTGAGAGTTAAAATTTCATTGCTTACAACATTAAATCTTATTTTTTATGGCGAAATATTTGTGAACAAATTATTTTGCCACTAAAAAAGCAGTAATGATCAATCGTGGGAGGTGAAATACGGTCATAAAATCAGTAACATTTGTGGGGTACGATATAAATTCGCTGAAGAAGAGAGGAGGGGACATGATTAACTCCTCTGGGGAAGAGGGAAGAATGATTAACTCCTCTGGGGAAGAGGGAAGTAGAAAGCCGCTTCATGCAAGCAACCTCTGAAATAGAGTCTATGCCTAAAATTCCCCCCCTCTCTGCACCGTTTAGATATCATTTTGTGTTTTCAGGAACAGTATACTGTGTCTCATCCGACACATGGTGCAGAAACATGCCTGTAAATAATGGCAAAATTACAGTATGAAATTGTTACTTGTATTAAAAATGTGGGTCGTTTTTAAAGTGGTTAACAATGTTGTCAAAATTCTGATGGTTGGCTCAGCCTGTTAATCCAATTTAACCCTTCCAACATTTGCTTCTTCTGGTCATCTTACATAGACTGTTGGGCCTAATTCCCACTTCTTACCTACCTGTAATAGTTGCTGTTACCAGCTTTTGACATAAAGAAAAAAGCTAAGTCTTTATTTAGAGCTTTGTTACGACATTTTCTTTTTCTTGCTTTCACTTTCAATGCAGAAAAGATGGGGATTTTAAAAGAAGCAATAAGAAAAGGAAACAGGAGCTTTTGTTATTATAATACAGATATCAGAAAGAAAGAAAGTGAGACTTTCCTAATCCTGGCACGTTCATCGAAATAAATAGCAAATTAAACTTAGATCTTTATCAGCATTAGCATTGATTAATTAATAGTCTACGTACCTTCTTAATTGATAACATGGGGACAAGCAAAGCTGCCGGCCACAGGCCATCATAAAAAGGCCTTAAAAACAGAGAAGGAAAAAAGAATGAGAGCATGATGATAGTTTCCAGACTTGAGATCATAGTGCATTACTGTGTTCGTGGTTAGATGTCTAAAATTCTAGAATTTCATGAGTAGCTAGCTCTGCAAAATCTCTATTGACCATGCAATCTTTTTTTGCAGTTTTCTTTTCCAAATACAACACCAGGACAACAAAGAAAAGTAGGAAACAACAGGGAAGCTGAGAAGAGAACGAGAAACAAGAAACCCATATTTGCAGGGACTCAAACATGCATGGCTTGGTGCTAATAAAGCCAATGGCAAAACCACAAAACTGTACTGAAATTTCTCATTTAGATCCAAAAGATTTTGAGCCAAAAAAAACAAAGATGGACAATTTTTAATGGGATCGGATATAATTTCATGCTTTTTAATTCGGTTGCTTTAGTTATAATTTCATGCCTTTTAATGGGTTCGGATATAAGCACACAATTAAGAGGTGCGTAGCTTAAGTTATGCAAATCAATTATATAAGTGACTAATACTTATAAATTAATTAAAGCTTATAATTATTCAAAATTTTAAATAGTTACGTATTTAGTTAAAGTGTTTATAAGTGACTGTTAAATAGTTAATGTGTTCGATAAAAAATAACTGTACATTTATTATTAAAATAATTAAAAAGAATATTAAATGAAATTTATGATAAAATTTTAAAAATTAAATAAAGATAATATAGTAAAATATTTGATTAAATTAACTTATAAGCATAAGACTTATAAGCACCAAACTAAAAAAAATTAAATCTCCAACTTATTTTTTTTAGCTTTTAAGTTTAATTTATAAATTCAAAAATTATTATGAACAATCAGATCAACATATTTTTAAAATTTATAAACTGATTTGATCAGTTTATAAGTTAAAATAAATATTTTTAAATTAATAAGAAATCCAAAATAATTAGAGAGTAGATTTTTTATGTCAAGTTAATTTTCATTTTAAATAATAACTATAAAAGAAAAGAAATGTTTAAAATCATTATAAATAAATAAAAAAAACCATTCATCTTTGTATTGCCTTTTTTTAGTATGGAAATTTGAAAAGTGGATAGCTAACTTAACTGTATCAAATAAGTGATATATTTCTAATCATTAAATTAAATTAAATTAAATTATTTTAAATTATCTTTAATAATTATCAGTTGTTATTAATGGGCCAATGGAATTTCCAATCTTAATTTCCTGAAAGTGAAGTATGATCTTCTTGGTTCTTAAACCCCTACTCCACCATGAATGGACAAAATGAGGTACAAAAATTTATGGAAGTAGCTGAACTAAAACCTTTGATGCCAATTTGCCCCCATCATCACTCATCAAACTACCTTAATACAATATAACACAGCATTTAATACTTTAAAGGACCAATAAAAAAAAAAAATTAAAATTCTACTTTTTTTTTAATTTCTCTATATTAGGAGGTTCATTAATTATTTGTTGGGTCACCTTACAATATCTACCATCACTGCTGATATATATGAATGTTGTTATTATAAGTTTGATTTTACGTAAAAATAAATTTAATAATTATTAAATTAAATATTAAATTTTTATAATTTAATTTAAAAAATATGATAAAAACTATATTTTGTTTTTTTATGAAAAATAAGGTGATTTTTAGATATGTTTCTACTAATAAAATAATTTTTTTACTATTAATATTTAAAAATTTTAATAATTTAAAAGATATTTAATATGACTTATAAGTCAGTCAAATCTACTTATAAGTAAAAAGTTATAAATAAATTAGCGTTAATTTGACTTATAAATTAAAAAAATACTTAAAATAAGTGATAAATCATAAAAATATTTTATTTATAACTTATCTATTATTTCTAAGATTTTTTTTAACTAAGTAAAAGATTATATTATTTTAATAATTTTTAAAAAATTAACATTATTCTCATTTTAATAACTACAAAACTTAATTACATATCCTTTATAGTAATTTTAATAAATTAAATTATTTTTAAATACCTATTAACCAAATGTTTAAATTATTTAAAAGTTATTCTTAAATAATTTTATCAAATAATTAATTAATTATTTTAATTTAACTCATAAGTTAAAAAATATATTTTAAGTTAAAAATTAAAAGTAAATAACCAATACAAACACATTTTTATTCTATCGTATTTTATTTTTTTTAATAATTTAATCTTTTTAATATTTATAATAATTTAATCCCTTAGATTTAAGCTAACTATTCCGATATTGCAATTGATTAACATTAAATTTTAACAAAATGACTATTTCATTCACAAAAATATATTTCATGTACTAATTTATTTTTTGTAAAAAATAAAAAAATAACTTGTAATTTTATCATAACTTAAAGATTAATTTGTAAAATACTCTTAAATATTTATATCTAAATTTATGTAGATACTTTAATTAAATTTATATAATTTTAATATAATTATTAAATTTAATAATTATAAAATTTATTTTTATATAAAATTAAATTTATATCAAATTGCCTAAAAAAAAAGGTCTAAATTTAAGCGTTGGAGGAGTAAATGAATACTAAAAATAATCAACACAAACAGAGTAGTCAAATTTTAAGCGGTGGAGCAATAAATGAAAATTAAAAATCATAATAGTGAACCCAATAATGATGATGTGATGCTATGACATTAGTAGTAAGGGCCCTCTACAATAAATCTGCCCCTAATTCAACAAATTAAATTGCCATTGTTAAATATTAATTCATATTTTAAAAATATGTGCCGTTAAATAATTTGTTCATCTGTTGCTACTACATTAGCTCTTTTTTCTTTTTTTTGTTAAGTCCTTTTTATTTATTTATGCCATTAATATATTTTTAATGTATTTAAATTAAAAATTTTAAAATTTCAATAATGTAAGAGAATATATTTTATATATATATATATATATATTAAACTTCAACGAGTTAGTATAAATGATAAAAGACTTCATACTCTTACGTAAAGTCAAATATTCAATATTTTTGAAAACTCATGTTACTTGTTTTAATGAATTATTGTAGGATAAAAATGTAATTTAAAAATTTTTATTTATTATAATAAATTTTTCTTACCTAAATTTAATTCATTATGAATAGAAGATATAAATATGTATTTAATAAATAAATTTTATTATATATTTTATATTTTTAATCTATAATATATTGAATTCAATTAAGAATTTTCTTATTACAATAATTATATATAACAAAATTTAGTGTCTCTTGATAACAAAATTTTTATATAAAATACATGAGAATCACGTACTTTTATTTTAAATTTATAATAAAGTAAATTGAGATAAATATTTACCAATTCACCAAGTTTCCGGGCAAAAACAAGTTACAAAAACAGTGTAATAGTGAACAAAACAGATGTGAAAGTCAATCTAACAGAAATAGTACTTACTATTACCAATATGCAGCTCCACCTAATTATGCTATTCTTTCTGGTCCCTATTTCTTGTTTCTTAAATGTGAGCACAAGCCACAAGGAAGGTGAAGTAAGAGTAAAGAGTCTAATTTATTCCTGCAGAGTTGCCCGAAAGGGCATTTTGGTGGTGAGAAATTTTGTTTGGTGAGCTGTGTATTTTTGTATCCGCTGGTCTAGTTCCTTATTTTTTTACAACTTCCATCACATGGCTTCATGAATCTCTCTCTCTCCCCGATTGTAGTTTTTCATAGGAGAGATGTGGGATTACTCTGAGAAATCATGAATTCCCAAAGGAATAGCCTCCATATATGGTGGACGATTCTTGCACTTATTCTCTTATTTCTTGCAGTCCAATCTTTTGGGCTCAACACAGATGGTATTCTCTTGTTTTCTTTCAAGTTTTCTATTCTCAGTGACCCTTTCCGTGTTCTTCAGAGCTGGAACTACTACGATGAGACTCCGTGTTCCTGGAATGGAGTGACCTGTGGAGCTCCAGGAATAGACGCTGCCTTCTCTCGTGTCACTGGCTTGTCTCTCCCAAATGCTCAGCTTCTTGGTTCAATCCCTGCTGAACTTGGTATGGTCCAATACCTCCAAAATCTTGATCTTTCCAACAATTCTCTCAATGGGTCTTTGCCTTTTGCCCTTTTCAACGCATCCCAACTTCGGTTTCTTGACTTGTCTAATAATATGATCTCTGGCGAGTTGCCAGAGACTATAGGTTCCTTACAGAATCTTGAGTTTCTTAACCTGTCTGAAAATGCCTTGGCGGGAACCTTACCCTCTAGTCTCCCTACCCTCCATAATCTAAGTGTTGTTTCTTTGAACAACAATTACTTCTGTGGTGGTCTGCCCAGTGAATTTGGAGCCGTTCAAGTTTTAGATCTTTCTTTCAATCTCATCAATGGATCTCTGCCTCAAGATTTTGGTGGTAGCAATCTCCATTACTTGAATATCTCTTATAACAAGCTCTCTGGCCAAATTCCACCAGAATTCGCTTCACAAGTCCCGGGCAATGCCACTATCGATCTCTCATTCAATAATCTGTCCGGAGAAATTCCAGATTCTAGCGTTTTCTTGAATCAGAAAGCCACTTCTTTTATTGGGAATCCTGATATCTGTGGCAAGCCATCAAGAAACCCATGTCCAATTCTTTCTTATCCGCCATCCTCTTTTCCGAATGTATCTTCCCCTACTTCTCCAGCAATCGCTGCAATTCCAAAAGCAATACCTGCAACCACCCCACCAGGTCATGCAGCAACCGGGTCTCAAGGGCTTAGGCGAGGAACCATCATAGCGATCATAGTTGGTGACATTGCAGGGGCTGCAATTCTTGGCATGCTTTTCTTCTATGTCTACCACTTAAAGAAAAGGAAGAACATCGAAACCACGCTCAAGAAAGAAACTAACAATGCAAAGGATACTTGGTCTTCCTCCTCAGAATCAAGAGGGTTCACAAGATGGTCATGTTTACGCAAAAGAGGGGACGACGAAGAAGAATCCGATTCTACAAGTTCTGACAACGACGACGACA
The DNA here is from genome assembly GCF_030052815.1 of Hevea brasiliensis. Classification (NCBI taxonomy): domain Eukaryota; kingdom Viridiplantae; phylum Streptophyta; class Magnoliopsida; order Malpighiales; family Euphorbiaceae; genus Hevea; species Hevea brasiliensis. The sequence goes on from NC_079502.1 coordinate 94,713,466, forward strand.
ATCCTAGAAGTCTCGAAAATCAACGGCCACAAGAGCAGGAACAACACAAAGGAGGCACATTAGTGACGTTTGACGGCGAAAAACAGCTCGAGCTCGAAACTTTACTCAAGGCATCAGCTTATATACTGGGCGCAACTGGCTCTAGCATAATGTACAAGGCCGTTCTTGAAGATGGGACTGCACTTGCGGTTCGTAGAATAGGTGAGAGCCACTTAGAGCGGTTCAGAGACTTCGAGACCCAGGTCCGTATCATAGCCAAGTTGGTGCACCCAAATCTGGTTCGAATTCGTGGGTTCTATTGGGGGGTCGATGAGAAGCTCATTATCTATGATTTCGTCCCCAATGGCAGCCTCGCCAATGCTCGTTACTGTGAGTTCTCTTCAGCTCTACTCTTCTACGCCTCCTCCTCATTTCCTGTCGGTTTTACGTGTGCGCATGTTAGTGAATTGCTACTGTTTCTACTAACGTGAACCTGGAATTGGAGTCTTTGACGGTGGAGTAGGTGCAGGTTAAACCTTTGTTTTTAATGCATGGGATGGGATGAAGTCAACTGCCTGATGTGGGCGTATTTGTTATCGTTAGCCTAACGGTGTTCGATAGCTATATACACTACCCATAGTTCTTGAACGCATCACTTTCTCAAGAAATTGTTACGTGCATTCGGTGGATTTATATTATATTTTATAATTATATAAGATTTATTTTTCTTATTATAAAGAATATTTATTTTTTTATAAAAAAAATATTTTTTAGTATTTTCAATATTTCTAATAATCAGCCTGCTTTCTCTTACAGAAAGCAATTAGCCTTTGTTATTATTATTTTTTTAAGAAAAATTGCAATTTAATTCTTATATTATAGAAAATTAAAGAATTATTTTACTTTATTTTTTTCTCTTTTAAGTTGCTAGTAATCTACCTGCTAATTTGCGCCTGGTGCATGTTTTAGGGAAAGTAGGCTCTTCACCTTGCTATCTACCATGGGAGGTCCGGCTCAAGATTTCTAAAGGAGTAGCCCGTGGGCTGTCTTTCCTCCATGACAAGAAGCACGTGCATGGAAACTTGAAGCCCAGTAATATTCTTTTGGGTTCCGATATGGAGCCTAGGATTGGAGATTTTGGGCTTGAGAGGCTCATGACTGGTGATTCAAGCCGTAAATCAGGCGGATCAACCAGAAATTTTGGTAGCAAAAGGTCCACAGCCTCTCGGGACAGCTTCCAAGACTTCTCACTTGGGCCCAGCCCGAGCCCAAGTCCGAGTTTGATAGGAGGTTTATCGCCTTACCATGCTCCGGAGTCGCTGAGAAGCCTGAAGCCCAACCCAAAGTGGGATGTGTATTCATTTGGGGTTATGTTGCTAGAGCTACTAACTGGGAAGGTTATAGTTGTGGATGAGTTAGGCCAAGGAAACAATGGCCTGTCAGTTGACGATCATAATCGGGCAATAAGGATGGCTGACGTGGCTATTCGAGCTGATGTGGAAGGCAAAGAGGAGGCCTTGCTGGCTTGCTTCAAGTTAGGGTACAGTTGTGCTTCTCCAATCCCACAAAAGAGGCCAACAATGAAAGAGGTGCTGCAAGTCCTGGAGAAAATCCCATCTTCTTCTTCATCCTCATCATACTTGTATGGTCACTAATGAGAGAAATAATTATTAATTAATTTATAACATATTTTTTAAATATAATTAGAAAAAAAAATTAATTTGGTAGAAATATGTGTCAACAGCTTTGTTTTTATTCTTAAACTGAAGCCATCTTTAGGGTTGAAATGGTCAATCACACATAAATGGAAAGACCAAAGTTGTCTATTTTACTGTGGCTTGTAAGTAAGCTTTTGATGATGCATAGAAATGCAAATAAAAGAGGCTAATCAATAAACAATAATAATAACAATAATTATTTTCTCAAGAAATAGCAATAATTAATAATTAATAAGGTGATAGTTAAACTCCGTTTATTTAATGAAAATATAAAAATTATTTTTTACTATAATTTTTTTAATAAAATATTTTTATTATTTAATATAATATTAAAATAATAATATGTATTCATCTATTACATATATATAAATATTTTTATATTTTAATAAAATTATTAAAATCTGAAAAATGACTTACTTTTTAATAACAACCAAAACTATTATACCTGGCCATGTCTTGGTTGGAATCATTGTAGCTTAAATAACTGATAATTATAAAATTATAAAATATTCTATGTTATGTAAGAAAAAAAAAAGTAGTGCCACATATTGACAAAAAATTTAAGTATTTTTTTTTAAAATATGAATAATAAATCCATTAAAAATTTTGTTTGATGGAAAGTTGTCAATTATATTGGTCAATTGAATTTTAATAATAAATTCAAGGATAATTTATAGTTTAATCTCTATGATGAAAACTATAATTTAATTTCTTTGTTTCTTATGACAAATAAATTAATTTCTGAAATATGTTTCGATTAATAGAATGATATTTCTATTAAAATTCTTTGGTAGCGAGTTGAAATCATAATAGTTTAATCCATTATATTTTAATTTTATAACAATCTAATCTCTATAATTTTAATATTTATAATAATCTAATCATTTAAATTTAAATTAACTGCTTCAATTATGATTTATTAACAATAAATTTTAATAAAGAGACTTTTATTAATAGATATATATCTTACATACTAATTTATTTCTCACAAAATTAAAAAAAATTAAATTATAATTTTTAGTATATTTTAAAAATTAAATTAAAAAAATCCTAAAATTAAATGATATGTTAGCATATATTATTTTGTCCAAAAAAATTTTTTGTTGTGAATGAGCTATAATTAATTTATAAAAAATAAAATAAAATATACGATAAGAAACAATTGTCTTTTTCTTTTTGTTTTATTAGCTCTAATGGAATGGAAGAGATTAGGACGGTAATAATTACTCATATTAATTAAATAATTATTTTTTATTTATATATAAATAAATATTTGTATTTATATTTTAAATTTATATATATTAATTTTAAAAAAATTATATTATAATTTAATAAATATTTTATATTTAAATGTAATTAAAATTTTTAGTTAAAAAAAATATTTCACATTTAAATTTAAATTAATTTTTTTAATAAAAGATTATCTACATCCTAGTTGATGCCACTATGAAAACCAAACAATGCTGAAGTATTACTTTTGGGCTTTATAGAATTGGACCCTCGAACCTTCACTTGAGGCCTTAACCCATATGGCCATGGAACCAAACGAGCCTCACGAACCCTAGCCGCATGAAAGGGGGAGGACAACGGCTAGTCGGCTAGGTCAGCGTGTCAGACCATTTTGAATTGAGAGCCAAAAAGTGCCCGCTCTTCTCCCATTTTAAATTCTCCCTCTCTCTTTATCTCTCTCTCTCTCTCTCTCTCTCTCTCTCAATCTCTCTTCCCCACTAGGAGCGTCCTCTCTCTCTCTGGAACGCAGAGATTTAGAAGCCCACACTCATAAACGGAAAACTAGGAAAATCAGATATGGCCACGACTATCGGGATGATGGATTCGGCATATTTCGTCGGTAGATCGGAGATCCTCTCGTGGATCAACACCACTCTCCAACTCAATCTCTCCAAAGTCGAAGAGGTCTACACTTATTCCTTTCTTTACAATTCAGCTCTTTCATTCTTTTTTTTTTTGGCCCTAGTTTATCAGTTTCGGCGAAGAAATTCCTCTGACTTTTTATGGATCTATCAATTTTAGGCCTGCTCCGGTGCGGTTCACTGCCAGCTAATGGACTCTGTTCATCCAGGGATCGTGCCTATGCACAAGGTCAATTTCGATGCCAAGAACGAGTACGAAATGATCCAGAATTACAAGGTCCTTCAAGATGTCTTCAACAAACTCAAGATCACTAAGGTTTGTTGCATTTTTTGCATCTATCATTCTCGGTGCGCTTCAAATTCAATTTTAGATGCATCGATTGCTTTTACGCCGGTTGATTTTTTTTGTCATTTATTTTTTGCATCCATTTGGAATTTGTTTTTTTTTTTTTTGGGACTTTAGCACATGGAAGTGAATAAGCTTATAAAAGGAAGACCGCTTGATAATTTGGAGTTCATGCAGTGGATGAAGCATTATTGCGATTCTGTTAATGGAGGCGCTCTCAAGTAATTTTCACTCTCTTTAATTTTAATAATTGTAATTTGTAATTTTATTTAGCTTTTTTTGGTTTATTATCGTTGGCTGAAGTGCGATACAAACTACAGGGTAAGATCTATTGTTCAGTTAAGTTCATCACTAAATGGCAATATTTTGAATATAACATTCCTCGTAGGACCTCGTGTTTCTGTTGTAGTTTCTTGTTCTCTGTTAAATCAAAGCGAAGTCTTTTTCAAATTGTGTAATTTTTGTTATGTGCTGTTGATTTATTGATTAATCAATTGGAAGCTCTGTTTGCAGTTTTTGATACTAGGAATTTTAAAATGCTGAATTGTGGCTTGGCATCTCTAATCCACGTTTTATAGTTAAATTGGGAACAAAACAAGAAGCCAACATTTACCAACGCTGCTGGCAATTTCTTTTCTTTTCTTTGTCTTTTATCTTAACTTGTATGTATTTTCTTTTCACCCTAATTGTTTTTGTACTTTTCAATTTTTGTGATCCGCATAGCTTTCTCACTGTATAATTTTCAATCTTACACCTTATTTTTGATATACCTAGAAGATTTTTCCGTTCTTTTGTCTTGTTAGTAGATTCATATGAGGACACGCATAATTGCTGAGAAAATATGAGTCTATGCATAATTGCTAAGAAGTTATATAAATGCCATTAAGTTTTTTCCTGTTTGCTGCTGAAAGCTGCAGAGTGCGGTATACAGATTATATATTGACTTCATTTCTTATCTTGTATTTGCAAGGGTTATCCTGACAAATAGAATAATAGCTTGCCAAATAAGTTGCCTACTTCAGTTATACTAGCATAGTCAAAATGACTGGTTGGATTTACTTGCTTACTTTCATGGTTAGTTACAATCCATTGGAAAGAAGAGAGGCATGCAAGGGAGGAAAAGAAGCAAGCAAGAAATGTGTGGCATCTCAACCTTCAGCCAAGACTTCAACTGCTGCCCCTAAAGCACAGTCCTCCCACAATGCTCGAAGGAATGATGTGTCCTCTGTGAACTCTACAAATCAATCTGTGAAGGCCTCAAAACCACCTCCTAATCCAGTGCCTGCATATGATGAACAGGTTTGAATTACTGAAGAACTCAAAGCAATTCTTTGAGGGATGTCTAGGATCTAATACTCCTTGGTATGCAGATCACAGAATTGAAGCTGTCAGTGGACAGTCTTGAGAAGGAGAGGGACTTCTACTTTGCGAAGCTGAGAGATATCGAGATTCTTTGCCAGAGTCCTGAGATTGAAAACTCAACTGTACTCCTTCATTTTTGGAAAAATTAAACATTGTTCAATTGACTATGACAAAATGCCAACCTGTGATCCAATGTTTCTTCTCTGCAGGTTGTTGCAGCAATAAAAAGAATCTTGTACGCTGTAGATGATGATCCATCTGTTGTTGCAGAAGCTCAAGCCATGGTATCCCTTCAGCAGAAAGAAGCATTAAGTCCCATTTTTGAGGCTTCATCAGAGGAAAAGATGAATTCAGATTCTCAGAAGCGAAAAAATATTGTGAACTTTGATGTTGATTCTACGGGCATCACAGCATTGTCGCCAAGGCAAAGGCTTTCAGAATCAACTGATGTCCATTGCAGTGGGTCACCTCTTATGACTTACTGATAATGTCCAATCTGAAGATGTAGTTCTAATTACATCTGCTTTACAAACGTTTGTTCAGATACCTGCATTCTCTTCTCATATTGCATAGGTAGCAAGTGATGGACGGTTTATACTTGGCCCTAGCATAGTTTGCAAAGCTCTTTCCGGCAATGTTGTCTACTTAGAAGAAATAACATTGATATTTTGCCCTTCTGCTTGACAATATTCTTCAAATGTTGTCTATATTATTCGCATATAATGAAAACCTTGATTCCTTGAATGAATATTTTGCAGGCTATCCGGCTGTTAATATAATATGTTCAGAGTTGATTTGATTAGTAATTGCGTTAACATGTGATGTACTATGAAAATTAAACAGCCGAAAATATTTTCCTGTGGTGAAATATTCCATATCTAGGAGGAAAGAAAAAATAGTTTCTTTGTTCATGTGTTTTGGGTACTAAAATGTCAGTTTCAAATTCAATTGTTTTTCTTCTAATCCAAAAAAGAAAAGGAAAAAACAGAAAATAAATCAGTTCTCCTATCTCAAACTGGGATCTTAATACTGTCCACATGCTCAGGACCGAATACTCAGAATGTGGAGAAGCTTTGAGAGGAGTGATTAAGGCCATATGAGGGCACATTATTTTATTTCAAATTAATGCGAGATCTTAACGTAGATAAATTTGACATCTACTATTACGATATCAATAGAATTTTTCCCTTATAATTTTTTTCTTTTCATGATTCTCTGTTGTTGGATCTTTTAATTCCCAGGCATACATAATTCTTTGCGGAGAAGTTTACATGAGACAAGAATCGTCTCCTGAAGACCAAGTAATGAATGGCAAGCGCTCTTGGAAACATGAAAAAATATAGAGCTATTTCCTGTTTATACATCTACTATAAACCATTTCTATTCACTTTAAGCCCATTCAAATTGATCACCGTGACCCCCAACATGAACGCACAAGCTAGAAGGGTATAGTCCTGACAAGATTCCTCTTGCATATTAATCCATTGACAAGGATATATAATTATGTTATTTTCATACAATTTGTTACATTTTCTCTTATGCCAGGAGATAGAGACTACAAATGCACAAGGTGATGTGGAGAAAAGGGTTGAAGGTGAAACAATAGATTACCTGTCATCGGCAGGGCTAGGCCAAGGAACGTGATTCACCAGTCCCATCCCAAGGAAAATTTGAACACAAGTGGCATGTTTTGTCTAAAGCTGCAGCTTCTGTGGAATCCACCATGGAGTCTGCCAAGGATGCCATTACCAGAAAATGACAGCTGCAGAATCTGTTTGTAGCTCTCTTTATTATCACTTCTTAACTGAACATTATTGGTGTCTTGATCAATCCTCCATATCAAATTTTGTTCTGTAACTGTTACTTACTTGCCATATATATGTAAAGCCATTTGTTGGGTCTTGAATGGTTTTTCACCATCATTCTGATGCATAAGTTCCTCTTTGCCTTCTATAACTATTCGGCCATCTGAATTAAGCATCTTATCTCTTCTTACTTCAGCTCTATGCCTGATTAATTGTCACAAATGAAAAAAGCAGCAGCAAAAGTAATAAGAAGATATTACTCTTGTGCAAGTTTAATGCAGCTTGTGCCACAATTGATTTATAAATCAACTTATTCAAGAATCTAAGACCCTATCGCCCACCCAGCAAATAATTATATTATGCAATAGTTGTATGTTGATTGATTATGGTGAGACTAATGTGAAACATACATGAGTAATGGTCAGAATAAAACCATTGTACACACCGAATGATTTATCAAATCAGCAAGGGCTAAAAACAAATTAATCAAATCCCAGAAATTGACACCCATATTGCTGATGAGGGCAAGCGTCAGTGTAATAATAAGATTGCTTGACCAGGAAGTCATAAATTCAAATCATAGAAATAACCTTTTCACAATGTAAGAAGACTCTGCATCAGGACTCCAGATAACAACGAGCTGCCTTTGTATCCTCAAATTGACACAAAAGGAGTGCACTGCAAGGCCTTCTTATTCACCAATGTCAATGTGGGACCCATTTACATTCTTTTCGCTGCTCAAGCTCAACTTGGAAACTGAATCACAGCCATTCCCATCCCAATAGCCCACCAGTAGCTACAACCGAAAGCAAACAAAGTTAATTCCCTTTATTCTTCTTCTACATCCTTCAAAAGAATCCTATTCCCCTTCAACTTTATGCCTTAGATGATGTCTCTAATTGCTTATAAAATATGCAGGCTAAGATCTCTTTTTCGTAATTTCTTTCTCCTTTGTGCTTGCAAGGTGCACAATTCAACTCTTCCTTTCTTTTCCACACAGAAGTTTTATTGTAGTTTTCACTCATATAATCTGTTTTTTGATCATATCTTCAATTGAACTAGGTGTAGCAATGGGTTTGGCAATATCAAGGCTCATGAAGATGCTTTTTGCAAGGAAAGAAATGAGGATTCTGATGGTGGGTTTAGATGCAGCTGGAAAAACAACCATCCTCTACAAGTTGAAGCTTGGAGAGATTGTTACTACCATACCCACTATTGGTAATCTCCAATTACTTGCTTCTTGTCTTGCGTATCAATGGCCTTTTAACACTTCTATATCAAACAAAAGTATCATTTCATCATAATTTTTTTTTTCCAAAGTTTGGAAAATTTTCTACAGGTGATGAGAGAATTTTCAAGTTCAAATGGCTAAACTGTTTTATTGATCTGTTTTACTGATGTGTCAGGGTTCAATGTCGAAACTGTTGAATACAAAAACGTTAGCTTCACTGTCTGGGATGTTGGAGGACAGGATAAGGTACCAAGCATGATCATGAGATCATTTGGTTATATAGGTCGTACACTACTGTACTGTGGACAAGCAAAAGTATTTGCCAAAAATATGCACATGATCTCATATTTTCAATTAAAACATCAGGTTGCATGCAAGTATCATGTTCTTTTTCAGTGTGTAAAGAAAAGCTTATTCTTCCTAATTCTCTGATGCATAGATTCGACCATTATGGAGACATTACTTTCAGAACACTCAGGGCCTCATATTTGTGGTGGATAGTAATGACAGGGAAAGGATTTCAGAAGCCAGAGATGAGCTTCATCGGATGCTGAGTGAGGTATGTTACATCTTTCTAAGAACTTGACCAACACTTTGGCAATTTATTGACTTATAGAGATTTTACAAAAATCCCAGAATGATCATCCTAAAGAACCAGAAATTCAATTAGCATGTATATATGGACATGTTGGAGAAATTTTCCTATGATGAATCTACTCTAATTAGTACTTAAACTCTAGGGAGGAATCCTTTATATAATCTCCCTTTCGCTATTGCAGGACGAACTGCGCGATGCAACATTGCTTGTATTTGCCAATAAGCAAGATCTTCCAAATGCAATGACTGTTTCAGAAATCACTGATAAACTTGGTCTGCACTCACTTCGCCAGCGACGATGGTAAAATATTTTACATTCAACTAATCCATAATCCTGGATCATGGTTTAACTGTTGTAACTAAACTAAAAATCAAGTTATGTGTTGCAAATTTAAGGATCAATCTCTCAATTATCAGCACCAGACAGAACTATAATTCTCTGATTTGGTTCAGTTTGTGATACACATACTACCATGATATGTGAGATTGGAAATTGGCTGGTTTAGGTACATTCAAGCTACTTGTGCTACCTCTGGCCAAGGACTCTATGAGGGTCTTGATTGGCTGTCTAGCAATATCTCTAGCAAGGTAAGTTATTCCATATTCTATAAGCTCCATTCTCCTTGTGGAAATATGAATTCAAGAATTTTATGGAAGTATTCAATAGCTGAACAATAATTGTTTGGTTTATAGGGGTAATCCAAGAAGCCGTGGAAGCCCTCAATACAGAAAGACACCTACATAAAGAAAGACTTGAAACTTTCCTATCCTAAAAGAGAAAAGCATGCGACTATAGAACTTCACATGTTATGAATTAATTGTTGTAAGCTGCTGCTGCTGCTACTACTACTACTACTAAAGCATTCTATGTAACAAATTATGGAGATTTGATGCAGTGTGATCAATACCAATATCAATTATTATCTTCAAAATAGTATTATCTTCAAAGGGCAATAAAAAATATGAATGACTCTCATTTCAGAATAATATTATCGAAGGATTTGCATCAACTGGGACCAAAGTTATACTTTGTTCAGAACAAGAAGAAGAAATAATATTTAAACTATGGTTGTGGTGTCACAAAAATTTGTAACCTGGAATCATGCTGCTTCCATGTTTCACAAAAATTTTGCCTATTTACTATTTCTTTTATCTGATTTTCTTTTTTAGTAATATGAGAGGGAGATGGTATAGATGTGAATACCCACATTCAGATAGACTCAACATTAATGACTAAACTTATAAAATTTAACCTGAAAATTTTGCATGAACAATTCGAATTACAATCCTAATTATAGCTGAATATCCGAATCTCAAAATAGCAAAATTTTTAGGAGGATTGAGGCTATTTACTGCAGCTGGTGCATATGAAGGACATCCATTAAAGGCCAGGCTATCATCACAAATTTAATACCAGAATCTAATCTATGTACTTCGGGGTCCCAAGTTATCACAGTTGAGTTCCATTGATACAGCACTTTCCTCCATTAAACTTCTGTTGGCATGTATGCAAGCTATTTATTGTATACAGCTACCAATCATAAAAGATGTGATATAATTCTAACTAGTCCCTATTTGCAGATGATTGAATGTATTTAAAATTTGTCAAGTAATTGTGTTATGAATTTCTGGTCGGAATTTGACAGAATAAATGTCATTGGTCTCTGGTAGGTAAAGTTGTTGACAAAAATGTTTTGTGCAATTGCAAAGTCATTTTGATGACCAGTGAGCTACCTAAAATTGCTTGGACCATATAGCTCTTATTAAATAGAGCTGTGTTGGCTTGTGTTGGCAAGTCTGTGTTGGCGCTTTCCTTTGGTCTAAGCGTCCTACTTCCTGGAAAGTTCACTTCCCAGGAAGTAACTTACCCCCTTGGAGGTAAGTAAGTTACTTCCTAATTAGTGAATGAAGTGGCTTCCTTGACTTGCAGGAAAGTTAAGACAAAATACCAACCAAACAAATTTAATTTATTAACTTTCCGGACCTTGAAATTCCTGAGTTAACTTACCCCATACCAAACAACACTATTTTTTGAATGGTTTCTGCATTTGAAACCTGGAATCCAGTAGGGTATTTCCTGAGATGCACAATTCCATAACATGATAAGACTACTCAACAGTTTGGTACTAAAAAACACTGGACATGGCTAAAGAAGGGAAGGGGAAATTTTGTTCCCCAAAAGGGGCTAGCATCTTCATATGTGGCTCATGAAGGGAAATTGACCGTAAAGGGTAATTTAAAAAATAAAATACTGAAATGGGTTAGATTGTTGGATATTTACGGGAAGGGGGTGAAAAAATAGCGTTTTGACGTGAGGACGCTATTTTGAATAGCATCCCCACGATCACCAGCACACCACTGGCGTCCCAGCGAGCAGGACGCTACTATAAGTAGCGTCCCAGTCCCCTCTCCGTAGCGTCCCAGTCCCTCTCCGCCATGCACCCCATGGGGAGTGGGATGAACAAAGGACGCTAATAAAAATAGCGTCCCGTTTCACTGGAGATTCGGCTACCTGCAGACGCCACGAACAAAGATGCTAATTATATTAGCGTCCGGAGCTACAAGATGCTAATATAATTAGCATCCAGAGCAAAGGACGCTAATAAAACTAGCGTTCCGCGGGTTACAGATGCGTGCTGCAATGGGACGCTATTCGTCCCAACTTCGGATGCTAATATGAATAGTGTCCGGAGTTCGGAGTTCAGGTGCCATTTTGAATAGCGTTCCAGGCGCTGACCACTGACACCCACCCCCTCTTCATAATTTTTGGATTTGTTAGCCCATTTCAGTATTTTTTGTTTCCGATTCACCCTGGTACGGTCATTCACCCGGCTCATGAAAGCATGAATGAATCTGGATTAATACCTAACCTTAGATGTTTTTCTTGGACTGTTGTACGTCGAGAGATTAGAACAGATTTTTGTCCGCTCTTTTTTACCCTCTTTTCACATGTAAATATTTTACTTTGAATAGACTTGAGGCCACTGGCAAACATTGCAGCCAATGCCTGAAATTTCTCCCACTGGTTCTGCATCTAAGAAGAAACAAGAGAGTACTAATCTTTTGACAACTTCTACCAGAATATGTCAAAGGCAAGCTTTTCTCTAGCTGTTTTCAACGACTTTTCTTTACGGTCTTGTTCATAGTTCACCCTCATGTGTACTTTACTTACCGTATTGTTTTATCCTATACATATTTTAAGCTGGAGTGGCATTTATTTACTCATTTCTATCCTATTTTTCATATTATTTTTCCTTTTTCCAAGCATACCAATACCATCTTAACGCAGGTGAAGACGAGAATTATAAAAGAAAGATACACCCATTTTTATTTCTTACAGTGATTCACTGCTCCATGTCTTTCCCTGTAGAATCTTTAAAGAAAATTTTTTGCTCAGCGGTTGTTAAAAGATTGCAATGGCTGAACCCACTTGGGAGACATGGCAGAATCATCAAAATGAGTATGGGGTTGTAATTGTTGAGCTCTGTATACGATGCATTTAGCTCTGGGCAAATTAGTATATTCAGATTATTTTTTTACAGAAAACACTATTTCTGACTCTTGAAGCCCAAGTCACGAGGCTCATAATTGTGCATGCCTGCTAGTGGAATTGGAATGTGTTTTGCCTTAAATGCTTTCATAAAGAAATAGTCATTTTGGTAATGCTCTGCCTCTGCATTCCTACATATATTTAACATAAAATTTCAGGTCTCTTATTTTATAGATATAAATCAACTAGAGATTTATCATTTCCCACAATTGTCTTTGGATCAGAAAGGCAGAAGAAATTCTAAGAAAAACGAATAAAAATTCATTTTTATTAATGACTATCTTTTTTTTCAATCAAAACCAACCAAGAACAAGGAATGGCCAAACTCCAAAATTGCTTTTCACTGGATTGTTGCAGAATCATCAACTTATTACAGTTGCCTAAAGAAATCCAAATTATGTGTAAAATCAGCTGCCTGCCCAGCCATTTAAAATTAGGGTAACTATCACATGATTCCAGAATTATCACTGGATGGGGCCAATTCCCTTAGCTGTTGCATTGATAACACTTTCCTCTCCCTTCTCTCTCTCACGAATTATGCTCACAAGGCATTATTAGCCATGTTAATGGTCAAAATACACCCAAGTTATAAAGCAAAAAAGCAAGGGAAGAAGGCAGGACCACAGGAACAAAGAAATCCTTCACAGGGCCAAGAAGCTCACTCAAGTATACTTTCAAAATCTCCACTCTTCTCCCCCATTTCTACTTTTACAGGTTTGACCAGTTCAAAATAACAGCATGCACCTGAAAATCTTTTATTTTTCCTCAACCTTTTCTTTTCTTGCACTATTTTGTATTTTCCAATATCACTTTTTGATGCAAATAATTCTTCATACAAACTTTACCACACAACCTAAACTTATTCACCACTACGAACTAAAAGCTTAGACTACTCATCTTTACTGGGGTTGCGTGTGGTGTGAGGAATCAAAGATCCACCCATAAATCAACAATTGCTCTCTTTTTTTTTCCCCTCGAGTAATGCAGATGTTCCAAAAGCTTCCACTTTAAACACATCCTTTATTTATATAGGTAAGAACACCAAAACACAAGGCATACCTTAATACTGATGAGTGACCAGACTTGTTCATATGACAGAAAATCTAATTAGGATTCCCCCTCTATGGCATAAATTGCACTAAACTAGCCGAACTACTTGAGCTTGTATGATGCGAGTTGTGTGACTTTGAAGAATAAGTAAAAATGTTTACATTTCATGAACTTTGTCATGCAATTTCTAAACCATTCTAATGAAACAACTCAAGTAATTATGCATTAGTCCTTTTCGCCTATACATCTGGAGTGGCCGCCAAGGTTTCAATCTCAACAAGAATAATCACTCCCCCCTGATACTTTAAAAAAAACAACATAACCCAATGTATGGGTAGATAAGCACAATCTCACACTTGGACAGCTCCTTATTCAATGGCTGGAATCATTTTTGTGCATACTTTGTTTGACAGAATGCTCCTAAAACCAGAATGGAAAATACAAAAGGCCAGATGACTAGTACTAACTAATGAAAAATGCTGGATCATAGTTGCTCAAGTCATGGGTTTCACCTTATTTATACATCGCTTCGAATTCAAATTTAATTTCCTTCCATACTTCACAAGCAGCAGCTAGTTTGAACCATTTATAATTTTCAGTTAGATTCACCAAATATTTGACGTAGCAAAGCAAGCCCTGCTACATACATGAAGATTAAGTTTCAGTCCTAATACATGAAGGGTTCTTACTGATTAATCATGGGGTAAAATAGACAGAAAACATTAGAAGCGCCAGCAGATAGGGAAGAATGTAAGGTTTTGATAACAAAACACTCACTCATAAAAGAGAGGGAGGGGAGGAAGAAGAAAGTAACAAAATTTCAAAGGCAGAAGTCCATTGTCTGCCTGCAGAATTGTGGTTGTTGGTTAGTTAGGACTTTTACTTCGTGGTTTGACATTGTCGCAAGACTTCCCTAATTCTGTAATAATATTTTAGATCTTAGGGGTTTTGAATTTCCTTCCCTCTATCTCTTTGATATCAACATACAAAGAAGTCAACAAGCACTTTATATCCTTTCATCTACTCTCTCAAGTCAACACTCTGTTCTTTCAAGAAAGGAAACTAAGAATACCAGTGCTCCAACTCTTTACCCATGGATTCACTACTACATTAAACCAATGAGATTGGTAAATCAACAGCAATGACACAGTACATAAATAAAGAGGCTAGAGCAATGATTGAACTTGTAGGAACAAAGACACTAAACATGCAACTCTGGAAAAAAAAAAAAAAAAAAACAAAGCCATTTCCTCATTCCACTTCAAATAAAGAGGTCACAGAACGAATTTCTCTTTTTTTTTTTTTTTTGACTGAGAATGAATTAAGTTTCAAATTTTACGCCCGAAATACATTGATAATCGGTAAAGCACAAAAAGGTTGCGCCTCAAGAACTGCATAATACAATTAATATGCAAAACAGAGAAATGTTATAATGACATGTTTTGTAGTAGACAAAAGGACAAGTAAATATTAGTGAGGACTGCCAAGCACATCTACAGACAAACGATTTAGTGAGGGCACCCGCATCTGCTGATCCTGGGTTCTATTTCTTTTGAATCGAGACACTGGTGATGATGAGGCTGTTGACGACACAGCCCACGACTCATTTGAGCTATCGCAGCTGAAGTATGCATCAATGACTCCATTTGGACTACTGGGTGTCAATGGATACTTTCTCTTGCAGCTTTGATTCTCACTGCCTGAAAGCTCCAAAATGAGCTTGTAACACTCGTTCAATTTATCCTGTTGCAATATATCAGACAAAATGTAACGTATGGGCTATACAAATTCATACATTTTTAACGCTGGAGATCCATGATCGGATTGAAACGAAGGAAGCACGTTAAAAAGGCACGGACCTCACTGATTTTGATCACAGACATAAGCTGATGCTGGTATTCCACTTGATTACAAGGCTCCGCCTCCTTAATAACATGCAGCATAGTTGCGGTGGCCAACGTAGAAGGAAGATAACTCATGAACCTTGAATCTGAAATCAAAATACAGTATTGGAAATCAAGTTAAGGAAACAAGTTGGATGGTCTAATTAAACTTTCTGTTCTTTGTAGTCAATATTAGATAATAAATAAATTCAGAGGTGGGCAACAAAATGAATAGCTGTTCAATTGCTTACCGACAATGACAGAGAGAAGTAAACGCTCACACCTCCTAAAAAATTCCCAATGCAATTGATTCTTTAGTCCAAGCCTCCTCATAATGTGATCAAAGAAGGAAATTGGAGTCACAGGATTCATCCTCCACTGAAGAGTAGAGAGCACCAGAAGCTCCATTCTCTTTATAGTCTTGGCTTCGAAAACATACTTTGATTCCTCCACCTAGAAAAAGCACAAACACAAAATTGATAACTCGAATAAATGGTTCAGTAAACAGCCAATTACGACATTTTAACGAACACCCGGATTGCAAATTTTGCAACCTACTTGCAAGTCTAAAAGAAGAGGCACTTGGGTCTCCTCCACTTTGGCAGCCAGAGACAAACAAGCCACAGCAGCAAGTTGACCCATCCAAGGCTTGTCTCTTGGAAAATTTAAACTTGAAATGAACCTATCAAAGTAGTTCACAGCAAGAACACCAGTCAAAGCAGTGAAACCATAGTGAGCTTTTACCCTCAAAACCCAATCAATAGCCTCTTTACGAACCACCATTAAGCACCCATCAGAGACTACATTATCAAAACAAAAGTGGGTATCTTTTTCTTTGGAGATTAGAGTAAGTAGCTCATCATCTTCCCAAAACAAGTCTTGTTCAAGCAAAACACCAGAAAAAGGTGACACCTTTCTCACAACCTGATCATAAACTTCACTACAATCATCAACGCAAGCATAATCTTCCTCAATGCCCTCCTCTTCACAGTATAACCCATCAAGAACCAATGCTGAGCTGGGAAGCTGTACATTCTCCTCCAGAGCCATCTTCTTCAAGAAAAAAGAAATTAATTCGTCTTCTCATTATACCATGAAAAAAATAAAATCTCAAACTCCTTCCATATCACCATAAACCTCTCTCTCACTCTCAAGAGTGCAGTGACAGACAGAGCACAGCCAGAGAAAGAGAGAGGAGAGGGATAGAGAGAGACAACAAATGGAGTAAGCAAGTGAAGAGTTTTTATCTGAGAAGTCTTCACGCCTGTCCTTTTTTTCCCTTCTCTTTTTTTTTTTTTTTTTTAATTCCTTCTTTTCTTTTGCTTTGGTAATAAATTTTTTTCTGCTTTTAATTTTATAAATAATTCATTATTATTATTTTTAACTGACCCTTTTGGCGCCACGGAAATTACACCCGACAGCAAAGGCACTGTAACCGAGATCTTTTCCTTAGAAAATGAAATCTCTATGTGTATATATATATAATAAAATTAAACTATATATATATGTAATAATGATAATAAAATAAAATTAAAATATGTAAATAAACAACTAATTTCTACAAGCAATATGTAAATATTTATTTTTATAATAATTATGTCAATATTAATAAATTTATTTTTGAAATTAATTCATTTTTTAGCAATATATTAAGAGATATAAATTTAAAATACACCATAACAAATAAGTAAACAAATGTTGTTATTGTAAGTTTTTTAATAAATATTTGACCATACACAAGTTTCATAACAAAAATTTAATCTAAAAATTATTAAAATTTGTTGGTTTATAAACTTGAAGTCATAATAATTATACTTTATGTAGAAAGGTTTTAAAACACTAATTAAAGGTAGTTAAATTATTTTAATTGCTCTCATTGTTATGCAATTTAATTGTTATGATAAAATTTTATTATAATTTAAAAATTAATTACAATTAGATGTAAGTTTTTTGTGATAAAATATTATCATAATAAATAAATTTTATAATATATATTTTTTATAAAAATGTAGATAAATTCTGATTGGAGGTTATTAATTTCTCTTAAATAAATAAAATAAAATAATAATAATAATTTACTCGCGTTAGTAGCCATGGTGAAAAGCATTGACAATGCTTAATGGAGAGTATCATGTTTGTTTTGCACCTCTCAAACAATATTGTATTGTATTTTTAGTAGCGTATATTAAATTATGATTGATAATAAATTTTGCGTAAAAATAAATTTATAAAATAATTAACCAATGGAAACTCTAAACCAACAATAAAAATTAATGTGATACAGTTCTTAAACAGTTTTTTTTTTATTTTCTTTTGTCAGCATAAGACATTATTCTCTAATATGTAATTTTTAATTTAAAATAAAAAATTTTTTAAGAAAAAACACACATCTAATTTCATGAGTTAACAAAAGCATTTTAAACAGTCCCATAAAAAAATAAAAAAGAAGCATTTTAAAAATAGTAGAGAATTATTTCAGTTAATAAATATGAATTTTATTTTTTAACTATTAGTTGATGTAAAAAATGCATTTGTCATTTAAAAAAATAGTTTTAATTAATAAAAATTGATGTGAAAATATTCTAAACATAAAAGTATTATCAAAACTTACTGCTTTGCATAAAATTATTGAGTAATTTATAATTTAGTTTAATTTTTATTTTTATGATAAATAAATTAGTTTTTGAAATATATTTTTATTATTAAAATATTTATTTTATTAAAATTCATCATTAATAAATTGAAAACCGCTACAATTTAACTCATCACATTTTATCTTTTGAAACAATTTAGTACTTGTGGTTTTAATATTTGTAAGAATTTAATTTCTTAAATTTCGATTGATAGCTTTAATTATGTTTGACTAATAGTGAATTTTAATAGAATGAATACTTTATTAATAGAAACATATACAATAGTTTTTTTTTCATTCTTCATTTATTAAATTGGAGAATACCCAAAATTATTCTAATGATATATAAAAAAAAAAAAGTTAATCCGAAAATTTTGGTGTATTTTTGAAAAAATCAAAGAGAATGCTCACATCCAAATAATATAATCAAGATGAGGGACAGGTCTGGGATCACAAATTCTAAAATGGATATCTCTAGCATCAATGAAGATGAGTTGAATTCCTTCATTTTCTCATTAGTGTTACTCCACCTCTTTATCCATGAGCTTACAATATCCAAACATCTTCCTCTAACTTCAATTTTATTATCTTGTATCCAATTTTATTATCTTAGAAAATCAATTAGAAATGGTAGATCAACTTACAAATGATCAGATCTCCGAATTCAAGGAAGCATTCAGCTTGTTTGACAAAGATGGAGATGGTTGCATTACCAAAAAGGAGCTTGGGACTGTGATGAGATCGCTGGGACAAAACCCTACTGAGGCAGAGCTACAGGATATGATTAATGAAGTTGATGCTAATGGGAATGGAACTATTGATTTCCCTGAGTTTTTAAATCTAATGGCTAGGAAGATGAAAGATACCGACTCCGAGGAAGAGCTGAAAGAGGCCTTTAGAGTTTTTGACAATTATCATAATGGTTTTATTTCTGCTGCTGAGTTACGTCATGTTATGACAAATCTCGGCAAGAATCTTATAGATGAAGAAGTTGATGAAATGATAAGGGAAGCAGATGTTGATGGTGATGGCCAAATAAATTATGAGGAATTTGTGAAGGTCATGATAGCAAAATGATCAGTTGCTCCGTCAAAAGTAAAATGGAATGATTCTTAAAAAATTAAGAAAGTTTTTCTATTTTTCTTTTTTTTTTTTTGAGCATTTTTATCTAGTGTTGAATCAAACTCATTTGTGATCTACCTATGGTGATGGAATGTTCTCAATATGATGTTTATAATGTCATTCCAAACTCATTACCTTTGGTAATATATTTTGTTTTTCTTAGTCTCTGTGAACTTGAACTTACCTTGGAAGATTCAATGCAATATGTTAGAATTTTGAATTATTAAAAAACTTATAATTTTATTTATTTTTTCACTGGCTATAATTTTTGAGAAAATATTCATTAAAAAAAGTGATGTTTCTAGTGACGGATACAATATTTAGAGGAGCCAATGACATATATAGCATTTAAACTTAATGTCTTATGTACTACACTCACAATTTGACTCTTTTTTTATTTTTTTATTATTTAAAAAAATTTAAAAATTATAGGCTATTAATTTTTTTAATCTAGTTGAAACAATAAAAAATAATCTTTAAATTATTATAATATTGGTCTAATAATTCTTTATTTAATTGAACTAATAAAAAATATCAATTAATGACAGATATAATATTTAAATATAGGAGTCAATAATGAATGCAATACTTAAACCTAATTGTCTTGTATACCTCACAATTTAACGCAATATTTAAATATATAGGCCAATGATGAATATAATTTTTAGATCTAATTATCTTGTATACCTCACTAAAAAATTAATTTTTTATTATTTAAAAGAAAATTTAAAAAATATGGGCCAATAATATTTAAATTTAGTTGGGCTAATAAAAAATAATATTTTAAATTATTAGAATATGAGTTCACTAACTATTTTTTTAATTGATTCAATAAAAAAAATTAACTTTTAAAATTTTGTTAGATGTGAGAGATTATTAAGAATATGTTCATATTTAAACTACTTTATATTAAAAATTAAAATTTTTGGAGGGCAATAGTTTCCTTTTAGCTCTCACATGAATGCAGTATTTTAATTTAAGTGTTTTGTTTATCTTACTCACAATTTAAATGTTTCATGATTTTTTTTATTACTTAAAAGAAATTATAAATTATGCACTACTAATTTTTTGTTTTAATTGGATTAAATTAAAAATAATTTTTTTAATTATTAGAATATGAGTTAATTAATTTTTTTATTAAATTGAACTAATAAAAATTTTTAGCCTTTTAAATTTTTGTTAGATTTTTTTATTTAAATGAAAAATTTTATTAAATATATTTATATATTAAAATTTTTTTAAATTAAAAACTAAAATTTTAGATAATAGTAATTATTGCTTGCTCTAATTGAGTTTGTCGATGGACGTCTCTCTTATTCAAATGCTTTGGTAGCCTTCATCTCTCACGACATGATATATCCTACCAACCTAAGGTTTTTATAATGACTTGGTCTCCTAACTTAGGTCATGGAATTTTACATTATTTTTTAGATATCTTTGTGACTATATGTTTTAAGTATCTTTTATTGTCCTAATTAACTCCTAATCCTAATTTACATAGAAAAACTTCTTCCCACATAACTCCACATACTACCTTAAAAACATACTTTTTTTTTTCTTTCTATGCAACACAAAAATAAGTAAATTTTCTATTTTACAAATCCTTTAATTTAAAAAAAAAACTCTAATTTCAATTATTCAGATCATCCTGCACCAATATATATTATTAGAAAAAAAATTATTAATGTAAATTTAAAAAAAATATATAATAAATTATGCTTATATATATATATATATATATTTACGTAATTATAGTTTCAAACTTAAAATCTTATAGTTAAATATTTTATATCATTAAATTAAAGTTTATTATTTTATATTGAAAAATATACATTAGATAATTATGCATATCCCATGATTATTTCATCATGAATGTAATTACTGGTTGCATTACCACAAAGGAGCTTAGGATTGTATTGAGATCGCTGGGACAAAACCCTACTGAGGCAGAGCTACAGGATATAATTAATGAAATTGATGCTTATGTGAATGAAACTATTGATTTCCCTGAGTTTTTAAATCTAATGGCTAGGAAGATGAAAGATATCGACTATGAGGAAGAACTGAAAGAAGCCTTTAGAGTTTTTGACAATTATCATAATAGTTTTATTTATGCTGCTGAGTTACGTCATGTTATGACAAATCTCAGCTAAAAGCTTACAGATGAAGCTGAAATGATAAGGGAAGCAGATGTTGATGGTGATGGCCAAATAAATTATAAGGAATTTGTGAAAGTCATGATAGCAAAGTGATCAGTTGCTCCGTCAAAAGTAAAATGGAAGGATTCTTAAAAAAATTAAGAAAGTTTTTCTATTTTTCTTTTTTTTTTTGTACATTTTTATCTAGTGTTGAATCAAACTCATTTGTGATCTATCTATGATGATGAAATGTTCTCAATATGATGTTTATAATGTCATTCCAAACTCATTACCTTTGATAATATTTTTTTATTTTTCTTAGTCTCCGTGAACTTGAACTTATCTTGGAAGATTCAATGCAATATGTTAGAATTTTGAATTATTAAAAAACTTATAATTTTATTTATTTTTTCACTGGCTATAATTTTTGAGAAAATATTCACTAAAAAAAGTGATGTTTCTAGTGACGGATACAATATTTAGAGGAGCCAATGACATATATAGCATTTAAACTTAATGTCTTATGTACTACACTCACAATTTGACTCTTTTTTTATTTTTTTATTATTTAAAAAATTTAAAAATTATAGGCAATTAATTTTTTAATTTAGTTGAAACAATAAAAAATAATCTTTAGGTTATTATAATATTGGTCCAATAATTCTTTATTTAATTGAACTAATAAAAAATATCAATTAATGACAGATATAATATTTAAATATAGAAGTCAATAATAAATGCAATATTTAAACCTAATTATCTTGTATACCTCACAATTTAACGTAATATTTAAATATATAGGCCAACGATGAATATAAATTTTAGATCTAATTATCTTGTATACCTCACTAAAAAATCAATTTCTTATTATTTAAAGTAAAATTTAAAAAATATGGGCCAATAATATTTAAATTTAGTTGGGCCAAAATAAAATAATATTTTAAATTATTAGAATACGAGTTCACTAACTATTTTTTTAATTGATTCAATAAAAAAATTAACTTTTAAAATTTTGTTAAATGTGAGAGTTTATTAAGAATATATTCATATTTAAACTACTATACATTAAAAATTAAAATTTTTGGAAGGCAATGGCTTCCTTTTACGTCATGTTAGGCAATTAATTTAAGTGTTTTTTTATCTTACTCACAATTTAAATGTTTTATGATTTTCTTTATTACTTAAAAGAAATTATAAATTATGCACTACTAATTTTTTGTTTTAATTGGATTAAATTAAAAATAATTTTTTTAATTATTAGAATATGAGTTAATTAATTTTTTTATTAAATTGAACTAATAAAAATTTTTAGCCTTTTAAATTTTTGTTAGATTTTTTTATTTAAATGAAAAATTTTATTAAATATATTTATATATTAATTTTTTTTTAAATTAAAAACTAAAATTTTAAAAAATAGTAATTATTGTTTGCTTTAATTGAGTTTGTCGTCTCTCTTATTCAAATACTTTGGTGGCCTTCGTCTCTCACGACATGATATATCCTACCAACCTAAGGTTTTTATAATAATTTGGTCTCCTAACTTAGGTCATAAAATTTTACATTAGTTTTTAGATATCTTTGTGATTGTATGTTTTAAATATTTTTTATTGTCCTAATTAACTCATAATCCTGATTTATATAGAAAAATTTCTTCCTACATAACTCCACATACTACCTTAAAAACATACATTTTTTTTTTCTATGCAACACAAAAATAAGTAAATTTTCCATTTTCCAAATCCTTTAATTAAAAAAAAAAACTTTAATTTCAATTATTCAGATCATCTTGCACCAATATATATTAGTAGGGAAAAAAATTATTAATGTAAATTTAAAAAAAATTATATAATAAATTATGCTTATATATATATATATATATATATATTTTACTTAATTATAGTTTCAAACTTAAAATCTTGTAGTTAAATATTTTATATCATTAAATTAAAGTTTATTAATTTATATTGAAAAATATACATTAGATAATTATGCACATCCTATGATTATTTCATCATGAATGTAATTACTGGTGAAAATGTAGGATAATTTTTTGAAAATATTCCTAAAAATGAAAAATATGACAAGTAATATTTTTTTAATTGAAAACTTTAATTTATTTTTCACTATTTTATTTTATAAACAAATTTTTTTTAAATAAAATACAATAGTTTTTCTAAAATTAAAATTATATTATAATTTTTTTATAATTATTCAAAAAATATTTATTTACAATACTAAAAAATAATATCTTTTCATCTTTACTTTAAACAATTATTTTCTATGATACATTAACTAACATAATTCTTTTTTCACTGTAAAAAAGCTCCATCATGTACCATGGATGTTTTATATAATCTCTTTTAATTGTGTATAAAAAAATCTTATAATTTCAAATTTTACATTTCATTTTCTTTCACTTTTTTTTTCCTCACCTTAACAACTAATGAATATATTTGTGGCCCAAAATTGGACATTATTACATGCTGTGCAAATTCTCTTACAAAGTTTGTTATTAACCATGATCATTATTTCAAAATAACGACTGATCCATGCATTTAAAAAAAAATATTGCAAAAACATAACTTAAGAGTTTTTAAGAAAAACAAAGACAAAAGAAATAAGCTTAAAGAAAAATGAAAAAAATATATTAAGAATTAATTGAAAATATTACCTATTCATAGAAAAAAAAAAGAAATAGACTTATTTTAATGTGAATGAAAAATAAAAATATGAATAAGGAGATTTTTTTTTTGTTATTGTAGAAAAACAAAATAGCAAATGAAAAATTAATCAGATAGCACATTAAATGTGAATAATTAATTAATTTATGAAAGTAAAGAGTTATTTATAGCAATGATGGAAATGTCTTATATTGTCTTATATTTTTATGTGGAAATGAATGATATGTATCACATTATAGAAAAACAATTTAGTAAGATAATTAAAATAGTATTTAAAAAGTTGTGTCATTACTCATTATGATTGTGAAAATACTCTCGCTCTGTATATGTAAATGCCTATATGTGTTTTTTTCTATAATTTTTATTAATTTTATGTATCAAAATTTATTTCTCTCTATATAGCTATGTTAATAGTATATTATTTCATATCAGCCTATTACATTTAAAAACATTTTACGGTGGAATTAAATAAAGGAGGAAACTTTCACATAATTAATTTTATTAGATTATAGGTGTATTTTTTAGTGTCATCTTACTTGTATTTTGACTGTTACAAAATGTAATGAATTATATAAATGTTGTTGGTATTCAAATTTAATAAATAAAATAAAAAAACCCTTAGAATTGAAATAAAGAATTATCAACTTGTCTTATTTTACCTTTTTTAGTGTTAGCTTTAAATCATCATTCGATGGCTATCGCAGTTATATGTAGAGACCACTTAAACAAAGTTATAGGTTAGTTGTGCAAACACTTAAATATGTTCTTAACCCCTGGATAGCTGAAACTTTGGCAGTCAAAGAAGTATCAGTTGGGCTTATAACAGAGGCTTTCATTGTGTTTGGTTTGAAGGGATGATGCTCTTTGAGTTATTCAATCTGAATGGGTGTTCTCCTTCTCTGGAAATCTCTAGTTTGATTGCTGACATCTTATGGTTTTGTTGGTTTATTTTTAGAAATTCGTTTCTATTTTGTTAAACGGAATTGTAATAAAACCGCTCATAGTGTAGCCATCAAAGTAATACATGATACATCTTTCACTTATAATCAATAGATGCAAATTAATTTTGTATCAGGCTCTATGCCTTGTTAATCAATGAATCTCTCTTTCAACAAAAAAAAAATAAATTTTTTATTTATTATTATTTGTTAGGATTTATCTATTCATATAACATATTTTGCACTCCAACTATGATTGCACATGAGAAATGACATTAAACAGTCGGATGTTGCAAAATAATTTGGGTGAAATGATAATAGTGACTGTGGGCAGATAAATACAAAGGCATCAAATTTATATATAAGTGAAACAAATAATATTGTTTGAAAAAAAGAAATAAATAATAAGGACAATAAATTGTCTGTTTAAGAAATGTTTGGTTTGGTGAGAAGGAAATACAGAAATGGATTGGAGAAAGAGAAACACAAAAGGGACAACAGGCAGGAAGTACAAAAAGAACAACTCACATGGAAGAGAAATGTTAAATACACTGTAATTGTTTTTGGTTTTTGTGTTGAAAACAAACAGAGCCTAACCAAACTCTCTCGGCTTCTATCAACTTATCATAATTGCTAAGCTTTTCTGCCAGCTGAAACATACCCGTACTCCTCTTTTGCTGTCCCCTACTAATATTTATTTACTTGTTTTTCTATAATCACTTTATTTTTTTATATTTATTAATAAAACATTTTGGATCAATAATTTATTGGGCAAGCTATACATATATTACCTCAATTTAAAAATATATAATAATAAAATATATAAATTTTAATTTATAATATAAAATTTTTTAATTTTTAATTTAAATAATATAAAATTCTTTATAATTTTCAGTAACTAATTTTTATATTATTTATATTAATATGTTATTTATAAAATAAAAAAAATAATATTTTTATTAATTAATAACTTAGAATAAATAAGCTCTCAATTGTTATAAGTATTGATATATACAAATTAAATCATTAAAATTATGAGTAGAAAAATAATAATTAAATTTTTTTTGATAAGTATCAAATTAATAATGAAAATATCTATTTTTTTAATCTAACAAATGTCACATTAATAAAAATAAATTAAAAATTGATTACCAAAAGATATAAGAACTTTTAAAAATCAGAAAATTTTATATTACTTAGATTAACTCAACTCAACTAAGCCTTTATCCCAAAAATTTGGGGTCGGCCATATGGATTCGCTTTTTCCACTCTGAACGATTTTGGGTTAAATTCTCAGAAATGTTTAATACTTCTAAGTCATGTTGTACTACTCTCCTCTAAGTCAATTTAGGTCTACCTCTTTTTTTCTTTCTATCCTCTAACCTAATGTGCTCTACTTGTCTAACTGGAGCCTCCGTATGTCTACGCTTCACATGACCAAACCACCTTAATCTCCCTTCTCTCAACTTATTTTCAATTGGCACCACTCCTACCTTTCTCTAATACTTTCATTACGGACTTTATCTAGTCTAGTATGACCACTCATCCACCTTAACATTCTCATCTCTGCAACTCTTAACTTAGATGCATACGACTTTTTCAGTGCCCAACACTCACTACCATATAACATAGCCGGTCGTATGGCTATACGGTAAAATTTTCCTTTTAATTTATTGGGAATCTTACGATCACATAAAACTCCCGTGGCAGGTCTCCACTTCAACTATCCGGCTTTAATCCTATGACTAACATCCTCCTCACATCCCCCATCTATTTGAAGGACTGAGCCTAGATATTTAAAGTGATTACTTTGGAACAGTACCACTCCATTCAAACTAACTCCTTTCCTATCACCAGTTTGGCCTTCACTGAACTTGCAATGCATGTATTCTGTCTTCGTTCTACTTAACTTAAAACCCTTTGACTCTAGAGTACTTCTCCAAAGTTCTAGCTTCCTATTGACTCTTTCTCGTGTCTCATCTATCAGAATAATATCATCCGCAAACATCATGCACCAAGGAATACTCTCTTGTATATGTTTCGTCAGTTCATCTAAAACTAATGTAAAAAGGTAAAGGCTTATGGCTGATCCTTGGTGTAATCCAATTAAGATTGGAAAATCTCTTGTGTCCCCTCCCACTGTGCGCACAATAGTAGTTACTCCTTCATACATATCTTTCAATACTTGTATGTACCTAATAGATACCCTCTTTTGTTCTAAAACATTCCATAAGACCTCTCTTGGAACACTATCATAAGCCTTCTCCAAATCAATAAAAACCATGTGTAGATCTTTCTTCACATATCTATATTTCTCCATCAAGCTTCTAACGAGAAAGATCGCTTTCATAGTTGAACTACCGGGCATGAAGTCAAATTGATTGGGAGAGATAGAAGTATCATCACGTAGTCGATGCTCCACAACTCTCTCCCACAACTTCATAGTATGTCTCATGAGTTTAATTCCCTATAGTTTGAGCAACTCGCATGTCTCCTTATTTTTAAAAATAGGTACTAAAATACTCTTCCTCCATTCATCAGGCATTTTCTTTGAGTTTAGAATCTTATTAAATAATTTAGTTAACCATGCCATTCCCATATCTCCCAAATACTTCCACACTTCAATTGGTATTTCATCGGGTCCACAGGCTTTACCCACTTTCATTCTCTTAAGCGCTTCATTTACTTCTAAAGATCTAATCCTTCTAGTATAATTTACATTCTTTTCTATTGTTCTAAAATCTATATTCACACTATTTTCATTTTGAATATTATTAAAGAGATCATTAAAATAATTTCTCCATCTTTCTTTAATGTCCTCATCTTTCACCAACACTTTTCCTTCTTTATCCTTAATGCACCTAACTTGATTGAGATCTTGACATTTCCTTTCTCTACTCCTTGCTAATCTATAAATATCTTTCTCCCCTTCTTTAGTTCCAAGTTTCTCATATAACTTTTCAAAGGCCTGTGTTCTTGCTTGACTAACTGCCTTTTTTGCCTCTTTCTTTGCTATCTTGTACTGTTCATATGCCTCATTATTATCACATTTAGGTAATTTCTTATACCATTCCTTTTTCTCTTCTTGCAACGCTTTTGTACTTCCTCATTCCTCCACCATCTCTCTTTTGAGGGTGGTCCATGTCCTTTAGACTCTCCAAGTACTTTTCTAGCTACTTCTCTAATCTTTGATGCCATCTGTATCCACATATCATTGGCCTCCATATCCAGCTTCCATACTTCGGACTCGAGAAGCTCATTTTTGAACTTCACTTACTTTACTCCTTTGAACTCCCACCACTTTGTTCGAGCTACACTATTTCTTCTGACCTTACTTGAATTGTTCCTAAACTTGACATCCAAGACCACCAACCTATGTTGACTTGTTAAAGCCTCTCCTGGAATGACCTTGCAATCCTTGCATAGAGCTCTATTTGTCTTCCTGGTTAAGAGGAAGTCGATTTGACTTCTATGTTGCCCACTTTTGAAAGTAACTAAATGTGACTCTCTTTTTATAAAGTAGGTATTTGCTAGTATTAGGTCGTATGCCATAGCAAAATCCAGGATGCTTTTTCCCTCCTTATTTATTGCCGATCACAAAACCAAAACCTCCATGAACATTCTCATAACCTTGCCTATCACTTCCTATATGTTCATTCAAATCTCCACCAATGAAAACATTCTCTTCATTCGGTATGCTTTGCATTAAATCATCCATATCTTCCCAAAACCTTTGTTTACTCTCACTGTCTAGTCCTATTTGTGGGGCATAAGTACTAACTATATTTATTGTTTCTCCTTCTAGTACTAGCTTTACTAGTATAATTCTATCTCCTACTCTTTTCACAGCTACTACTGCATCTTTCAATGTTCTGTCTATGATTATACCCACTCCGTTCTTGTTTCTCTCCTTTCCGGTAAACTACAGTTTGTACCCTGAATTACCCACTTCCTTACTTTTCTCTCCTACCTATTTAGTCTCCTGAATGCAAGCAATATTCACCCTTCTCCTTTCCAAGGTATCCACAAGCTCCATTAATTTTCCTGTAAGTGATCCAACATTCCAAGTATCAACCCTAATCCTCCTCCTATCCTGCTCCTTCCTGATTGGTCTCCTTCTATGATATCTTCTATTGTTTTCTATGTCTATCTTGTGTTCTGTTCCACTATTTGTTCTACTATCTGTCCTATGGACTAACTTCTTTACCCACACCCGTCCATGATGTAGGAACCCTTGCTCACTTAACACCACACCCGGGCACAGGCATGGCGCGTCGCTTTCGGTGAACGCCCTACACCCTTGCATATTTATCACTACACCCGGGCTTCGATGTAGAGCGTCGTTAGTAGAGGACGCCCCAACGTTTATATCTTTTGAATCCATATCATAGGGTGTGAATAAATTTTTATGCTGGTTGTCACTACCGCAACCCTCCTCCTTTATCCGGGTTTGGAACTGGCTAAGTGCAAACTACTTAGGCGGAGTTATTACTTAGATTAAAAATAAAAAATTTAATATTATAAATTAAAATTTAAATAATTATTATTATTACATATATCTACTTAAAAAATAATAAATATTATAAATTAAAATTTAAATACTTTATCTTTTTAATATTCCTATAATTTGTTATTTGTACTATAAAGGCTACCCTCTCCTCGGTCCCTGTTGCCATAACTGCATAAATAACCGAGTAAATGTTTTTTTGCATTCGTCTACATTTCATCATCATTTCGTAAGTTTATAAGAATTATATATGCAGATAAAGGCTCCATTTAGTCCATAGAAATTATTTTTCTTTTTAATATTTGATATGCTCATGAAATATTATTAACATGCGGCAATATAGGTGTTATAAGTATAGAAAAGCAAGAAAAAAAATTTTAATCATTATTAATATAGCTTAATTAAGTGAATTAATTTCAATTTGCCCTTTGCAAGTCCATTCCCATTGCAATCATCACTTATAACAGCATCAACATTATAAATTTTCATCATTGTCCTTTGTGGTTACAGCGTTTAACATCATTATTGTCGTCATCTCATTTCATTTGCATGGAGTTTTCCACACCAATATTATCATCAATCTCGCAAAGGACATATATATATATATATAGAAAAATGGGGTCAACTACTTGAAAATGACTACTGAATTCGTCCTGAGATAGACCTAGCTAGTTCTTAATTATTCCTTGATATAAGATGCAGCTGCATGCATACCTTCGTTTACATTAGTTACCCCATCTAAGTGCTTCATTGCCCTTCAACTGAAATGTACAATAATTAATTATTATGACTGTTTTCTTGGCAAAAGAATAAATAATATTAGTTAATTATTATGACTGTTTTCTTGGCAAAAGAATAA
This sequence comes from Hevea brasiliensis, assembly GCF_030052815.1. Lineage (NCBI taxonomy): Eukaryota > Viridiplantae > Streptophyta > Magnoliopsida > Malpighiales > Euphorbiaceae > Hevea > Hevea brasiliensis. The sequence goes on from NC_079502.1 coordinate 94,743,735, forward strand.
ATAATATTAATTAATTAATTAATTATTACTATTCTCTTTTTTACTTTTTACACAAAATGAAATATATATATTAATAAATTTTAAATAATGTGATATACCGATATAAGTAAGAGACATATAAATAAAAATAACTTATAAACTCATTATCTTAAGGGGTTTTGGTTTAAATATGATATCGAGTCAATGAGTATAGTTTTTTACGAGACTTATCAAGAAATATTCTCACCAGATACTTTTGACTACTAAGATCTCTAACATTGCTTAATTAATTAGCTCAATAAAGTGAATATGAGATGTGATATTTTTTTTCTTTATTCAATTTATGCTTAATAAATTGAGTAATAATTGATGGATTACAAAATATGAAATAATATCTCATAAATAAGGAGATTCGATCTCGGGACGTCTCCATTTCTTTCATCTTAAAGATGAAAGAAGACCAACAAAACTATACAAAAAATTTAAAATCCATTTAATATATATATGTGTGACTTAGTAATATTTAATTTTTTTTATTTAATTAAATTAAGAAAAATTACAAATATTTATATTATAATATGTGCATATATCATAACAATTACAATTTTAAATTAATTCACTCTAACTCAGTTATATTTCAAACATTTGATTACAAATTTAAAATTTTCTTATAAATTAGTAATATTTTAAAATTATTTAATTAATTAATTAAACTTTATTCATTAAAAAAAATACAAATTCTTTAACAAAATAGAATTATAAGTACAATAAATTTTGCATATCACTGTAATCATATTATATTTCTTATTTTAGCTCCCAAAAATATTATCATAAACATAGCTGAATGACAAAAGAAAAAAATTTATAACTAAGCTTAAAATTAAGATTTAAGTGTTATTGTTGTATAGGCATAGCTATGTAAAAAATAAGAAAACAAAACCAAAAAATAAAAATGTTTTCCTTTGCTTTAGTTATTACAGAGTAAATAATCACTTTTCAGATTAAAGGAAGATGCATATGTACGCAGTTTCCGTCGTTTCCAGTGTATATATGGATACGCAAGCCTAGCTAAGCCTGGACATGAATTTTAAAGAACCTGTCCTTAGAAGCTCTTCTTTCTCTCTCTGTTTCAGTAATCTTTTTATCGATGATGTTTAGTTGTCTTTCACTGTATTTCACGATAAGGGGTCTGTGTATTTCCAGCTTCAATAGACGTATTTCTTCTTTTGTTTTAAGAGAGATTCACATATATATAAAAGCTATTATTTTTGAGCCTGCAGTTGCTCCCTTGCTTTTTCTTTTGGATTGTTTACTTTGAAGGCTCAAGCTACGAGGCAGAAAGATGATGGAAGGTGAAACAAAGAGGCGAGCAGTGTTGTCCAGCGAAACCCGATTAGATTTCCACTTTCCATTACTAAAAAACACAACAAACCCCATTAAAAGCAGGTTGCTCACTGTGTACTGGTACTATTACTCTTTGTCCTTTTCTTTTGGATGAGTAGAACATGTGCCCTTTTCTAAATTCTAAGCCAACAACTAACACCAACTTCTAATTATCTCTGCTGTTACATATTATAGTAATGTGTCAATTACTCTCTTTCTCTTAATTTTAGCTTATTATATTTTCCATTGCATGGAGGAAAATAGATGCAAGGTGGCCTTCATGGCAGAGATAAAAGGTAATTCCATTAATAGAAAAGGGCTTTTTGTGCCCGATACAACAAGGCTTAACATCAAACATGTGTTAAAAAAAAAGGCTTATCCATGCTAGTACCACTCAGGTCCAACAATAAAGGACTAGGAATCCGTTTTGCCAAAACACTACTCAACGCAGCAAAGTAGCAATTCTACCATGAGCATGCAGGCCGGCGGCGGACAGAGAAGTAGAGCTACGCCAATAGCACGAGCTAGAGGAGGCTTAATTTATGGAGGAAGAAATAAAGCTGGTGAAGATCGGACAAGACCCTTTCTTCGCCAAACAAAGTCAACTCGGGCCAAGGATAGGCCCAGATAAAATGGTAATTATTAGTTACACTGATAATATTAAAAAATAATATTTTATTTTTATTAAAAAGAAATTATTTTTATTATATAGAGAATGAATTTCACATAATTATGAGAGATAATATATATATACTGTGTGTACTTAATAATTTATCTATGAAAAATACAGAATCACAGAATGAGAGGCAAATTAAATTAATGAGTTAATAAAATTTTATTTTAATTAATTAAAAAAAATATTAAACTATATACTAAAAAAAAGATATAGTAGTAGATAAAAGATATAGTAATGTATATAAAAATGTAAAAAAAATAATTTTATAAAATAATAAATTCTCACTATAATTTTTAATTTTATAATTATTTTTCATAAATTTTTATTTTTTAAAATTATTTCTTGCCTCATTATTAATACTATAAAAAAATCTTTCAATATATCACAATTAAATAATTATTCAACTCAATAATATAATTAAGTGTTCATAATTTTTATTGTAGTAAATACTCTTTAAAACTTGTAATTGTAAAAGATAATATCAACATCAATTTCACCCGCTAATAAATTAATTAATACACTAAATTTTTCATATATTACATATTAATTATTAAAATAATAAGTAAAATAATTATTAATCTGCATGTTAATTATTATTATTATTATATAACAAGCACAATAATTGTCAAAAGAATAAGAATATTTATTGAATATAATAATAATAATAATTTTAATACTTGTAATCGCCATATATAATATCAACGCCAATTTCATCAGCTACCAAACTAATCAATACATTAGATTTTTTATATAGTACATTTCGATTATTAAAACAATAAATAAAGTAATTATTAATTTAAATGCTATTATTATTATTATAATTAACAAATCAATAAGTGAATTCATTAAATATAATAATATTTTAATAAAAGAAATTATTGTAAATTAAAAAAAAAAACTGATTGGGTCAATTGACCCACAGTCTTTGCAAGGTAGATCCGCCTTTGATCACCACGATCGATTGCAGAGCACCATTGGTCTTTCCATTCTCTTATAGACCATTGTGGAATTAGTAGTGGTGGATTAAAAAAAAATTAAGAAAAAAAATTTAATGTCAATTCATTTTTTATTAGTTAAAAAAATTCATCCTCTTCTTAAAAAATTTAATATTTAAATTTATGAGAAGTTAATTTAAGTAGATATATAAATATATAAGAATAATTAAAAAAAAAAAGAGAATACTTCATTAAAAAAAATGTTCAATACTTAAATTTACATTTCTCATGTTTGGCATTAGCTCTTCGTCATCAATAATTAGCGATTAAAATATTGGTGTTTATTGTTCAACGATTTCCAGTCCCACTCAAGAAAAATCACAAATCACTGTCGTACGAGTTGATCATTCACTGGAATTGGCGTATATTTCAAAGCCCACATTGCAAAATCATGAAGAATAAATTAACAATATATAATACATATAAAGAAAACACCATGACAATGCTTTAATCTGCCATCCACTGGAGCAACGACATCTAGTTGAAATCTATACCCATCATAGCATCCATGGGTTTGACTAAGCTCAAAAGAGACACACACACACACAATGAATTATCGATGGCCGATGGGTGCCCAGCTTGACTAATCCACACCAACACTAGGCAGCAATCAGTGCAAGGTGTGGTTATTGGTCAGCTTGAATTGCGACATGGTTTGGTTTGTGGGTATTCATTGGTTTGCTTGCCGAGTTAATAAGCGCCAGAAAATGGGCTAATTTATGGTGAATATGATCACAAGCCGTGCACTTTATATTGGGACATCAATACTTTCTTGTAAACCATATGCTACATAATTAATATGCACTTGGATTGCAATTGAATAGGGAAAATTAAGGCAGTCAAGTAAGTATAATTTAATTGGTCTTCTTATGATTTTTAAGAATTGTGTGAATTCAAATCCCTTCTTTATTAATTAATATAAAATATTTTCATTTTAAACACAATTAATTTAATCATTAAATTAAATATTTATATATAAATTTATACATTTATAATATACATTTTAATTATTTCTACATAAATTTCGATTAAATAAAATCATTATCATATGAGATGTAACTTGTATTATACTACATTCTGATGTGTAATTCATATAGCCTTCCCTTTTTAAAACCAAAATATTGGAAAGGCATAAAAATAGTTATTTGGTTGGTAAGATGATGAAAATGAGGTTGTTGGGGCATCGTTGATGTTGTTATGTCGAGGCGAAGGCCCATAACTCAAGCATTTACCAGCTTGTTTGGGTCTCAGCGCAAATCTGTCTATAAACAAAGCTTTAGAAAAAAAACCTAAACAGAGGAAAGACCTTATTTATAAAAAAATTGGTGGAATTAATTAAAGTATTAGAATAAATACTAAAATAACCGTTCTGTAAGTGTGTGCAATGAAAAATAAAATAAAATAACGGGTAAATATTTTCAATTTTATGAATTTTTTTTAAATCTTACTAAACTTTAATTTCTTTTAGAAAAATTATTAAATTTTAATTTTATTTCACAAAAATTAATGTGATCGAAAATTAAACAGGTCATTGATCAATTATTTTACACATAAAATTACTTAATCAGTAATTGTTAATAGAAAAGAAGCAAAAAAAGATGAATATAGGATAATCGAATGTGTTTTATATATTTATTTAAAAAAAATTAATAAAATAAAATAATTTTATTTATAAAATAGTTAATAGATGAGTAAATTAATATTAAAATTTTTAATTTTTTATTATAATAATAATTTACTGATCAGTAAGTTAACTTTAAAATCTTTAATCTTTTATTATAAATAATTTTTATAAAATTAAATTAAAATTTTTATGAGAGAAATTAAAATTTAATAATTTTTATAAAAATATTTATAAAATTAAATGATGCATATAATAATTATCATTTAAATAACTATTCTTTAAAAAGGAGAGAATTCCTAATAAGTTGAAATTAAAGAAATGAGAAGATAAGAACGCTAAGTTCAATGGTATATGAAACTTTGAACATTTCAAAAGTTGGAAATTTCAGGCGATAGAGAAATTTTTCACTATCGTTGATATTTTCAAACGTCTTTTACCATTGCTTGAAGCAAAAGGGCTGACCTCTTCCACTCATTTTCAATTTTCACACCACCTTTTTCTAGGTTTCACATGAATCAAATAAAATTATAGATTTTCATACCATTCCATATTATTAAAATATTATTTTTATACACATCAATTAAATTACAATTTTTTCCAAGCACAAAATATATTAAATTACAATTATTCCAACTAAGTCTTCTGCTTATATATATATATATATATATATATATATATATATATATATATATATATATATATATATATATATATATATATATATATATATATATATATATGGGTGTTTGGCCAATTTGCTATGAGTCATAAGGTTTTGGTTTTGGGTGTTGAGGTCAGTGCTCTGCTAAATTCTACTAATTGTCTCCCTTCTTGCTAACTTGTTAAAGGTCAGTACTTTGCTAATTTTACTAATTGTCTCCTTTCTTGCTAATTTATGTGCAGCCAACCGACTACATTGAACTGTCACGACCCAACCTATGGGCCGGACCGGCACTAGGACCTGGGCCAGCCTAAAGCCCCCGAGGCCCGTAGTAAGCCTTAACTATTCATTTACCCAATTTTAAGGCCCATTGGGCCCAAATTCAAGAAAATAAACGGACAGAGTCCGGCCATAAAATGGACTTACCAACGGGGAGTTTTCGACTCACCCGACCTGTAAACACAATAAACAATCCATTGGGGAGCTCAGCTCACCCTCCACATACTCATCAACATAATAATAAATGGAAGCTCAGCTCCCTCATCCAATCCATCAAAATAGACTTAAAACATTAAGTTTACAGGTCCAACATGATAATAATATTACAGACCAAATTCAAATAATTACTGCTAACACATGCGGAAATTCTAGGAGTAATTAAAATTTACACAAATATCGATAAACCACCTGCGAAGTATAAAAGCGAGTTAACCTGAATAAATATCCTCCCGTGGCTGTAAAAATTTTTGAACAGGAGTGAGCGTTCGACTCAGAGAGTAAAATATCAATTTTAACCATAATCTCTATAACTACCTGTAACTAATGCACCCTGTAGAGTGAAATGCAACATCAACATCATATTCACATCATAGCATCAAAAAGGTAATTTGGAGCACTCACGCACCCTGTAGCATCAATCATAATATATTGGGAGCTGATCCCCTATACGACTCTCTTAAATCCAACTTTGGTGCCAAGAACTCAAGCCGGACTTTTGCTTAATAAACCAAATCGAGGTCCCAAATAAGAACTCAAGCCGTGACTACCCCTCGAAGGAACGGGTCCCAGCGAAGACTCAAGCCGTGACTGCCCCGTCCTATCCATAGTCCACACCACATCACACGCACGCCAACGCACGCACACTGCTCCAAATTACCACAACAACACTCATGGCACATTAACAGTTATGAATGCAACATAATTCGTGCCTAGAGTTTAACTACATAAATATATGCATATAAGTGATGCATGGGCATGCTGAACATATAATAATATCAAAATTACAATTAAAATTAATATTTTACTCACAAACTTGACGACAAATTACTGTGGCGGCTGGGCGGAGGAAGAAGGCTGTCCCGGCTCACCTGACAATTACATTACATCTATTTAATAAATTTGACTCAATACAAACAAAGAAAAAGATCAAGTACGTCCTAAGTCGTGCCGAAAATCCGGCAGAGTCTCCCCTATACCTAGGACCTACCCAACCTGCAAAAGGGCTAAAAACGCACTTCTATACTCACAATCCATACATCAGCTCAATCATATCACACAGCCCTCCCGCCCATCAAATCGATCATTCATCACAATACGCAAAATTTCAATTTTGTCCTTATTATTGATCATTTTTGCAAAAATTTCTCAAACAAGATCTAAAAATTATAAAACTTTGCCTCGGTCCTTAGCAATATTACTTAGCTATTGCAAAAAGTATGGTAAATTTCTAAGGTACGACGAATATTTTATTTATTTTTAATCCTATTTAAGCACTAGATTATTACGAAAAACAAGGTTCGGTTTACCTTTGCCGATTCCGACCGAACGCTCGACGGCGTCTGACAATGGGGGGCTAGCCAAAACCTCGGCCCAATTCGGAGACTTTTCCGGTAACGGGTTTTTCTGGCCCGAAATTTGCAGACCCGATCAACTGTCGAATTTCTGCGAATCGAGGATACCTACACGAAGCCCATAACACGGGGGTTAGTACATAAATTTTTCAGAATTTTCTAAGCTCATTTAATGCTCGAAAATACACTGCGAAGTTCCGTGGGACCCACCGAAAAACGGTGTCGAAAAAATTCAAAATTTATGTCGTTGCGAAGCTCTCGACGAATGGAGCGTGCTGGTGGCCTCGGTTTTCTCGTGGGATTCACGGTTTGAAAAATAGCCAAAAGTGAAATGGGCTAAAATCTTCCCGAGCAAAAATCGGACAATCCGCTCGATGGATTTCGGCGTTCTTGGTGTCTATGGAAAGCTCTCGCCGAGTAGATGATTTTGGACACAAGACCCGGTCCAATCGGTGGCCGGATCGGCCGGATTTGGCCGGAGAAGTCGAAGCGGCGCGCGTGCACGCAGGGGCGTTTTCACACGCAGCGTTTTCCGGCCGTCGGCGGCCGATCGGGCTGGTACGGGCGCTGTCAGCTGGCCGGGTCAAGGCGCGGGGGCGGAGAGGAGATAGAAACGAGAGAGAAAAGGGAGAGTGCCATCGCGCGCGGGAGAAGAAAAAGGAAGAAGGAAAAGGGCCGGTCCGATTCGATCGGTCCGATCCGGTCCGGTTCGATTCGGCCAGTTCGATTCGAAATACAAAATTTTAAATTTTCACTCTGCCTCGGGACCGAAAACGAGGTCCAAAAATTCCGAAAAAAATTTTATAAAACTCAGAAAAATACGTAGACTCCAAATATATTTTTAGTTTTGCCACGTGGTCTTTAAATTAATTTTTAAAAATCATCAAAGTTTATATTTTCGGAAAATCGAACCCGATTTTTAAAATCCGAAAAATCTCAGAAAAATTCCTAAAATTCAAATAAAATTAAAATACCAAAAATACTCATAAATAATAAAATTTTGGGGTGTTACATTCTTCCCCCCTTACAGAAAATTCGTCCTCGAATTTTTACACAAGGCAGAATAAAGTACATGATTATACATTGAACAGGTAAGGGTACTTGCTACGCATGTCCCGTTCTGACTCCCAGGTGCACTCTTCCACTGACTGACTCCTCCACAAAACCTTAACCATAGGGATCTGTTTTGATCTCAGCTGTCTCACTTGGTAGTCCACTATGGCTACAGGCTGCTCCTCAAATGTCAAGTTTTCTTTTAGCTCTATCACATCCGGCTGCAGTACATGAGAAGGATCGGGAATGTATTTCCTGAGCATGGAGATGTGAAACACGGGATGAACGTGAGAGAGGTTGGGTGGTAGCTCCAACCGGTAGGCAACTGCTCCTACTCTATCCGTAACCTCAAAAGGTCCAATATACCGAGGTGCCAACTTGCCCTTCTTTCCAAATCTCATGACTCCCTTCATTGGAGAAACCTTCAGGAATACATAGTCGCCCACTGCAAACTCCACATCCCTCCGTCTGGGGTCTGCATAACTCTTACTGCTCATCGAAAGCCGTCCTCGATGTTCCTGATTAAAGGAACGACCTCTGAAGTGTACTGCACTAGGTCTACATCATGCACCTTCGCTTCCCCCATTTCTGTCCAACATAGAGGAGACCTACACTTTCTTCCATATAGTGCCTCATAGGGTGCCATCCCTATGCTGGAGTGATAACTGTTGTTATAGGCAAACTCTACTAAAGCTAGCTGCTCATCCCATTGACCTCCAAAATCCAAGACACTCATGCGAAGCATGTCTTCCAGTGTTTGGATTGTCCTTTGATCGTCCCGTCTGCGAGGGTGGAAAGCCGCATCAAGTTCAATGTGTGCCAAGTGCTTCTGCAACTTTCTCCAAAATCGAGAAGTGAATCGGGGCCCTCTCGGATATTATGGAAGCCGGAACTCCATGCAATCTGACTATTTCTCGAATGTAGAGCCGGGCATACTGTGCCACAGAATATGTAGTCTTCACAGGTAAGAAGTGAGCTGATTTGGTCAAGCGGTCTACAATTACCCATATTGAATCATATCCTCGCGTGGTACGAGGCAACCCAGTCACAAAATCAATGGTGATCATTTTCCACTTCCATTTTGGGATAGGGAGCTCTTGCAGCTTCCCTGACGGTCTCTGGTGTTCAAACTTCACCTTCTGACAAGTCAAGCACTTGGACACAAAGTCTGCAATGTCTCTCTTCATGCCATTCCACCAATAGCTATCTTTCACATCATGGTACATCTTGGTGGAACCTGGGTGGACACTGTACAGTGTATAGTGTGCCTCTCGCATGATTTCATTCCTGAGGTTGTCCACATCGGGCACACATATCCTAGAACCTTGTACTAGGGCACCATCATTGGCAAATCCAAACTCACCACCTTCACCTTGCTGTACTCTTTCTATGATCTTCATCAATTGTTGGTCTCTGTGCTGGGAAACTCTAACTCTGTCCCTCAAGTCTGGCCTCACTGAAAAGTGAGCCAACAATACCCCCTCATCTGAAAGATCTAGGATTAAACCTTGATCCATCAACTCATGCACCTCTTGAATCAATGGTCTCTTCTCTACTGAAATGTGCGCCAAACTGCCATAAGATTTTCTGCTCAAAGCATCTGCTACAACATTGGCCTTCCCAGGGTGGTACTGGATGGTGCAATCATAGTCTTTCAGAAGCTCCATCCATCTCCTCTGTCTCAAGTTTAAGTCCCTCTGTTGGAAGATGTACTTTAAACTCTTGTGGTCGGTGTATACCTCGCACACTTCGCCATACAGGTAGTGTCTCCAGATTTTCAGTGCAAAGATTACAGCCGCCATTTCCAAATCATGGGTGGGGTAGTTCTGCTCATGCCTCTTCAGCTGCCTTGAAGCATCAGCCACTACCTTTCCATTCTGCATCAAAACACACCCTAGGCCAACTCTGGAGGCGTCACAATACACAGTGTATCCTTCACCACTCACAGGTAGTGTCAACACAGGGGTAGTGGTTAAACACTCCTTAAGCTTCTGGAAACTCACCTCACAGTCATCTGTCCAATTGAATGGAACATTCTTCCTGGTCAACTTAGTTAGGGGAGCCGCTATTCTGGAGAAATCTTGTACAAAACGCCTATAGTAGCCAGCTAAACCCAGAAAATTTCGCACCTCAGTGACTGTTGTAGGCCTAAGCCAATCAGTTACAGCTTCAATTTTCTTGGGATCCACTTGAATACCGTCTCTAGAAACCACGTGTCCCAAGAATGAGATGCTTTCTAGCCAAAATTCACATTTCGAAAATTTGGCGTATAGCTGGTGCTCCCTCAAAGTCTGCAACACCATCCTCAAGTGCCACACGTGTTCTTCCTCGGTCCGAGAGTACACCAAAATGTCATCTATGAATACGATGACAAAACGGTCCAAAAATGGCTTGAACACCCTGTTCATCAAGTCCATGAAGGTCTTTGGTGCATTAGTGAGTCCAAAAGACATCACCAAGAACTCATAATGACCATATCTTGTCCTGAAAGCCGTTTTGGACACGTCCTCATTCCTGATTCTCAACTGATGGTAGCCTGATCGCAGGTCTATCTTGGAAAAGAATCTAGCTCCTTGGAGCTGATCAAACAGATCATCGATCCGAGGAAGTGGATACTTGTTCTTCACTGTCACTTTGTTCAGCTGTCTGTAGTCAATGCACAACCTCAATGACCCATCCTTCTTTCTCACAAATAGAACAGGAGCACCCCAGGGTGAAGTGCTCGGACGTATGAAACCCTTGTCCAAAAGCTCCTATAGTTGCTCCTTCAGCTCTTTCAATTCTGCTGGTGCCATCCTGTAAGGTGGCATGGATATGGGGTTTGTACCCGGAATAACATCAATGCAGAACTCTATTCCCCTTTCTGGTGGCAACCCTGGAAGCTCTTCAGGGAAGACATCCATGAATTCTCTGACAACAGGAACATTTTCCATGCTGACATCTTCTACAGATGTATCTCTCACCAATGCCAAATACCCTTGGCATCCACGCCTCAACATTTTTCGAGCACTAATTGCTGACACCAAATTATACGGAGCCATGCTCCTGTCACCATCAAAGCTAAACTCTTCCACACCATGTATGTGGAAATACACCTTTTTGTTCCTGCAGTCTAAGGTGGCAAAATGAGTTGCCAACCAATCCATCCCCAGGATTACATCGAAATCCATTACTGGTAGAGGAACCAAGTCTGCTGGGAGGATCTTTCCATCCACTACCACTGGGCTACCCGGAAATACCATGTCTACATCTATGTTGTCACTAAGTGGGGTAGCTACTGACAAAGGGCACTCTAAAGTTGTAGGGTTTCTACCCAACCTCATGGCAAACACAGGGGAGACAAATGAGTGCGTAGCACCCGGATCTATCAAAACACGAGCCTCATAAGAACAGACCAGAAGAATACCTGCCACAACTGCATTTGAAGCTTGAGCATCCTGGTGGGTCAGGGTGAAAACCCGAGCTTGACCCCTACCCTGAGTGGCAGAACCCTAATACTGACTTCTACCTCCTGATCTGCCTCCAAATCCATGTCCCCTTGTCCTCGGCCTGTTGGCCATCGAATCGATCACTGCCATGTTGGAAGCGCCAGGATACAACTGTCGAGGAACATTCGCAACAGAACCCTGTGACCCCATCTGTGGCTCGCTGAACATGGGGCATTCTCTAGCAAAGTGACCCGGTTGGTCACACCTGAAGCATACTCCTGATCCCATCAAACAAGGTCCTGAATGTCCTCTTCCACACTGTGCACAAGGTGCCAAGGAGGATCTGAGCCGGACCAGGCTGCACTGAATCGTGACCACCGCCGATCCGCACTAGTTCAATCCTCGTGGTTTGTGTCTAAAACCACTTTTCTTGTTCCTACTCTTTCCTCTGTAATTACTCTGGCCACCACTATCCGGAGTACCCATGGAAGGGACACCTGAGGAACCCTCTGCTCTATTTTTCTTTGCTCTTCCGCTGTCATCTACAGCATAACTGATCTCAATCTGTCTAGCTCGGTCAACCACCACATCAAAAGACTGATCAAACATCATGGCTAGGTTTGCATATCTCCTGTCAAGCCCCTTTAGGAATCTTATCACCTTCATAGTCTCAGAGATATCTTTGTAGGGGCATATCTGCTCAATTCCGAAATTCTCAGTAGCATATTCATCTACTGCACTGCCATTCTGTCTTAAGGCCTCAAAGGCCCATCGCTTCGATCTCTGAAACTTTCTGGCACAAACCGGTTGATAAAAAGTTCCACAAACTGAGCCCATGTCAAACCCTCCATCCGGGGTAACACGTAGTCATTCATCCATTACCTAGGCATGGGCCCCATGACGTGCTGCATACACTCTATCAATCTTCTATCACCAATCAGACTGCTCTCGCCGTCATAGAATCCAAAACCGATATGCATCGTCGACACATCATAGGTACGTGCACCAACTTCTTGAAATTTATGATCTGCTTGTAAGATTCCTCTCTTGGTGCGGTGGATCTGCTTTGTGGAGGGTGGACCATATCTGCGCCATCATGTCGATGGTTCTCTGCACCACTAGAGTAGCTGCCATGGGGTCCATGGGACCTGTGCCATAAAGGATTGATCTCAGATCTTGGGTGGCTGCTCCTCTACTTGAGCGACTCTAGGCCTCCTACCCCGCCTCCTCGGGCAGCGCCTCATCCTGTCCGACACCTCGTCGGGCACATCCGTTCAGTGCGATGGCGCTCTCCGCTTCTACGCATTTTCTGAAATTCAAGACATTAGCCCACAAAATTCAAAACTGCACATTACACAACTCTATAGACTCATATTTATACATAACATATGGAGCAGAAACTAGAAGCAAAGATGACAATGCAAGACGAATGTGGACCCTATATTTCCGCATGTGACTCCTAGTAGACTCTTCCCAACACTTTAGACAACATTCCCTAAGAATCTGGAGCCTAAGCTCTGATACCACATTTGTCACGACCCAACCTATGGGCCGGACCGGAACTAGGACCTGGGCCAGCCTAAAGCCCCCGAGGCCCGTAGTAAGCCTTAACTATTCATTTACCCAATTCTAAGGCCCATTGGGCCCAAATTCAAGAAAATAAACGGACAGAGTCCGGCCATAAAATGGACTTACCAACGGGGAGTTTTCGACTCACCCGACCTGTAAACACAATAAACAATCCATTGGGGAGCTCAGCTCACCCTCCACATACTCATCAACATAATAATAAATGGGAGCTCAGCTCCCTCATCCAATCCATCAAAATAGACTTAAAACATTAAGTTTACAGGTCCAACATGATAATAATATTACAGACCAAATTCAAATAATTACTGCTAACACATGCGGAAATTCTAGGAGTAATTAAAATTTACACAAATATCGATAAACCACCTGCGAAGTATAAAAGCAGGTTAACCCAGAATAAATATCCTCCTGTGGCCTGTAAAAATTTTTGAACAGGAGTGAGCGTTCGACTCAGAGAGTAAAATATCAATTTTAACCATAATCTCTATAACTATCTGTAACTAATGCACCCTGTAGAGTGAAATGCAACATCAACATCATATTCACATCATAGCATCAAAAAGGTAATTTGGAGTACTCACGCACTCGTAGCATCAATCATAATATATTGGGAGCCGATCCCTATGACTCTCTTAAATCCAACCTGGTGCCAGCGAAGAACTCAAGCCGGACTTTCGCTTAATAAACCAAATCGAGGGTCCCAGCGAAGAACTCAAGCCGTGACTACCCCTCGAAGGAACGGGTCCCAGCGAAGAACTCAAGCCGTGACTACCCCGTCCTATCCATAGTCCACACCACATCACACGCACGCCAACGCACGCACACTGCTCCAAATTACCACAACAACACTCATGGCACATTAACAGTTATGAATGCAACATAATTCGTGCCTAGAGTTTAACTACATAAATATATGCATATAAGTGATGCATGGGCATGCTGAACATATAATAATATCGAAATTACAATTAAAATTAATATTTTACTCACAAACTTGACGACAAATTACTGTGGCGGCTGGGCGGAGGAAGAAGGCTGTCCCGGCTCACCTGACAATTACATTACATCTATTTAATAAATTTGACTCAATACAAACAAAGAAAAAGATCAAGTACGTCCTAAGTCGTGCCGAAAATCCGGCAGAGTCTCCCCTATACCTAGGACCTACCCAACCTGCAAAAGGGCTAAAAACGCACTTCTATACTCACAATCCATACATCAACAGTTCAATCATATCACACAGCCCCTCCTGGGCCCATCAAATCAGTCATTCATCACAATACGCAAAATTTCAATTTTATCCTTATTATAGATCATTTTTGCAAAAATTGCTCAAACAAGCTCTAAAAATTATAAAACTTTGCCCCGCGGTCCTTAGCAATATTACTAAGCTATTGCAAAAAGAATCGTAATTTTCTAAGCTACCACGAATATTTTATGGATTTTTAATCCTATTTAAGCACTAGAAAATTACGAAAAAACAAGGTTCGGGTTTACCTTTGCCGATTCCGACTTCGGGAACGCGCTCGGGACGTCTGACAATGGGGGGCTAGCCAAAACCTCGGCCCAATTCGGAGACTTTTCCGGTAACGGGTCTGTCTGGCCCGAAATTTGCAGACCCGATCAACTGTCGAATTTCCGCGAATCGAGGATACCTACACGAAGCCCATAACACGGGGGTTAGTACATAAATTTTTCAGAATTTTCTAAGCTCATTTAATGCTCGAAAATACACTGCGAAGTTCCGTGGGACCCACCGAAAAACGGTGTCGGAAAAATTCAAAATTTATGTCGTTGCGAAGCTCTCGACGAATGGAGCGTGCTGGTGGCCTCGGTTTTCTCGTGGGATTCACGGTTTTCGAGAAATCTAGCCCAAAAATCGAAATAGGCTAAAATCTTCCCGAGCAAAAATCGGACAATCCGCTCGATGGATTTCGGCGTTCTTGGTGTCTATGGAAAGCTCTCGCCGAGTAGATGATTTTGGACACAAGACCCGGTCCAATCGGTGGCCGGATCGGCGGTTGGCTCGAGAAGTCGAAGACGCAGGGCTGCCACGCGTTTTGCCGGCCGGCCGGTTGGCCATGCGCTACCGTCACCGCTGGTGGCCGGCCGGGGCGGAGAGGAGAGAGAAACGAGAGAGAAAAGGGAGAGTGCCATCGCGCGCGGGAGAAGAAAAAGGAAGAAGGAAAAGGGCCGGTCCGATTCGACCGGTCCGATCCGGTCCGGTTCGATTCGGCCGGTTCGATTCAAAATACAAAATTTTGAATTTTCACTCTGCCTCGGGACAGAAAATGAGGTCCAAAAATTCCGAAAAAAATTTCATAAAACTCAGAAAAATACGTAGACTCCAAATATATTTTTAGTTTTGCCACGTGGTCTTTAAATTAATTTTTAAAAATCATCAAAGTTTATATTTTCGGAAAATCGAACCCGATTTTTAAAATTCGAAAAATCTCAGAAAAATTCCTAAAATTCAAATAAAATTAAAATACCAAAAATACTCATAAATAATAAAATTTTGGGGTGTTAGAACTGAGATTGATTATTAATGATAAATTTTTAATTTTTAATACATGTTAAATAAAAAATATATTAATAAATAAATTATTATTTAAAAGAAATATATATGACTAGAGAGACTAATTAAAACATTATGAAACTCTTTCTTAATTTCAGATAGGATTGTGTAATTAATTTGTTTTGGATCAAATTAAATTAAAATAATTTAAAAAAATAATATTAATCAAATTGAATAGAATTGAATTGTCACGACCCAACCTATGGGCCGGACCGGCACTAGGACCTGGGCCAGCCTAAAGCCCCCGAGGCCCGTAGTAAGCCTAACTATTCCTTAACCCAACTCTAAGGCTCATTTGGGCCCAATTTCAAGAAAACAACAGGACAAAGTCCGGCCATAAAATGGACCTTTCAACGGGGAGTTTTTAACTCACCCGACCTGTAAACAAAATAAATACTCAATTGGGGAGCTCAGCTCACCCTCCACATACTCATATCAGCATAAAAATAAATGGGAGCTCAGCTCCCTTATCCAATCCACCAAACATGCATAGAATATTAAGTTTACAGGTCCAATTCAAATAATATTTCTATCACATGCGGAAATTCTAGAAGTTTATAAAATTACACAAACATAAATAGATGACCTGCGAGGGAGAAAAGCAAGTTAACCTCAAAAATTATCCTCCTGTGGCCTGGAAAAATATTGAACAGGAGTGAGCGTTCGACTCAGAGAGTAAAATATCAATTTTAACCATAATCTCTATAACTATATAAAACTAATGCACCCTGAAGAGTGAAATGCAACATCAACAACATTTTCACATCATAACATCAAAAAGGTAATTTGGAGCACTCACACACCCAGTAATATCAAACATACTATAAGGGAGCTGATCCCCTATACAGCTCTCTTAAATCCAACCTGGTGCCAGCGAAGAACTCAAGCCGGACTTTTGCTTAATAAACCAAATCGGGGCTCCCAGCGAAGAACTCAAGTCGTGACTACCCAGAAGGATCGGGTCCTAACGAAGAACTCAAGCCGTGACTACCCGTCCTATCCATAGTCCACACCACGTCACACGCACGCCAACGCACGCACACTGCTCCAAATTACCATAACAACATCCATGGCACTTTAACAGTTATGAATGCAACATAAATCGTGCCTAGAATTTAACTACATAATTATATGCATATAAGTGATGCATGGGCATGCTTGAACATATAATAATATCGAAATTACAATTAAAATTAATATTTTACTCATAGACTTGACATCGGTCACTGTGGCGGCTGGGGGGAGA
The DNA here is from genome assembly GCF_030052815.1 of Hevea brasiliensis. NCBI lineage: Eukaryota > Viridiplantae > Streptophyta > Magnoliopsida > Malpighiales > Euphorbiaceae > Hevea > Hevea brasiliensis. Next base: position 94,760,798 of record NC_079502.1, read on the forward strand.
AGAAGAAGGCTGTCTCGGCTCACCTGACAATTGCATTACAATTATTTAATGCAAATGACTCAACACAAATCAAGAAAAGACCAAATACGTCCTAAGTCGTGCCGAAAATCCGGCAGAGTCTCCCGTATACCTAGGACCTACCCAACCTGCAAAAGGGCTCAAAACACACTTCTATATTCGCAACCCATATATCCACAATTCAATCACATCACACAGCCCCTCCTGGGCCCATCAAATCAATTATCCATTACAATATGTAAAATTTTAATTTAGTCCTTATAATTGATTATTTTTGCAAAAACTGCCCAAACAAGCTCTAAAAATTCTAAAAATTTATCCCGCAGTCCCTAGCAATATTACTAGGCTATTGCAAAAAGAATCATAATTTTCTGAGCTACCACAAATATTTTATGGATTTTTAATCCTATTTAAACACTATGAAATTACGAAAAAGCAAGGTTCTGGTTTACCTTTGCTGATTTCAACTTCTGAAACGCGCTCGGGATGTCTGACAATGGTGGGGTAGCCAAAACCTCGATCCAATTCGGAGACTTTTCCAGTAACGGGTCTGTCTGACCGAAAATTCACAGACCTGGACAACTGTCGAATTTCCGCGAATTGAAGATACCTACACGAAGCCCATAACACGGGGGTTAGTACATAAATTTTTCAAAATTTTCTAAGCTCATTTAATAATCGGAAAAACACTGCGAAGTTTCGTGGGACCCACCGAAAAACGGTGTCCGAAAAATTCAAAATTTATGTCACCGTGAAGCTCTCGACGAGTGGAGCCTTCTATTACTCTCGACTTCTGTTACTCTCGGTTTTCTCATGGGGTTCACGGTTTGCGAGAAATCTAGCCCTAAAAATTGAAATGGGCTAAAAACTTCCCGGGTAAAAATCGGACAAACTGCTCGACGGATTTCAATGTTCTTGGTGTCTATGGAAAGCTCTCGACGAGTAGATGAGTTTAGACACAAGACCCGGTCCGATTGGTGGCCGGATCGGCCGGATTTCGGCCGGGAAGACGAACGGTCCCGGGCGCGCGTCGCTCCACTTCGGGAGCCGTTTTTCGGCGTTCCAGGAGGCGGCCGGTGGACTGGGATGGCTGGGGGTGGGCGCCTGCGAGCTGGGGTGGCAGGGGAGGTGGCGGCGCGGCAAGGGGAGGAGGGAGGAGAGAGAAAAAGGGAGAGAAGGGGAGGAAGGTCGAGACGCGCGGAAGAAAAGAGAAGAAGAAAAAGGAGCCGGTCCGATCCGGTCCGGTTCGATTCGGCCGGTTCGATTTAGAATACAAAATTTTAAATTTTTACTCTGGCTCGGTACAGAAAACAAGGTCTAAAATTTCTGAAAAAATTTCAGAAAACTCAAAAAAATTCGTAGAGTCCAAATATATTTTTAGTTTTGCCACGTGGTCTTTAAATTAATTTTTAAAAATCATCAAAGTTTATATTTTCGAAAAATCGAATCCGATTTTTAAAATCTGAAAAATCTCAAATAATTTCTTAAAATTTAAATAAAATTAAAATATCAATATTACTTATAAAATAATAAAATTTAAAATTTTTGGGGTGTTACATGAATTGAATGAAAATTTTTTATTCTAGTTCGATTTAATTTATTAATTTGAGCACATTTTATAAGTTTTTTTAATTTATATTTTTTTATTTTTTAAGTGTTATTATAAATTTCATAAATTATATAAAAACTTATAAAATAAAAAGTTTATAAATTAAACAAATCGAGAAATTCAATTTTTATTTTTTTTTATAAAATAATCAAACTAAATTACTTAATTTAATTTTTCCTTAACCTTATGTTATAACAACTATACCATAAATTAAAAATCTTCTACCTCATAATAATCACTTTAAATGGAGAAATTGTAATATAACTTGACTATTCTATATAAATCTATATACAAAAGTGATAAATCAATTACAAAATATTAAATAAATATTAATAAATTTTATGAAATTTAATTTATTCATATCTTAAAATTATTTTTTCTAATTATAATTTTTTCCTTATTTATCACTCTAGGAAAGATTTATCATTTCAAATATTAATATTATATTTTGTAAATATTTTTCTGCTTAAAGTTTAAACGGCAGCGATTCATTTCCTTAACGGCTTCACCTTATCACATGCAAACCCACGCCCACTAAGTATACGCGTACGTGACTGCAATCAGTGCATGGTCGGTCATGGCGATTGCAACGAGGACGCGCACCCCCATTTGACGGAGTAAGCGAATCAACATCAAACGCTGTATCTTCTTTTCTCTGTATCTTCTTTTCTCCCTCCATATCCATCTATATTTGACCCCTCCCAAACCTCCACCTCCACAGAACAAAACACACTACCAAACGCAGAAACTGATTCTTTTTTACATAGTATATAAATCACTTCAAGCGGCGCGTGTTTTCACTTTCCAATGGGCCAGTCAGCTTCCAGTTCCACCGCCAATTCTGCCATCGATTGGATTTTAACTCCGCCTATTGTTTCTTCCGAATCGCAATTGCCAGAGCTCGCTGACGATATAACTGCTGATGTTGATTATACGGAGGATATTCCTGACGAGTGTTTGGCTTACATTTTCCAATTCCTCTCTGCGGGAGACCGAAAACGATGCTCCTTGGTCTGCCGGCGGTGGTTACTCGTTGACGGCAATAGCCGCCAACGGCTTTCTCTACATGCGAAAGTGGAGATTTTTTCTTATGTTCCTTCTCTGTTCACACGGTTCGACTCGGTCACTAAACTCGCTTTGCGTTGTGATCGCAAATCCATAAGCTTAAACGATGATGCTTTTGTCATGATCTCCGTCCGTTGCCAGAATCTCGAGCGCCTTAAGCTCCGTGGCTGCCGCGAAATCACTGATAATGGTATGGCCGCATTTGCTGAAAATTGCAAAAAATTGAGAAAGCTCTCTTGCGGCTTGTGCGCTTTCGGCGCCAACGGCATAAACGCGTTGTTGGATCACTGCAAGGCGCTGGAGGAGCTCTCTATTAAGCGGCTCAGGGGAATCCATGACGGAGCCAATATGATCAGGTCCGGAGCTGCCGCTCCGTCTTTGAAATCAGTTTGCTTGAAGGAGCTAGTCAACGGTCAGTCTTTTGAAGAGCTAGTGATCGGTGCTAAAAATCTTAGAACCTTGAAAATTATTCGGTGTTTGGGTGATTGGGATAAGGTACTTCAAATTATTGGAAACGAAAACAGTTTCTTGATTGATGTTCACCTTGAAAGGATTCAAGTGAGTGATATTGGTCTTGCAGCGATTTCGAAATGTGTAAATATGGAGATTTTGCGCATCGTGAAAACCCCAGAATGTTCGGATTTAGGGCTTGTTTGTGTGGCGGAGAATTGCAAGCAACTAAGGAAGCTTCACATAGATGGATGGAGGACTAATACAATTGGAGATGTGGGTTTAATGGCCGTGGCCAAACAATGTCCAAATCTACAAGAGCTGGTTTTGATTGGTGTTAATGCGACGCATGCGAGCTTGGCAGCGATTGCTGCTAATTGCCAAAAACTGGAACGATTAGCACTGTGTGGGAGTGGAAGCATTGGTGATAATGAGATTGCTTGCATTGCAGCTAAATGCGTGGCATTGAAAAAGCTGTGTATAAAGGGATGTGCTATTTCTGACATTGCAATCCAAGCTCTTGCTTGGGGATGTCCCAATTTGGTTAAGATCAAGGTGAAGCAATGCAGGGGAGTGAGCAGTGAATTTGTGGAATGTTTGCAGCAGCAAAAAGCCTCACTACTTGTTAATATTGATGCTGCCAGTGACAATGAAGGTTTAGATGTTAGTTTGAGCGATGGTGGAGGTCAAGAAAGTGGTTTAGAGTTTCCAGTGATGGGTGGTCAAGTGGCTGTTGCTGATGGTCCATCGATTCGTAACGGGAGACCGGCATTGTTTGGAGCGAAGGTTGGGCTGCTTGCAAGTAGGAATTTAGTGGCTCGTGCAATTAGCAGATGGTCAAGCAATGAAGATGGTAGTTCAAATAACAACTTGTGAATGTTTTTGTCAGACTTACATTTTCATGGGATAATTTTCTTCCCTGTTTTTCGTCTTGTTCATTGTGAATGTGGGAAATCCTCATCAATTGCTCAATCCTGATTCTCCTCTAAACATCCTTAAAATGAATTGAAATAGAGTTCTTCAAATTCATGCCCAGATTCATCTATCTTAAAATGTGCCTCAACATTTGCTGTTTCAATAAGCAACCTATGCTTGATGGTGAGAGAGAGAGAGAGAGAGAGAGAGAGAGAGATGGTAATGTTTTTGAAAATGCTACAATTTCCCTGTTTTAACGACTTACAAATGAAAAGGAATGTTTTCACTCACTTTCATAATAATCTTCTTCATCTCCAAAACTGAAAACTGAAGCATCCGCCTTGATATCACTCACCCTGACAGAATCCAGGTTTCGAATGGCCTGAGGCAGGTTTCTGAATCCCATCAACAGTTTGCCCCTTTGAAGCATTAATATGGGCAAATTCTCAACTCCCAAGCAACATTTGCTTGGTTCCATGTGCTAAGCTCCTCATTTGCTCTGTTGTGATGTTAGATGGGCGACTAGATTGAGTGGATCCAACTCCAGAATTGGTAGCTTGCCTGCTCTTTGGACTGCTAGTTTCTTCTCCATCACTATCCGAGAATATATCATCTTCATCTCGGAGACTTATCTTTGGTTGGAATTTGTTGGAACTTTACTACTTGGCGTCGGAATATAACCTGAACTTGTAGTACCATCGGATCCTTTAGCGGCAGTATCAGCTTTAGACCTTGCTGGCATCGCAACTTCAACTTGAAACCCTGGAGAAGGCAGTTTTCTCTGCAAAGCACAGTCGAAAGGCCATCAAAAGAAAGCAGGTGAGAAAAGAGAAATCTAACTTGACTACTGTCTGATGTATCTACTGAATAAGATAAATAACAAAAAGACAGCATCATTTACCTTGTCAAAACCCATCAAGATCGGATCCATTTAGTGTTTCTCTATTATCTGTCATTGTTGTATTTAACCATCTGAAGCACGAAAAGTTGAAAGGAGACAAGAAGGGGAAAAGAGGCATCTTCAGTCTCAAGAATTATAATAGAAAGAAGGCTCCCTTAAATTTTGACAAGCAATTTCTACAAATGGCCAACTCTTTTAGCATAATGTCCTAATAGGTGTTTCAAATAGGGAGTTCACAAACCAGTAGAAATCTCCTTGACGATCATGAAAATGGATTTTGAAGTTCCCAACGAACTCCGTCAGGCCAGGCTCCCCTGGTAGAGCAAATACCACAATCCCTTTCGTTGGTGCACTAATCCAGAAATCTTCTGGCTGCAAAAGTGTATTTGGCATGCTTGGATCATAAATTTTAAATATGATTAGCACAAAGTAAGAAATTAATAAACAAAGTAATTAATTAGACCACAACAAAACAACTTGAGTAAAGATCTACCATTAAATCCTTAGTTCTGGGATGCTTTTTTGTTGAGAACAGAACCCCTCTCAATAAAGGAAAACGCATCTGTTTATACATTTGCATATTAAACACAAAAGTTGATGGAAAACGAATCAAAAAGTGATGGAAAACTGAGCAAAAAGAATGTGTAAATGCATATTCCTACCATCAAGACTTTCTAATGATAAAAATAACACAACACCGCCTATGCTGGTACTAACAAGAAGCATTCTTATCTTTCCTAGTTTTTCAAATAATTTATTGCATTCATATCTTATTCTTTTTTTTTTCTTCCTGTCAAACACTAGAATTCTCCAATTGAAACCTTAATTGCCCACATACTGTTCTATACATCCATGTAAGAGAAATTTCAGTAGTCTGAATGTTTTACCATTATCATCATTATTATTTTGAATGGAGTTTAGATCATAAATCAATCTTTGGAACTTAGTTGATATGGGAAATTCAAAGGGAGCTCTACCAACTTGAATTTTTGTGTGCATTATTGCATTGCTCTTAAGACTAGTTAACTACTTTATTCTAAATGGTCAATTCAGAAAATGATTCAGGTAAAATTATGGGACAATAGAAGTGATCAGAAACAATAACATGCTGCTAAAGCGAGTTAAAGATGTCAAAAAAGATATTTGTTGTAAATAATTAATAAGAAAATAAAACACAATTTGATTTAAGAATGAATTTGCTGAGGGGAAGTCGCGGCATACCGCTATGATTTCACATGGTAATAGAGGGCCTTATCCAATAAGGACATTTGTGAAGCCGTAATTCCCTACGCATGCACCTGTATGACTACAGCTTCAGCAACTCAGTGAAGACAACTTAATCAAGTTTGAGAGACACCAAAAATATACCTTCATTCAGGCTGATTTTCTCCATTGAAGTATGTTAATATACGTTCGAATTATTTGACATAACTCTGCAAAATGCATAAAATAATGACTTTTTATTAAAGATCAAAAGAAAAAAAAAAGGCATTTCTCAATGAGATTGACTAACAATCTGACTTGGTAGAACTAGAGCCTTCCATCCACGCATCTTTTCTGGTTGAAGCAATCAATGGCCTCGTTGGCTGTTGGAAAGAACTGTACACAGAAGGCAAAGAAAATAATAATACGATGAAGGAAAAAATTGCCTATATAACCCATATAAGAATGAAGTTCCACAAAACTACCCCCAACTCTTAATGAGATTCTGTTGAAGCCTCACCTTAAGGAACAGAAGTAGGCTACTTACCATTAAACCTGTACTGCCCATACCAGCTTTACAGTGTACTATCACGACATTTTCTATGTGCTTCTTCAACCACGAGCATGCACTTTTACAAAATGATGTTATCAGATGAAGGGGAGGACAATTATGGTCATCAAATGGGAAGCAAGCTACCTGCAGCGGGAAGACATGCTTAGAAGCTTAAATCAAATATTCCACCCAATAGAATTTTATAAATAGCAGTTCATTCTCAATAACTAAGATCTGCTCTGTATAAACTATATATTCACAGACATGTTATACAAATTGAACTAGCAATATATGGCAGACATAGTCATCATTGTTTTTGCACTATTTATTTTGGGCACAATAGATATCAATGTTTCAGTAAAACATTAAAATTAACATATGACAAATTGTACTCTTCAAGTTGTACCTCGGTACATTCAGTCATTGTCACATCCACACAACATATATTACAACTACTTTCTATTTTTCATAAGATATTATTTATAAGACAAAATGTTATTCACAACTTATTCAACACATGAACATGAAGTCAATTGTAACTAACCATGCAATTCAATAAGTAGACAAACCTTAGAAATATTGACAATGCTGAAAATTTTTCTTATTGATTTTTTTAGTAAAGTGCACTCAGCAATTGATTGACAACCAAGGGCAATGAATCCTCTATTTTTGCTAACTATTGAAGTCATCTTTCTGAGACAGCATCATCAACAAACACAAAACTCAATTTCATACACAAATATTATTCTAAGATTTAAGAGATGATTCAATTTTTTAAAAAAGCTGAACAAAATTGAAACAAATTAGTTTTCAGAAAATTAATGCATTAACAGGGGAAAAAATCGCAGGAAGAATTTATATTGCCATCATACCATGACAGGTAGAAATAAATCAGCAATTGTACAACATAAAACCCAAAATCAGTATTGAGATCAACTCAAACACTAGTCCAATGATCGTCATGAACCATACACAAATAACTTATAAAGAAGCAACTGATGCTTATTGGACCTAATGAGGAGATCTCTAAATTTTTCAGATACACTGCAATAAAAACAAGTCAAGCACTGATTTTTCCTAAACTTGATCTTGACATCAAATAAAATCAGAATAGTTTAAGGAAAACGAAAAGAAAATTACACCTTCCCCTCAAACCTCGACGCCTCATACAATCCCTCAGAACAAAGGTTGTACACTTTGTATTTTCCCTGCATAGAGGACATGTCAATATCATCAACGTAAGATCTTCAACACAAACACTTTGTATTGATATAACCTATTCATGCTTCTAGCCTATAAATTCAATATAGATTTTCATTAATTCATAAATACACATGCATAGATATTACATTGTGATGGATCTCAAAGAAATTAATCACTTCTTCCATGTGATTCCGATAGAACCCCTGCACTAGTTTTTTGAGTTCATACATTGTTTAGCTTATAAAGTGAACTTCCACAATGTGAACTAGATATATGTTTACCTCAAAGAATCCAAAAAGCCCAGAGATTAAATCACCAGTAGGGAACCCAATAGCAACTATCTTTTCGCTGATATAAGCCATATCCAAATCAAACCCTCCCTCCTATAAATTTACAAAATGGAGTTAACGACCTTTATTCCAGAAAATTTATATGCTAAAGCAAAACTTAGGATACAGAAGAAAGAGAAGTGGAGTCCTAATCTCAGATTGTAGCTGTAAACCAGTTAAATATGAACTTGCCAATAGACAGCAGCAACATGAGCAAGATACCTGGTATCTATGTTTATTTTGAGATACAACATGATGTGCCTTGACTTGCATAGCCTTCACAGCACTTCGAGATGAATCAGCCAAACCTTTAGGGAAAGATTCAATAACACCAGCTTGTTCAAATGGTGTGCTGCCTTGAGAACTCTCGTTCATTCCTGGAGTCATTGAAGAAAAATGCAATCCAAGGCCACTAGTGAAACGAGCAAATGTAGAAATGCCAAAAGTTCCAGTGTGGTAGTCTGTTGGCGGTCATGTTGGTTGTGGCAGGTTCAAACTACCCCTAGATGGTATGCCTGAAGCCGGTGATTCACCTAATGTACCATCATGCCTTGTGGCAGTGTTTGCAGAAGTCTCAGAATTGGAAGCTTTGGCAAGGGAATCACTATTAGACACTTTGTAAGGAGGTGCGATAGAAGAAGCTTAAGCAAGCAGGTTGAGATGATGAGTCAGCAGATTCAGAATCCATTCTTTTAATCGACTGTGGTGTCTAAGCACTGGTCCAGTAAGAAGCCAAGTTACAGAGCCTGTAAAATATCAAGCATGAGAGACCAGAATATGAGAAACCAGAAAGTAAGAAACTTTGATACACAAAGCTTACAACAGACCAAGTAAACGAAATTCTAAGAATACAAAATGGGAGAAAGACACAGAACGTCTCAGCGATTCTAATGGAAGCTTAATTGTGGGAGTGGGATTCAAAAAAAATAAAAAAATAAATAACAGCAACAATAATCACAATGGGCAGATGAAATGGCAAACGATTAATTCTAGCAAAAGTAAACAAATGATCAAGCACGATCATCTGACAAAATAGAAGCATTAGCAAGTGCTTTCAGACCTCTCTGGTACTAAAGTATTAAAGTTTTGAGCTTTGAGTAATCAGGCTACTGTTTTTCTTTTTTTTTTTTTAACACAAAATGCTAAATGCAAGAAACATGAGGAAAAGGGGATTCAAACATGCTAAATGCACAAAATATTCAATAGCCTGTCCATGCTTTTTAGAATGGTGGATTCAATGGGCAGTGAAACAACACGCACACAACAAAAGAAAGGATAAGATCTGATGCCAAATCTTGAACAAGTATTGAAGTCGCATTTGCGAAATATAAAGAGATTTGGGATGAAAATTTCAGCATTGGATCACTTACCAGATGCGAATCCTGAACCAGGAAAATTAAACAGCAAAATGGAAGTTAGTTCTGAGAAAAGTTGCGCCAAACATGAACTTTGGTCATCTCTCTGATCACGTCACCCGCTCTCCTCGTTCAGGGCTCAAAATGAAATAATATGAAAAAAAAAAATCCTCTAATTATAATATCCATGGGCCAGCGCCCAAAAGTCTTCCGTGTGATGTCAAAGTTTTTGGAGGACCAGCCAGTAGGAATCCTCCTTCGTTCATATTTCCTTAATCTAGTAATTTAGTGAATTGAAAAATAAAAATTTTAGAAGATTTTTATTTTTCTCTAAAAATCAAACTTTAAATAAAATTTTTATTTTTCTCTAAAAATCAAACTTTAAAAAATCTTTCACTGTTCAAATACAAATTTAAAGTTTTAAACCTTAAAAAAACCTCTCATTACTTTTAAAAGCCTCTCCCAAACCAAAGGTTAGGTGGAGATTAGTTGATTTGTGGGTCTAATTTTAATTGATTGGATTTGTTAGGCTTATTGTTATTACACAGTGTAGGATTTTTTTGATCTAGGCCCAGGTTGTATTTTCTTGTGTTTCTGTGCTTATGGGCTTTTTAACGTGAGATGTGATGTCAGACTTTAGCTCGATCTGAGCCGCCTAAGTCTGATTTAAGCCTAATACTAATATTTCAGATTAAATTGGACTGGAGTGAACAAATTCGTGAACCTTTAATTTACTCGGCCGATTTCTGACCCAATCGGACCTTGGCCATGCTTACGCTCCCCTATAAATACATTTAAGAGAACCGCTACTTATCAGCCGGGCCGACATATGGACAGTGTACAGCCCGGTGGAGCCCTCCCCGGGGACGATCTCTCCTCCCTATCTTCGTCCCCTGTCACTATCTTTTCACGGTGGACCTTCGCCGTTTCGCGGCGTTGCCAGCACCTGCTGGACAAGACGGTTCCGCATATCCTTTACCGATGGATCGCCTGTCTCTTCGTTGCTTTCATCTACGCCGTGCGCGTGTACTTCGTCCAGGGTTTTTACATCATCACCTACGGCCTCGGCATATATATGCTTAACCTCTTGATAGGGTTTCTCTCTCCGCAGATTGACCCCGAGATCCATGACGGGCCTACCCTCCCTACCCGTGGATCCGACGAGTTCCGCCCCTTCGTTCGCCGCCTTCCCGAGTTCAAGTTTTGGTACGATTAATCACTGCTGAGAGCTGATTTATTCTCTATTTGGTTGACTCGTTTTATTTATTCATTCTGTCGTTCGTTTGATGAGCAGTTTTTGGTTAATTGATATGGATTTTCTGATTATTGATAATGTGCGCGAAATTGGAGCGAAACTAATGTTATGATGGAAAATTGAATTTGATTTGTGATTTTTTTTTTGGTGGTTAGATTAAAGAATGATGAAGAACTTGATTTGTTTCATAAAATAAATAATGTGCTCCTTGAAATTTGTGTTGGAGGTGATTCTTAGAACCCAGAAAGGCAATTAGGAAAATTGATCATACAAATAAAATAATACTCCATCATGAAAACTAATAGGATAAATAGAAAATGGTTGAGAAAACAGAAGCAATCAAAAGAATTTAGAAATTTTAATATCTATATAAGCTGAATTAAGAGACCGGTGGAGATGGGCTTTCACCTGATAAAGCAAAGCAATCTGTCTCTCTCTCTTTTTTTTTTTTTTGCATTAGACACTTTTTATTACTATGTATTCTCTTATAAGGCTTCCTCTTGCATTTAATTGTTCTTTAGGATTCAAGACTTAGTTTGGGTAGGTGTGTATTTGAAATGATTGAGGATTAGGATTTATGTTTCAATTGAAAAAAATTATAAAACTTCAATATAATATCAAATTCAAATACCTTATCATTTGAATTTCACACCTATCCAAATGGGAAGCATTGTAATTTGCAATGCTGGTGGCTTTTATTTATTTATTTATTTATTTATTTATTTTACTACCATTTTCATTTTTATGTTGGAATTGTGAAATCTTTTTCTGTTTCAACTTATTTAAGTTTCTTCATTATTACTCTTGTATAGGTACTCTATTACCAAGGCTTTCTGCATTGCTTTTCTCTTGACATTCTTTGATGTCTTTGATGTACCTGTCTTTTGGCCAATACTCCTTTTCTATTGGCTGTTTCTGTTTGTTCTCACCATGAGGAGGCAGATAATGCACATGGTCAAATACAGATATGTTCCATTCTCTTCTGGTAAACAGGTATGCACAAACACTCGATACTCTTTAAACTTACCATGTACATTGTTCTTTAGCCTTTAGGACTGTGAATGGGCTGAACCAAGTTTAGCTTTGAGGAGTTCAAGCTTGGTTCTCCAAATTTTTAATAAGCTTAAGTTTGGTCAAACGATAGCTCACTTGGTGAAATCAAGCCAAGCTTGAGCTTGAGCCATTTATGTATTCAACTTTATTTTTAAAAAAAAAAAAAAGATAATTAAAAAAAAACTGCTCTTACAAAAAAAATTGCGTAGTATTTTAATAGGCACTTACATATAATGGATATCATAAATTATATCTTCCATATTTTATAAATAAACATTACATCTTCCTAGTCAATCAAAGGAGAACATTTTTCATTGAGCCAAGTTTTGGGTAGCTCTCAAATGCTTGGCTTATTTGCAACCCTAGTATTTCTATTTCCTTGTTAGTTGCATTTACAACAATGGTTCTCTGATTTAATTGTGGTCCTTTACTTACTGTCTTCAAAGCGATATGATGGAAAGAAGGTACCTTCAACTGACAGCATGAGCCTTCCCAGAGATTGAATTCCTAAGGTAGTTTGAATTTATGAGTTCTAGCTTGTTCTTTAAATTATTCTTGCACCAGTCGCCTGATCCTTATCGGCAATTTTATGTTGCAGGTGGAATGCTTGAAAACTTTGGTTGTTGTATAAGTTATTTTGCTGACTAATTTTGGTGCAATGAGTGATTATTCTTGTTCCTCAGATTCCCCAGATTTTTACTTGGCAAACTTGCCTTGGTCCTATATGAAATTTTTAGCTTTGAGAAAACAAAGTGGTCCCTAACGTTGTTCTTCTGGAGGAATACTTCTAATGGAGGGGCTACATTTCTTGAGCAAAATTGTTAATTTAATGACCTGTAGTTTATGGAGGGGAATGTCAGTCAAGCAATGCAAAAGGATTATGCTAGATTCAGTTACAAATTGTTCTTTCTTCAGTTGAAACTGCCAATTTCTTATTCTGTGAAATATGGTTTAACTGATTATAAATGCCATCGTCTGGATTGTGCGTCTGTGATGCATCCATAAGGTTTCTATATTAAAATCAGAATTGTTGTCTTCAATAATTTGAGTGATTCGCAAGTAAAGTTTGTATGAATTTGAAATCCAGTGATCTTGTTTATTTTTATTAAGAGGAGCTTCTAAGAGCATCTTCTGCGTGCACTTATTGGTCCGTGGTCTTGCAGATATAGAACTCTAACTCCTAATAGAGATTATTGGAAAATATAAGTTGGGGAGATCTTGGCCACGCTTCGTTTCACAGTATATTGTTGCTTTTTTTAAAAAAACTTTTTATATAGAAATGCTACGTTTTATTAATCATAGACGAATTCAGAATTATTAATGGCGAGTTTGTAGCTCAGTGGACGGGGACACATTTAGGGGCTAATGGAGGCTTGCTTAGGCGTTGGTGTCCTGATTCTTCTGGTGGAAGAATAATCACTGGTATGTTCTGTTTTTGGGACCAAGTGGGACGCTCGAGATTTGTTATGTACACTGGCTGTTATTAGTCATCGAATCTGCCAAAAACTCGGAAGGGGAATGAAGCTTCGAGGATTGCGAAATAATTGTGTTACAAGAAATTAGGAAGTACTTTTACTACACAAATGTGAATTCATTTGCTTTCATTATTAAAGGGCTCTACATGTAGAAATATTCTCAAGTTTTTAGGGAGAATCTCTCTCTCATTTTCATTTATGTGGCGCAGTCCTTGTTTCTTCTTTCTACCGAGTGCGTGTGGCTTCCATTGCCCTTTCGGGCAGGGGAAGTTCCTTCCCTAGCCCAATGTCAATTCCTCCTGCCCCCCTCCCCTCTCTTCCCTCTGCTAAAGGGTGGGTGTATATGTTACTTTTTAGTGGTTTTGGTTGCAGATCTGGTGCGGTACTTACGGACTCCTTTGGATCTGCTTGTGCCAGTTTGCCGTCGATGGTTGATCATGGCATTGGTTGATCTATTTTCCTTTGTTGGGTGCGTGTTTAGGCTATGGGCATGGGCTTCATCTATCGATTTGAAGGAGGTCACCCCGAGGGTAAAATGTTAGCCTCCAGACTGTGGCTTGCCGCTTTAGCTATAAAAGATTGAGAAGTCATAAGGGCTATGCCTTCCTGTTTTTCCCCATCCGTCTTTATGATTCTCGACTTCCATGGTCTAGCGCGTGCTATTGTTATGGTTCAAGGTTGTTTATTTGTTTGTTGCGTGGATCTTGGAGAGTTGTCTTGCTTAGGACTTTCTGATGTAGGCGTTTCAGCCGTGTATGCATTTGGTTGTGGTTCTTCAACATGCTGCAACCCCCTCTCGGTGAATTGAATAAGTGGCGGCACTGATCTTTCCTTATATAGGTTCTTGGGTCCGGTTGTTATATCCACTTCAACTAGATTTTCCTGTGGGCTCTGATTTTTAGTGGGCTAGAGTAGGTTCTTTGGATAGGCTTCTTGTCTTTTGGTCATGGGTTTCTTTGTATTGGGCTTTTAAGCTCCCTTTAAATGAATCCATATAGCATTTGAAAAAAGAAAAAAGCTAAAAATGTATTATTTAATATTTTGAGTATATTGAATAATCTCTATATTTATATAAAATTATTTAATATTTTGGGTATATATTGAATAATCTCTCAATTTATATAAAACAAATAAAAAAATGTTTTTACACATATTGGCGGTCAAATAATCGATAGAATATTTGAACCATATATATTGGTGCAATGTGAAATTGGGCAAACTTCTCTTGTAGGCTAAACTATATATATTGGTGTTGGGAGCATGTGTTACCGTTGCTTCAAACTCCACATTTTGTACAAGTTTCAAAATTTTAATTTAAGTATTTTGTTTGAATTTTTAAATCTTAAAATATAACTGTAAAAGTAAATATGATATATTTAAACTTGTAAGATTAATATTTCAAGTACTCCATTCCTTTCTTGATTAGGTAGAAACCATTTGATATTTTGCTTCTATAAAAAGCAATAAATCAATCTAAGAATCAGCATTTCGATAGAAAAAAAAATAAGTTTCACCGAAATCTCTCTCATTTCTTCTTTGTTTTTCTTTCTTTAAATCCAAAAATAAAAAATTAAAATGGAAAAAGGAAAAAAAGAAAAAGGGAAATTCAGTGCATCTTATTGAAATCATTTGTCTGAAAACTTAGGTGATGCAACTCCAAAGTCCAAAAAATGAGAGATGAAGAAGAAATCCTTTAACTGCATTCAAGAGCCAGGCCTGTAATAGGCATAAACTCCATAGAAGGTGACGGCTGTGTCAAAGTAGCGCAACAGCAGCAGCAACTAATAAGATGATGGCCCAGGCCTGTAACTTCATTTATATCGAAGCCTACCTCTTGACAGATTATGTTGAGAAAGTCTGCAACAGCCTCACTTCCAAGCCGATGCTCAATTGTCCCACAGTAATGGACCTGGACCTGGGGTGAGTTGATCAAACTATCCATGAAAATCACATATGAGGTAACGCCATTGCTGCAGTCCAGATGGCATTGCTCAAATGCTATCAGATCGAGGAAAAGTGATCTAGTTCCATCACGGATCAGGAGACAAGGAATCCTGAGAACCCCATTCTTCAATTTTACGTTCCAGAATCTATCAGTCTTCCTTTTCTTGGACTTGATTCCTGCCTCTTTCAGCTCTGTCACACAATGGATCAACTGTTTTCCCCGTTTATCAGCAACTCAATTGTCCTGTGACCATCTCTTGATCCAAATTCAGGGCGCTGGAGAATTCGTCAGAAAACATCCGGGCAAAGAAGGCCTAATTAATCTGCTGAGGGGTCAAAGGTAGTTGCATATCTGAGGGAAGACTCCAATTTGTGCTTTTCACTTTTTGTCAGTGGCTCATCTGTTGGCATTAATGGATCGAAGAATCCAAGTGCAAGCTTTGATGCAAGCCCTTTCTGATCAGGTTCATCAAATTGAAGTCCCAGTAACCGATCAAGTATAAAGAGTGGAAGCTGATTCTGTAGCATTATCATGTCTTTTTGAATTGAAGGGGTTCTTGAAGTTAATTCAATCATCAAACTAAGAGAACAGGAACCACGGTGATCTGCGTTATCTTATGGGTACAATTGTTGATGGTTTTGTCTATATCTAACAAGCATAAGCAATGCCTTCAATGAAGTCACATGTGACTCGCTCACCAATATAAAAAGAATACTAAAAGCTTATTAATGGCAAGTTTCTTGCACATGCACGGAGAAAGTCGGACGAAAGTTCATGCAAGCTAATAGAATTTCTTGCGTTTGGGTTTCTTGCTTCTTTTTTGTTTCTTTCTTTGGTTTAAAAGAAGCACTGTGCCCCATCTTTGACTAATTTTCATCTTGGTGTTTTCTTCTTAGGCAGCATCTCTTTCAATAGCTCATTATATTCCAACCCAAGAATTTGGGCCTTGGGGCTCCAATGAGAGCAAGGGAAATGCCCCAGCAGCTTGGACTAATTCAGGGGAACTGGAAATCTTCTTTAATTGTCCGGTATCAAATGTTGATTCATGGAAATGTATTAATAAGCATTCAAGAAATGCATATTAGAGAAACAACTGCTTTTAGTGTGCTTGATAAATTTATTTAATGGCGAAATGACATCCAGATACAACAATTTTCAGTTTTTTCAGGTGCTGTTTTGACAATGTAAAGCTATATACGACAACAACATTCCAAACAAACACAAACACCCAATTTTTCCTTATTACAGGACATAATAAATCAAGTAGCCATCATAATTCACACCTTTGTTGATCTTTCTTTGTACCCTTTTCTTGAAAGAGGCAAGAGGAAGCTTCAAGCGCTGTTGATCTTCTCAGCAGCCTCAGAAGTTTGAGAAGGGTTCTGGGCATTCTTGATGGGATAAGAGGATTCCATTGCAATTCCACATTTGCCAGCGTATGTGTCAACCACATTGCGCTGGATCCTGATATATCCATTCTCACCCCAGTCTCGGCCCCATGAATTCCTAACAATCCAGTAATCCATGCCATTTTGATCTGTTCCATATCCAACAATGACCACTCCATGGTCTAGCGCTGATCCACATTCACCACTGAACACACCCTGACAAAATTTGCTTCTTCAGCTTGAACGATTCAAAAGAACAAAAAAAAAATTATTCAGAAAGAACTTACCGACTGGTAGAACTGCAAAGGCATGCCGCTGGCTTCAATTGCAACACTGACAGGTTGATTTGCCACAGCTTTCTGCAAAGCTTTCTCATCGAAAGGAATAACATCCTCAAACCCATCAATGGTAACAGCCTTATTATTCACCTGCAACGATCCAAAACGATGAAACCCAAGAAAGAAAAAGAATCAATATTCTATTCTACCAATAATCTTTGGTCGAGTGATTCTGGAATCGTTTTAAATATGCAAACCTTGGTTGGGTCACAAGTGCCATCAACGGCAAGGTATGGATAATCTTGTTCGGTGTCAATGCCACCATTCTGGAGGATGAACTGGAAGGCGTTGTCCATGAGGCCTCCATTGCAACCTGCATCGTATGATCTGTCACAGTCTACCAATTCTTGTTCTGATAGAGAGATTAGTTCCCCTGTCACTATCTTGTTTATTCCTTCTACTGCAGCTATGGTTGAGAATGCCCAGCAGCTACCTGTACAAATAGACAAGTAATTGCGAATTTGTTAGATTTTTGTCTTGGAATATCAAATATGCCTGAATTTTATCTAATAATTTTTCTGCAAATTAGATTGTTCAATTCAACTTTCATTTTTGTTCAAATAAGTCGATCCAATTTTTTTTCTTTTTTCAGTATATATGAAATGGTTAATTATATGGGCTGGGCTTAGATGGTCCTGAATCCAGACCTATGCTAGCTCAAGTTCTACAAACTGTGTATATATGTGGGAATGGTCCATGAACAACCAGGATCTGGGCCCAAACTCAAACATTATATTATATGGATCGAGTTTGTTTAATTTTTTTTTTATTGGCTCTAACTGAGAAGTAATTATGTAGTACCATGCTATTCCACGTAGATTAATATATGAAATGATAAATTAATTAAAAAATGATACTTAAGCATAATAGATAGTTATTATTTAAAAAAAAAAGATGTCGCAAACACATGGAAAAATTTGAATATTATAGACCCACTTACACCTATTTGTATAATTTTTATTGATTTATAATTCTATGTAAGTCATCCCACATGAAATTACACGTTGTATTAAATAATTTCTCTTCATAGGAAAACGTGAGAAAAAATAAAAAAACTACCATTCTCAACTACCTTTCAGCAGAATAACTACCATTCTTAGCCAAGCAAGCCCCAGCTTCCAACTCAATTTCAATATCCCAAAACCAAAACATAAATGAATCAGGCAATGAAAGCAATCAGAAAAATTCTGAATTGTGATATTTTCGTAAATCTAGAAGGATTACTCCGTTTGTCCCACTTTTTTTTTTTTTTTAATTCTTGAATATTTAAAATATACAAAGAATTCAATTGGAAGATGAAAATGAAAAGAAAGAATTGCTTGCTTACCACAACTTCCTTGATCTTTGATAGGATTAACAGCTCCTTCCTTTCTCCAATCGACGGACTCTGGCAATTCGTCAGTGGCCTTAAAAGCATACCTACGGCTGGGGTTTTTAGACTTCATTACTCTACGCTTAGGATCACTCTTTGTGCCCAAGAACATGGCACGGTACTCTTCATTGGTAAGATCAGCAAACCTAGTCAATCCAACCTTATAGGTACGATTTTTAGAGTTGTGTTCATCGATGAACCTCAAGTTATTCTTAAAGATCTCAAACCTCTCCTCCCTCTCCCCAATCTTATTGTAAGTTTTACCATGCTTTGCAAGCCACCAGTTGTACATGTTCATGACCTCGACATCGCTTCTCCAGCTTTTAGGATGATGATCATAGTTATAGCTGATAATTGACATGTTCATGGCAGATGATAGAGTAAAGAAGAAAAGGAAGAGAAGGGTGGATAAAGAAATGGCTAGAGCCATGTTTGGTATGTGCTATAGCTAAAGAAGATATTAACTTGAAAAGATAAATGATAATGATTATGGAGAAGGTTGTGAGGATGGAGTTTATAAAGGGAGAAAAAAAATTTATCAAAGGGGGTGGGTGGTGGAATGGTAAGTCGCGGAAGTAGGAGTAAATGACGATGGATAGTTTGGCGGGTGGTTTTTGGTCACTAGAAATACAAGGCCAATCTCAAACCCGAGTCCTAAGGTAATTGTAATTCGCAAGTTTAACCAGAAAAAAGGCTGACAGGCCGTTGAGACTAAAGGTTCTCTTACCAGCTGGTCAAACTTGAATCACCAAGGTCATTGACAGCAAAATTCAAAAATTTTCCTTATTCATTACCTGAAAATTGGTGTGCTCTCCACAAGTTTTATGAACTGTCTAAACTGTCGACCTATCCTCTGAATTCTGAAAGTTTACATGTAGCTAACGAACGGCCCATGTAGCCACTCCACAACCAAGAAAAGAACTAGAGAGATTCATTTTAATATGCAATTCCTATTCATAGACACAAATTTCACTGTTTTTTGATGAAATGTTCAGATCTGTATCACTTGATTCTAGTTATGGATCAGATCAACAATTACAATACATTCAGCAACATAGTTTTGCAATGAATGATAAATTTATTACAGTGGGTTTCATTTCTATCGAATCCAACAACTGAACACAACTCTATATATATTCCTATTTAAAAAGATTTATGTATAAAATTTGGAACATTTCACGTACAAGATCATTGCATTTTCTCCTGGCAGCAGACGTGACACAGCCCTTCCATGAAACCAGAATATCAATCAACCTCAACATGTAAAAGGAAAAACAGAAAAATAAAAAAAAATATTGATGTGATAGGTGGAATTTGAACTCAAGATTAACAAATCAAATGCCCTAACTGTAATAGCTGGCTTCTCAAATGTAGCTTCCAAGCGTCAAGATCATGCTGTGTTTTTTGCTCTATCAATGAAATTCCTTGATGCTTGAAGTCATGCAGTCTCAAATTCGCTTAGCAGAATATATGTTCTCACCTAAGAGTTTCAGTTTTGCCCAGAATGTCTTGTAGAAATCTGAGTGTCCACCACTTTTGCTTCATGCTTTCTCTTACCTCTGGGCTTTGATCTGGATGATCGGGTCTTTGTTTGCTTAACAGTGTGCTCTGGGATGTTTATCACTGCCTTTTCAGTAGAAGGTAGTTCAGGAGGAACATCTGGCCATGGCGTTCGTTTTGATGGGACCGTAATTTCCAAAGGTGGGTCGATTATCCATCTGTAAGTGGCATAAAGTAGCAGAAGTAAGAATACCTGGAAAACTAATCCAGTTTCTAAAATCAATCAGAGAAGATGAAAGTCATCTGTAACAGATCAGAAAACTGAAAGCAAAATACAGTTTAAACTAAAAGCTACAATTGCAACCACTGATATCCTGGAAGCATATGGGATGAGAGAACATTCAGCCACTATGACAAAAGCATCCCACAATTACCACATGGAGCAACTAGAAGGCAAAAATATCCGGATTTTGGCAGTAGCTAAAATAACAGTTGATTTCCAGGAAAAGATGTAAAAGGGTAGACAAAGCTACAAATTAAGGACTTCTTAAATTGTAAAGTTCTCTGCTTCTTGCAACTATCATCATTCTCAAGAAATGGCATAATGGATTATGATATTGTTATTTTGATCAAAAGTTCTCCCTTATTGTTTTATTTAATACAATTAAAACCACAATACTGCCCATAGTACTCTCAGTCATCAAAAGACTTCTCCATTAACAGGAAAATACCTAGTATATGCTTTATATTAGGCTTTGGACATTGATGTGATATCAATGGTATGGCATTGACATTATTTGACTGTTATTTCAAAAGTCAACCTGTTGGGTCACTCAAAGCTGCCCAACTTGATTTCATCTTGTTGAATTATATTAGTAGAATCATTATGCTCCAAACATGTGCACTATAGTTTGAGATTTGGCTCCACCAAAGAGTGCTAAACAAAAACTAATGCATTGCATGAGAATTTTAAGTGCAATAAGGAAGGAAGTTAATGAATGTACAACAATGCCAATTATCTTCACTTTGTTTAGTAATTTTAGAAGAGCAAAAAGTTAAATGGGTGTAGACTACTTGAAAACTTTTTATCATAGCCTTTAACCCCCTGCTTTAGGAGTCAACAAAAAATGGATATTATGAGGCTATTAAATGTAAATAACATTCCATTACATCCTAAAAGAACATATCAAACAAGGTTGAACTCCATTCACAACCACCCCTCAACCTCTAACGTAATTCCATGCATAATATAACCCTTTTTGATTAACTTGCTAAAATTTCTCTTTTTGATATTTTAAGAATCAAAAAGTTTTTTTGGTTGGACAGCAAAAGACAATTTCCATTTTACTTTCCTCAGTCATGTTGAACAAAACTTATATATTTTACCGGATATGCATTGTTATTAGTTATTACCTTCACTTTATAGCAAAATAAAAATTTGTTAGAACTTAGAAGTACTATTTGGAAGGCAAAAGGTTGAACCAAACAGTGCATAACGTTGGAATTGAGCTGATCACGTTATGGAGCTTCATTTGACTCAATTTATTAGTGAACAAATGATCTAATATTTAATTCAGTTTAGCTCCATCCAAGCCCAATAAACAAGCTCCTTGCATATCACCTCCATAATTATATTTGAGATAGAAAGACATCAATGAGATAGAATACTTTATGCAAGGCCAACACATCATGGCGTTGCTTATCATCGCTCAAACCACACCAAACACAGCCCATACACATCATCAGAACTAAAATATTTTTGGAACTATGATCTATATATGCCCATACCAATGTGAAACCCACATAAAACATAAGGCCAGGTCGGTTGTTCAGCTCCTGAACATTTGTAATTGATGCGGGCCTTGGACAGAAAGGCAGAACTTTTTTTTAACTAATTTTAATTTCTAACAGTCCTAAATTATCTAGGACGCCTTGTGAAAACTTCCAGCAGTTGTAGAGATTATATTAGAATTAATTAGGAAGGCTTATACTCTATTTAGGACTTATTAATGTTTTCCTACTTTAATTGGAATTTAGTTTTCCTATTTAGTGTATATTTTCTTATTATATTTTAGTTTATCTAAAATTCCTATTTAGTAACTTTACATTCCTATTAGATTTAGGATATTAATATCTATAAATACTCTTATTTACATGTAATTTTGAGACAGATTATTATTAATAAAAATTCAGTATAGGTTTCTCTCCTTGTGTTCACTCTTGTATATGGAGTGTGTTTCTATTTTAGCTTCACGTTGCGTCACTTTACCATGGGGACAAAACGTTGCAATGATGGGAGCGATGTTCAGAGCAACAAATGGATCTCAGACTCTAGCATATCGAGAGACGCCTCAAAGAAATTGTAGATCGTCTTGGTGCTTTAGGAACTAAAATAAATAGGAATTGGGTTGACAAAAAAAGGTTAGGAGATGGTGCAACTCGTGGTGATCCTATTTATCGATCAATTTTTTGCACATAGTCAATATGTCTACTACAATGATTCAGAGGAGAAAGATGACTATGAAACAATCAAGTTCAATAGGCATCAATGGTACGGTGGTAATAAGAGAAAAAGCGTGGGTTATCTTGATATTCCTAATTTTTATGGAGATCTTAATATAGAGGAATTTTTATATTGGATTGCAAATGTGGATAGGTTCTTTGACCAGGTGGATATAGCACTGGAAAAACAAGTTCAATTGGTGGCTTGTCGGTTGAAAGGTGGTGCTTCTACTTGGTGGGAATGGCTACAATCTAAAAGGAAGTGAGAAGGAAAAGGGCCAGATCGTACATGGTTTATAATTAAGTATTTGTTAGAACAATAATTTTTGCCTTTAAATTATGAGCAGATTTTATTCCAATAAAAACTTTGCCAAGAAGAGGTCCAACCAAATCCTTTCTTGATTGTGAAACAAGAAAATGAAGGACAAAAGGAGCTTCAAGATTCAACAATGCAACTTGAAGTAGATGAGACTAAATTTGAAGAATTGGAACCTGAAACTTTAACTGAATTTCTTTTTGCTATGGTTAAAGATGAAGACTTAAAGAATGTTTTCTAGGGAACAATGAAGGTCATGCCATGGAAATTTCAATGGTGCTTGAGGAAAAACAATCCACGGATATAATTATTGAGATCGAAGAAACTCAAATCATAAAGTTGATGGAAGTTGAAGATTTATTTGACCCTTTAATTCCAATTGTTTTTTTGATTCTATTTGTCTAGGTGTTCTCACAGATACAAACAAAAACACGAAGATTCTCAATTCCGCTTTTTTCGTATCAATCTTATTGATTCCATCCTTGAAAGTTACATGATGCACATCTCCAATGAAAATTCTCATTCTCTTCTGCTTCAAATTTCGAGGGAGGATTTATTTTAAGTGGGGGAGAAGAGTGCTAGAGTTGTTATGACTGTGTTTTTGGATCATTGCAAGTTATTTCAACTCGAGGACGAGTTTTTTTTCAAGTAGGGGAGTATGATGCGAGCTTGGACAACAAGGCAGAACTTTTTTTTTTAACTAATTTTAATTTACAACAGTCCTAAATTATCTAGGACGTCTTGTGAAGACTTTTAGTAGTTGTAGAGATTATATTAGAATTAATTAGAAAGTCTCCTACTCTATTTAGGACTTATTAATGTTTTTTTACTTTACTTAGGATTTAGTTTTCCTATTTAGTTTATATTTTCTTATTGTATTTTAGTTTATCTAAAATTCCTATTTAGTAGCTTTACATTCCTATTAGGTTTAGGAGATTAATATCTATAAATATCCTTATTTACATATAAATTTGAGCTAGATTATTATTAATAAAAATTCAGCAAAGTTTTCTCTCCTTATTTTCACTCTTGTGTATAGAGTGTGTTTCTATTTGAGTTTCACGATGCGTTAATAATAAAAAACACAATGCATCAAGGAAACATGAAGAAAAGATCCACTTATCGACACCCCTAATGCCTCAGGAAAAAAGGGGGATAAAATAGTACTTGATAGCATTATCCTCTTGGTGTTTCTCAGTATAAGGTCCTCAGCGATGAATATTAGGCCTAGTGATACTTATAGTCAACAGGGTATCCTGCTCTCAGTATATTATGACCTTTCAACACTAAAAGACACCTGAACCAAATTTTTTATGATCCTGAATTCAGAAGAATCATGCGATCAGCTAGGAATAATTATTCATTCACAAGCTCAAGTAAAGCCCAATCTCCAATAAAAATAAAAGATGTAACACCTGGCATCATTACTGACAACACATCCAATTTAGGTCTATACCTCACAACATCTAGTATGCCGATAATTCACATTTTCACTCATCAATAATGTGACCTTCATTATCTATTGGGCTGCAGAGACTATATTTTCCCTCTAAATCCTAACTACCAAAATAACAAGCACAGTGTGGACAGGGCTGATTCAAGTGAATTTGGAAATAATACATATGCTTATAAAAATAGAGAGTTCCAAGATTATCAAGTAGGTGCAATATCATATCAGTGGAATACAAATTTTAAAGCATGAATAGAAAGTGAATTTTTTACAATAATCAACTAATAAATATCACATTGTTCATAAGATAGTTATCAAGAAACCACTTAACCTAAAAATTCAAACTTGTAGATGAAACCTAAGAATAGTTTTAAATTTAACATCTCTAATGAGGGCAGATTTACACCAACCAATATAATATGAAGAGTTGGACGCATAACATGCAGGTGGTTCACTAACAGAGCTATCACCGCAAGGGGAAGCTTTCAACATGTCATAACTATACCCCAAGGCCTTTTTATTGTTTGTTCTCAATTCTTTTTCTATAATGGCCCATAATGCACATTATGGCACAGGTCCAAAAATGGATTACAAGCCTATCAAAGATGTCAATGTTCAAGAAATGCCAACAACCAAAAGTGTGACTACATACATCTCAATTGATAAATGTACTCCACAATCTTCATGAACTAGTACATAAAGGACAAGTACCACTTCTCAATACAACATTAATCCTCATAATGGAATACATACAGCAGATAAGTTGCTATACAGAATTTTCAGGGTTCTTTTCTCCTCTTTTTCCGTATAACTATGTTTTAACTGCTATGACACACTATTATGACAAAAATTATCAAACTGGAGCAGTTAGAACTTAGAAGCTGTCAATTTTGTAGATTATAAACTCAAAAATAAAAAGGACCAGTATTAAGGTATTTCATTCAAAAATCTGCCTGATCTACCAGTTCTATGCTTCAACTTTCTAGAAGTCATAATTTAAAATGAAAGATAATAAACAATTAAATATGCAATGGTAAAGGGAACTAAAACTAACAATCTATATAAATAGGAACATGTGGTATTATAATAGTGGAAATACAGCAGAAAGCAAAGGATAAAAAACTTACCCTGGAGGAAATTTGCTATCACTACGAGCTTCAACACGGAGCCACCAAAGCAAAACTTGTCTCCCACAGCTTCCTAGTGGCTCCACTATAGAAGTGTCCTTCAACAGAGATAGAGGACTTTCTATATCCTCACCAACAGAATCTAAATCCTTTATCCAGTCAGGTTTATCTTCAGCTCCCTTCCAAAGCAACCTTGAATTCACCACAAACCCAGCCCATTCCAGCTTCTGAGGCAGCACAGTTGCCCTATCATCGATGTAGATTGCATTCTTCCCCTTGTAGGGTAGAGAATTAAAGGTGTGCCAACCAGCCAACTTGTTAGATGCATTACAAGCAGGACCTTGAATGGGCATTGACGGTCTCTTCTCAACCTCCTCAACTGTAGCCAATGATGACTCATCGGCACCACCTGAATGAGCAAGAATCCCAATGGAAACAGCACCAAACCACTTCACATTTTGGATCTCGTCAAATAGGTCCATACTATGCATATTACTATCATCAGCAAACATCACTATCCCATCTAGCTTCTGCTCTCTCACAACTCTGCTCCACCATAGAATCAAATCTAACCTTATCAACACACAATCTAGTAATGACAAGACCAACAAATATAGTCTTACATTGAATTTCCACTACTTTTCAAAATTCGCTGACTCAAAATTGACTGTAACCTTACTTTGAAATCCAAATAGTAAAGACTGCGAAATCTACGGCTAAAATTGAGGAAGCAAACAAGAAAGAAGTGTACCTCAAAGCACGAAGCCGCATTTTAGCCTCCAATTTATGCCGTCGCTCCCAAGAATTCGGCATTCTCTGGTTGAATTCGACATGAATAGTCTTAACTCCCGATTTGGCGATAATCGAAGCGGTTTCATTACTGACTCCACCAGCCTCAACCACGATCCAAACGACGTCATATGGGACTAGCATCAGCGAGTGCATAACACCGGTCAAATGCAGCATCTGGAAAGTCCGTACATAAGTCGGAGTAACCGCAATAACAGTCCTAGGGCTCTTCACTCCAAACTGAATCCTCTGCTCTCTCTGAACTCTCTCAATTATCTGGTGAGCTCTCATAACTTCGGTCGGGTTAGGATGGGGCCAAGGCCGGATCCGGATCCCATGGCGGCCAACGATCACTCTAGAGCTGAGGGTTTTGTTAAGTGCAGGCAGTTCGGGGTTAACAACCGGATTGGAAGGGACATTAAGAGAATTGGCGAGGTCAGCAGTGGAGGTGAGCTGACGGAAGGGCGTGCTGTAGAGATTAGAGGTAGAGGTGGAGAAAAGAAACAAAAAAACTAAACGAGAGAAACGGAAACCAAGGACAAGACTAATAAGGCAGCAAACACCGTGAAGAAGGAGCCAAAAGATAGCTGCCGGAGATTTAATCGCACTTTCAGCAGACGAATCTAACGGTGCTGATCCTCTGAAGCTGGTGCTCCGGCGATTCATGTAGCTCTGCTGCAGAGCCGAGAGCTTCATTTGGTTATCCTCCTCTTGCTCTCTAAGCTAGCTCCAGAGAGATAGAAAGAGAGAAGAGAGAAAGGTGAAGAGTAAGAGGTGAGGAAGAAGAGGGTATTTGTTGAGTTAGTTTGAAGTCTTGGTGGGGTTGGTTTGTTAAGGCGTAAAATTAATCAGAAGGATTTCTTTGAATTCACGAATCAATCGCTTTGCATGTTATTGTCATTGTTGCTGCTCTCTCTCACTCTCTCTCTCCCTCTACTGTCATTACAGGCACAGACCAAAGAGCGAAGAAAATGACACAGAGGAAGGTTTAGGACATCTTAAAATAAATCCTTAATTTATTTTTTAATCAAATATTCGAACATTTATTATTTTTTAATACGTATTAATATGTGACAGAATTTAATATATAATTTTTTTATAATATTATTATATAATTAATATATAAAAAAATTTAACATGTAATATTTTCTTATTATATATAACAAATTAATAATAAACACTTTCATCTTTAAATTTTTACCATTTTAAATTTTTTTATCAATAAATTTTTATTATTATTAAAATTTATATTTTAAAAAAAATAAAGACCAAATCATCATTCATCCCTACTCTACTCTTTGACAACCGTTCATTTTATTTATAATAACTCATATCTAAATGAACACGAAATGATAATGTTATAATATATATATATATATATATATATATATATATTATGACAAGATGGTTTGAACTTTGAAGTAAAAAAAAAAATGGAAATTAAGCATTGTATGTTTAGTAGGTGACAGAAAACAAGTTTCCAGCATTAACAAATAAAAAATAGTGTTAGTTACCATTTGAGGAATAATTGGCATTGTATAATTAAAAGCAAATAATTAGGAGAAATTAAACGGAGATTATACCATTGATTAAACGAATGGCATATTTGAAATTGTGCTTTAAATGTATTTTTTCAAATATTATTATTTTAAATATTAAAAAAAGTAATTTAAAAAATTATTTAAATTGTTTAAACTTTTAATTAATATATTAAATAAGTAGTTTTTTCAATAATAGCTTCACCTAATCATGTCTATTATCCTATACAATGATTTAATTTTGGGATAACAATTAAAAAAATTATGTACTTTTAAAATTTTTTTAATTTTACCTTATATTATAAAAATTACTAACAAGATACTAAAGTTTTTAATATTATCAATTCCACCCAATCATTAAGAAAAATGTTATTTCAATAGCAAAAACATCATGTAAATGCCGTATAAAAATATAACTTTAATAATATATAGTAGTTTTTATGTTAGTATACTGAAATAATATGTTTTCACTCAAAAATATATGTTACCAATTTTTTCAAGTATCTTAATTCTATATTTTTATTTCGTCTGTTAATATTGAAGAACGATTTATGTGCAACTTGTCCAAAATATATTAATATAAAGTAGTTATATTGAATAAAACATATTTTTTCCTTTTATTTAAAAAGATATATTTTTTTTCTATATTGACTGTAATTAGGTCATACTTACATGGTGCCTTATATAATGTCTTTTTTAATGACTTACAATTTCTTTAATAATGAGATAGAATTGGTAAGAGTTACAATATTCAAGGTTTAATTGGTAATTTCTATAATAGTAGATAGAATTGTAAAAATTTAAAAAGTGTATATATATATATATTTTTTTGCATTATCCATTTAATTTTCTCAATTATTTGATTCATTTCGGTTTTTGTTTTTTCAATTTCTTGTCTATTAAGTTATATTTTTAAAGTAAAAAAATAATAGAAAATGAAATAATATATTAAAATTGTCTTTTCGCCTACAATTTCTTATAAAAATGACAACGGATATGGTATCTATAAAAATCTCTTAACTCGAATCTAATTAATATTCTCAAAACCCGAATCCATCTCAAATTTGATTAAAATTTATTATCAATTATCCAAATTAGTCTCATATTTTATTATTATTACTTGAAAAATACCTAAATCTATTTAATTTTATAAATTTTAATTAATAATTTACATAAAAAAATTCATTTTTTAGTAATAATTTATATTTTAATAATTTCATAAAATATTTAAATAATATTTTATTTAAAATAAAATATATAAAAGTTTATCAATATTATTATTAAAAACTTATATTTGTATTTAATTAAATATATATGTAAGCAGGTTGGGTAGCGAATACCCAACATGTAAAATCCGATATCGTTACAAACTTATAAAGGGTGTCATTTTTTAAATCCAAACCCATTCTAAACCCGATTATATACTATCTAAATTCATCTTATTAAAATTCAATTAGGTTGAATGCCCACAAAAATTAAACCTATTACTATCACTAGTTTGTTAGAAAATTGTAAATTGGCACATTCACTTTTTATTTAAAGTAATTCATAATTTATAAATTAATTTAAAATTGTTTAAACATAGTAATTTAATAATTAATTCATAAATCAAAATAATCTCATCTAAATTTAAATATATCGGACCCGTTTGCCAGTCTACATGCAAGGTCACCAACTTTATTCTAACGTTGTAATGTGCTGTCTTTGGCCAATTGGCACATAGGTGCACCCTAAAGGGTGAAGTTGTGAACAAAGCCAAAAGATTATGTAATAAATAAATATTTTGCTGTCACCATTGGTGTCAACTTTAGCCTTATGAGATTTCGAGTTCGATAAATACAAGTTAGAAAAAAAAAATAAATAATCTGTCGTTTGTGGTATTAATTTAGAGATGTTCAGACTCCATCAAGGGCTGGTTCAGAAATAGAATCAAATCAATTTAGATCGAACCAAAATTAATCAAATCTATTTTTAATTCAAACCGTAAATGAATTAAGTTGAAATTGAGCCAAACAATATTAAACTGAATAGTTTTCATTAAAAAAAAACTTCAACCATTTGATTTTAACCTAAATCGAATCAAAATCAAATTGAAATTAAAATCTAAATTGAAATTATGAGAGTTCACAGTTTTGATTCTAATTTATCCTTTTAGGTAAATTTATTGATTTTTTATAATTAAATTTTTTAAAGAGTTTATGTATAAATTTCTTTATTTTAATATAATTTTTAAATAAAAAATTAAAATAAATATTCACTTTCTCACCTCCAATGACGTCAGTATTGCATGGAGATTACAAATGAAAACATCAAAATCACAAAACGTAAAGAGAAAATGAATTGAAGGAGCAACATTAACAGCAAATTAAAAGTCCACATTAATCTCCTGTTGCTTAAATCATCTAGAAAATGCTAAGACAATAAAACACCATAACTGGAATCCCATCAATTAATTTTTGCATATTTGGTCCAATTAGGAGTGTCCCTAATTCTCAAGGATTAAGCTAAAAACAACAAATTAATTAAGGCCTTTTCTGGGTCCAAACTCCTATTAAGCATGTGGAGTGTGAAGGAGAGAAAGGGTTTGGTGGGTGGTAAGGTGATTAGTTTTATATCACCTAAATTAGTTAGTTTTCTTCATTGTGTGGCAATCTGCACCTGTCTTTCTGCTGCTCTTAAATCAAACCTAAAATTGTAGCTTTTTAGTAGGGAGATTGAAAGAATGAGGATTCGAATGTGAGTAAATCTGTCAAGTGAGTGATATGTTTTCAATCACTAAATCAAGTTAACTTAGACAAAATTGCTAATTAATTACTCTAAATCTCTTCTTGATTTGATGTTTAGTCTTGTTAATTACCCATAAAACTATCTTTATTTAAGGGGTTAAGCAGAATGGGGTTGTTAATGTTTCTCATTCTTAATGGTTGTTGGTATTTTTTATGGGTGAAACACCAAGGTTTTGGACAAAAATATAAAATGGACAACATAAGATTTTAGGGTTGGATTTTCATTTGTTTATTTGACATGTTTGACATAATGATCATTTAAATAAATGCATTGCAATAGGGATTAAATTTTCTATAGACTGACCTCTTATATAATATAAAAAGAAACAGTTGTTGTTATGTTAACATCCTAAGTGTTGCAAAGTTGTAAAGATTAAAAAAATAATAATAATAGAAAAGAGAGGGAAGCACCGCCTCCTTGTTGAAATGGTTCCATTTTGCTATTTATTTTTACCCTTTCATAGTGTGACAAAGCAAAGAGATTCTTACGTGTATTCGATATATATGTACCATATCTCATAATTATATAAGATTCACTTTACATATTATAAAAAGAGTCTAAATTTTTATAAGAGATGAAGTATTATTTTTGTGTACACTAGAATATTCTATAATCTTCTCACAAAGCAATTCTTTTAGAAAAATACCATAAAAGTGTTATTAAAATAAAGATGGTGTTTATATTTTAAAAAATATTAAAATAATATAATATTTATTTAATTAAATAATAATTTTAAAATAAATAAATAAATTATAAATAATATATCTTTATTTATGACTTTAAATAATTTTTTTAATTTATAAATTAAATTAAACATTAATTTATTAGAACTTTCTATATAGATCAAATTTTCCACATAAATCAAATAAAATACTCTCCTTGTTCTGTTCAACCGGTTGGCAACGTCTATATTTGAGGGTTGGGTTTCAGAAATATTTTCCAAAACGGCGTCATTACAGTTACAGCAATTTAAGCCCAATCGACATAGATGAATTGAGCCAAGTCCACTTCTCTTTTCTTGGGCCTATCCCTGCCAAAAGTGGAGAAGAAGAAATCGAATAATTTAAGCCCTATTGACATAGAAAAAGCAAATAAATTTTATTTTTAAGATATAAATTTTAGCTATGAAAAAATGGAAATTAACTTAATTGAATTTTTTAGAAAATATATTACTTTTAACCAAAAGTCAATTTTTGTGCAAACTATTTTGATATGTTACACCAATAAAATACTATTTAAAATAATATATTAATAACCATTACATAAATTAAAAAAATAAATTTATTTACACCACAATTTAATTTTATTTAATGTGACATAGTTTATAGTTTAAGCTGGTAAAAAATCAACAATTAGTGCATATTAATTATTTGAAGCTAAATCAATTAAATAATTATCTATATAAGTGGATATTATTTATTGAATAGTTACAAATATTAAAAATCTAAAAATATCTACCGGAGATGATGGATATGACAGTGAGATAGTGGAGTAGTGGTGCAAGTGAGTAATTATGGTATTAGTGGATGGCTTTTGGTGGCTTTGGGTGGTTGTGGGTAGCGGAATGTAGCGAGAAAAATAGGTAAGTAGCGGATGGTTTTTCAATAGTAAAACTTGGTCACTAAGCGGCTCTCTCTATAAATAGACATGCTGGGCTCTAAGTAATTTTTTCTGTAAATATTTTAATTCCTGTAATGAAGATCTTTAATTACCAATGCAATTTACAATTTCATGTTCATATTTCAGTTTCTGCAAATCAATCTTTTAGTTTTTCAGCAAGATAATTGTCACGACCCAACCTATGGGCCTAAAGCCCCCGAGGCCCGTAGTAAGCCTAACTGTTCATTAACCCAACTCTAAGGCCCATTGGGCCCAAATTCAAGAAAACAAGCGGACACAACGGACAGAGTCAAATGGACTTTCCAACGGGAGTTTTCGACTCACCCGACTAAACACAATATATAGTCAATTGGGAGCTCACCCTCCACATACTAATCAACATAATAATAAATTTGATCTCAGCTCCATCATCCAATCCATCAAACATGCATAGCATATTAAGTTTACTGGTCCCAAATTTATAATTTTTTTTACAGTCCCAAATCAAATAACATTTCTAAAACATGCGGAAATTCTAAGATTTAACAAGTTTATACAAGCGGTAATAATTGACTGCGAGGAGAAAAGCGAGTTAACCAAAATAAAATCCTCCAAAATATTGAATAGGAGTGAGCGTTAGAGTAAAATATCAATTTTAACCATAATCTCTATAACTATCTAGAACTAATGCACCTGTAGAGTGAAATGCAACATCAACAACATTTTCACATCATAACATCAAAAGGTAATTTGGAGCACTCACACACCTGTAGTATCAATCATAACATATCTCTTAAATCCAACATGGTGCATTACTCAAGCTCGGACTTCCACTTAATAACCAAATCGAGGTCCCAATAATTACTCAAGCCGTGACTACCCCTCGAAGGAGCGGTCCATAATTACTCAAGCCGTGACTACCGTCCTATCCATAGTCCACACCACATCACACGCACGCCAACGCACGCTGCTCCAAATTACCACAACAACATCCATGATACATCAACGCTATGAATGCAACATAAATCGTGCCTAGAGTTTAACTACATAAATATATGCATATAAGTGATGCATGGGCATCTTGAACATATAATAATATCGAAATTATAATTAAAATTAATATTTTACTCACGGACTTGACGACAAATTACCGTGGGCGGGGCGGAGGAAGAAGGGACAATCATATTACATTTATTTAATACAATCGACTCAATACAAATAAAGAAAAGACCAATTACGTCCTAAGTCGTAAATCCGTCTCCCTATACCTAGGACCTACCCAACTAAAGGGCTAAAAACGCACTTCTATACTCACAATCCATACATCAACAGTTCAATCATATCACACAGCCCTCCCGCCCATCAAATCAATCATCCATCACAATACGCAAAATTTCAATTTAGTCCTTATTATTGATCATTTTTGCAAAAACCAAACAAGCTCTAAAAATTATAAAACTTTGCCCCGGTCCTTAGCAATATTACTAAGCTATTGCAAAAGAATCGTAATTTTC
This sequence comes from Hevea brasiliensis, assembly GCF_030052815.1. Lineage (NCBI taxonomy): Eukaryota > Viridiplantae > Streptophyta > Magnoliopsida > Malpighiales > Euphorbiaceae > Hevea > Hevea brasiliensis. The sequence goes on from NC_079502.1 coordinate 94,794,347, forward strand.
TAAGCTACCACGAATATTTTATGGATTTTTAATCCTATTTAAGCACTAGAAAATTACGTAAAAACTAGGTTGGGTTTACCTTTGCCGATTCCGACTTCTGGGGCGCGACAATGGGGGCTAGCCAAAACCTCGGGAGACTTTTAATTTGCGAATTTCCGCGAATCGAGGATACCTACATGAAGCCCATAACACGGGGTTAGCACATAAATTTTTCAGAATTTTCTAAGCTCATTTAATGCTCGAAATTACACCGCGGTTTCCGTGGACCCACCGGAAAAAAAAAATTCGAAATTTATGTCGTTGCTCTCGATGAATGGAGCGTGCTGGTGGCCTCGGTTTCCTCGTGGGATTCACGATTTTGAAATCTAGCCCAAAAGTCGAAATGGGCTAAAATCTTCCCGAGCAAAAATCGGACAAACCGCTCGATGGATTTGGCGTTCTTGGTGTCTATGGAAAGCTCTCGAGTAGATGATTTTAGACACAAGACCCGTCCAATCGGTGGCGGATCGGGAGGAGAGAGAAAAGAAAGAGAAAAGAGAGGGACGACGCGGGAGAAGAAAAAGGAAAGGGGGGAGCCGGTTCGATCGGATGTCCGTGATCCGTCCGATTCGATTCGAAATACAAAATTTTGAATTTTTAAACGAGGTCCAAAAATTCAAAAATTAAACTCGAGAAAAATACGTAGACTCCAAATATATTTTTAGTTTTGCCACGTGGTCTTTAAATTAATTTTTAAAAATCATCAAAGTTTATATTTTGGAAAAATCGAACCCGATTTTAAAATCAAAATCTCAAAAATTCCTAAAATTTAAATAAAATTAAAATATCAAAAATACTCATAAATAATAAAATTTGGGGTGTTACATTCTTAAAATTCGTCCTCAATTTTTACACAAATAAAACACATGATTATGCATTGAACAAGTAAGGGTACTTGCTACGCATGTCCCGCTCGACTCTGTGCACTCTTCCACTCCACAAAACCTTAACCATAGGGATCTGTTTTGATCTTAGCCGCCTTACTTGGTAGTCCACTATGGCTACAAGTTGCTCCTCAAATGTCAAATTTTCTTTTAGCTCTATCACATCCTACGAGCACATGAGAAGGATCGGAATGTATTTCTGAGCATGGAGATGTGAAACACGGGATGAACGTGAGAAAGGTTGGGTGGTAGCTCAAACCGCTCCAACTCTATCAAGAACCTCAAAAGGTCCGATATACCGAGGTGCCAACTTGCCCTTCTTTCCGAATCTCATGACTCCCTTCATTGGAGATACCTTCAGAATACATACAAACTCCACATCCCTCCGTCATAACTCTTCGATTAAAGGAACTACCTCAAGTGTACTGCACTAGGTCTACATCATGCACCCTTGCTTCCCCATTTATGTCCAACAGGAGACCTACACTTTCTTCCATATAGCGCCTCATAGGGTGCCAACCCTATCTTTGAGTGATAATCGTTGTTGTAGGCAAACTCCACGAGCTAGCTCATCCCATGACCTCCAAAATCCAAGACACTCATGCGAAGCATGTCTTCCGATGTTTGGATCGTCCTTTCGTGGAAGGGTTCAATGCCAAGTGCCTCCTGCAACTTTCTCCAAAACCGAGAAGTGGCCCTCATATTATGGGCGGAACTCCATGCAATCGACTATTTCTCGAATGTAGAGCCGCATCGTATGTAGTCTTCTGAGTAAGAAGTGAGTGATTTGGTCAAGCGGTCTACAATTACCCATATCGAGTCATATCCTCGCGTGGTACGAGGCAACCCAAAATCCATAGTAATCATTTCCCACTTCCATTCGGATAGGGAGCTCTTGCAGCTTCCCGACGGTCTCTGGTGTTCAAACTTCACCTTCGATAAGTCAAGCACTTGGACACAAAGTCCTCATGTCTCTCTTCATGCCATTCCACCAAGAGCTATCTTTCACATCATGGTACATCTTGGTGGAACACAGGTGGATGTATAGTGTGCCTCTTGCATGATTTCATTCTGAGGTTGTCCACATCGGGCACACATATCCTAGAACCTTGCACTAGGGCGCCATCATTGGCAAATCCAAACTCACCACCTTCACCTTGTACTCTTTCTATGATCTTCATCAATTGTTGGTCTGAAACTCTAACTCTGTCCCTCAAGTCCGGCCTCACCGAAAAGTGAGCCAACAATACCCCTCATCTGAAAGATTTAGGATTAGACCTTGATCCATCAACTCATGTACTTCTGAATCAATGGTCTTTTCTCAAATGTGCGCCAAACCGCGAAGATTTTACGCTCTCCAAGGCATCTGCCACAACATTGGCCTTGTGGTACCGATGGTGCAATCATAGTCTTTCGAAGCTCCATCCATCTCCTCTGTCTCAAGTTTAAATCCTCTGTTGGAAGATATACTTTAAACTCTTGTGGTCGGTGTATATCTCGCACACTTCACCGCATGTAGTGTCTCCAGTTTTAAGTGCAAAGACTACACCGCCATTTCCAAATCATGGGTGGGGTAGTTCTGCTCATGCCTCTTCACCGCCTTGAAGCATAAGCCACTACCTTTCCATTGCATCAAAACACACCCTAGGCCAACTGGCGTGTATCCTTCACCACTCACGGTAGTGTCAACACAGGGCGAGGTTAGACACTCCTTGAGCTTCGGAAACTCACCTCACGATCTGTCCAAATGAATGGAACATTCTTCTTGGTCAACTTAGTTAGGAGCCGCTATCTGGAGAAATCTTGCACAAAACGCTAAACCAGAAAACTTCGCACCTCGATGTTGTAGGCCTAAGCCAATCGATTCTGACTTCAATTTTCTTGGGATCCACTTGAATACCGTCACTTGAAACCACGTGTCCCAAGAATGAGATGCTTTCTAGCCAAAATTCACATTTCAAAATTTGGAGTATAGTGGTGCTCCTCAAAGTCTGCAACACCATCCTCAAGTGCCACGTGTTCTTCCTCGGTCCGAGAGTATGCGAATGTCATCTATGAATACGATGACAAAGCGGTCCAAAAATGGCTTGAACACCTGTTCATCAAGTCCATGAAGGGTGCATTAGTGAGTCCAAAAGACATCACCAAGAACTCATAATGACCATATCTTGTCCAGCCGTTTTGGACACGTCCTCATTCCCGATTCTCAATTGATGGTAGCGCAGTCTATCTTGGAAAAGAATCTAGCTCCTTGGGTGATCAAACAAATCATCGATCAGGAAGTGGATACTTGTTCTTCACGTCACCTTGTTCGTCGATACACAACCTCAATGACCCATCCTTCTTTCTCACAAATAAAGCAGAGCACCCGGTGAAGTGCTCGGACGTATAAAACCATTGTCCAACGTTGCTCCTTGACTCTTTCAATTCTGGTGCCATCAGGTGGCATCGATATGGGGTTTGTAACAACATCGATGCAAAACTCTATTTCCCTTCCCGTGGCAACCTGGAAGCTCCTCTGGGAAGACATCCATAAATTCTCTGACAACAGGAATATTTTCCATGCTGACACCTTCTACAGATGTATCTCTCACCAATGCCAAATACCCTTGACATCCACGCCTCAACATTTTTCTAGCACAAATTGTCGACCCCAAGTTATATGGAGCCACGCTCCTATCACCATCAAAGCTAAACTCTGCCACACGGTATGTGGAAGTATACCTTTGTTCCTCGGTCCTAAGGTGGCATAATGAGTTGCCAACCCCATCCCGAGATTACATCGAAATCCATTCTTGGTAGAGGAACCAAGTCTGTGGGAGGATCTTTCCATCCACTACCACCGGGCTACCGAAATACCATGTCTACATCTATGTTGTCACTAAGTGGGGTAGCTACAAAGGGCACTCTAAAGTTGTAGGGTTTCTACCCAACCTCATGGCAAACACGGAGACAAATGAGTGCGTAGCACCGGATCTATCAAAACACGAGCCTCATAAGAAGAATACCATTTGAAGCTTGAGCATCTGGTGGGTCGTGAAAACCCGAGCTTGACCCCTATCTGAGTGGCGTAACCTTGATTGACTTCTACCTCCCGATCCGCCTCCAAATCCACGTCCCCCTTGTCCTCGGCCTGCCATGTTGGAAGCACCCGAATACAAGAACATTCGCAGAACCTGTGACCCCATCCGTGGCTCAACATGGGGCATTCTCTAGCAAAGTGACCGGTTGGCCACACAAGCATACTCATCCCATCAAACAACGTCAATGTCCTCTTCCACAGCACAAGGTGCCAAGGAGGATCTGAACTGCACTCAACTACTTGCACTTCGAATCATATCGGATCCGCATCCTCGTGGTGAACCACTTCTCTTGCTCCTACCCTTTCCTCTGTAATTACCCCGCCACCACCGTCCGAGTACCCATGGAAGGGACACCGAGAACCCTGCTCTGTTTTTCTTTGCTCTTCCGTCATCCACATAGCTAATCTCAATCCTCGATCAACCACCACATCAAAAGCGATCCGACATCATGGCTTCGCATACCTCTGTCAAGCCCCTTTAGGAACCTCTTCACCTTCATAGTTTCGGGCATATCTGCTCAATTCGAAAGCATATTCATCTGCCATTCTCTTAAGGCCTCAAAGGCCCACAACTGCTTTACGGCACAAACCGATTGATGAAAAGTTCCACAACCGAGCCCATGTCAAACCCTCCATCCGGTAACACGTAGTCATTCATCCATTGTCTAGGCATGGGCCCCATGACATCACACACTCTATCAATCTTCTATCACCAATCAGAGTTCTATTCTGCTGTGCTGCGAGAATCCACCGATATGCATCGTCTAACACATCATAAGAACCGTGCACCAACTTCTTAAAATTTATGATCTGCTTGTAAGGTTCCTCTTGGTGCGGTGGTGGAGGGTGGACCATATCGCGCCATCATATCGATGGTTCTCTGCCAGACCCGCTACGCCATGGGGTCCATGGGACCTTGCCATAAAGGATCGATCTGGGTGGCTGCTCCTCTACTTGAGCAACTAGGCCTCCTACCCCGCCTCCTCGGGCAAGCGCCTCATCTGTCTGCCGACACCTCGTCAGCACATCCGGTCTCGTGCAAGGCGCGCTCCTCTACGCATTTTCCGAAATTCAGCATTAGCCCACAAAATTCAAAAGCGCACATTGCACACTCTATAGACTCATATTTATACACAATATATGAAGCGAAACTAGAAGCAAAGACGACAATGCAAGACGAATATGGACCCTATTTTTCCGCATGTGACTCTATTAGACTTTTCCCAACACTTTAGACAACATTCCCTAAGAATGGAGCCTAAGCTCGATACCACATTTGTCACGACCCAACCTATGGGCGGACCACACTAGGACACACACTGACCCTAAAGCCCCGAGGCGTAGTAAGCCTAACTGCTCATTAACCCAACTCTAAGGCCCATTGGGCCCAAATTCAGAAAACAAGCGGACAGTCCCCATAAAATGGACTTTCCAACGGGAGTTTTCGACTCACCCGATAAACACAATATATAGTCAATTGGGAGCTCGGCTCACCCTCCACATACTCATCAACATAATAATAAATGGGAGCTCGGCTCCTCATCCAATCCATCAAACATGCATAGCATATTAAGTTTCTGAGTCCCAAAATAATAATTTAGTTTACAGACCAAATCAAATAACATTTCTAACACATGCGGAAATTCTAAGATTTAACAAGTTTATACAAAATAATTGACTGCGAGGAGAAAAGCGAGTTAACCAAAATAAAATCCTCAAAATATTGAGCAGAGTGAGCGTTAGGCTCGGAGTAAAATATCAATTTTAACCATAATCTCTATAACTATCTAGAACTAATGCACGAGTGAAATGCAACATCAACAACATTTTCACATCATAACATCAAAAGGTAATTTGGAGCACTCACACCTGTAGTATCAATCATAACATATGGGAGCCGATCCTATATCTCTCTTAAATCCAACTGCCAGAATTACTCAAGCTCGGACTTCCACTTAATAACCAAATCGAGGGTCCCATTACTCAAGCCGTGATCGCCTCGAAGGTCCGTCCAATTACTCAAGCCGTGACTACCGTCCTATCCATAGTCCACACCACATCACACGCACGCCAACGCACGCTGCTCCAAATTACCACAACAACATCCATGGTACATCAACGATTATGAATGCAACATAAATCGTGCCTAGAGTTTAACTACATAAATATATGCATATAAGTGATGCATGGGCATGCCGAACATATAATAATATCGAAATTATAATTAAAATTAATATTTTACTCACAGACTTGACGATAAATTCGGAGGAAGAAGGCTATCGGCTCACGACAATCATATTACATTTATTTAATACAATCGACTCAATACAAATAAAGAAAAAGACCAATTACGTCCTAAGTCAAATCCTACAGTCTCCCCTATACCTAGGACCTACCCAACTGCAAAAGGGCTAAAAATGCACTTCTATACTCACAATCCATACATCAACAGTTCAATCATATCACACAGGCCCATCAAATCAATCATCCATCACAATACGCAAAATTTCAATTTAGTCCTTATTATTGATCATTTTTGCAAAAACGCCCAAACAAGCTCTAAAAATTATAAAACTTTGCCCCATGTCCTTAGCAATATTACTAAGCTATTGCAAAAGAATCGTAATTTTCTAAGCTACCACGAATATTTTATGGATTTTTAATCCTATTTAAGCACTAGAAAATTACGCAAAAACTAGGTTCGGGTTTACCTTTGCCGATTCCGACTTCGGGGACGCGCTCGGGACGTTTGACAATGGGGGGCTAGCCAAAACCTCGGCCCAATTCGGAGACTTTTCCGGTCACGGTCCAAATTTGCCGAATCGAGGATACCTACGAAGCCCATAACACGGGTTAGCACATAAATTTTTCGAATTTTCTAAGCTCATTTAATGCTCGAAATTACACCTGCGAAGTTGTGGGACCCACCAAAAATGGTGTCGGAAAAATTAAATTTATGTCGTTGCGGCTCTCGACGAATGGAGCGTGCTGGTGGCCTCGGTTTCTCGTGGGATTCACGGTTTAGAAATCTAGCCCAAAAGTCGAAATGGGCTAAAATCTTCCCGAGCAAAAATCGGACAAACCGCTAGATGGATTTCGGCGTTCTTGGTGTCTATGGAAAGCTCTCGCCGAGTAGATGATTTTAGACACAAGACCCGGTCCAATCTGTGGCGGATCGGCGGAGCGGCAGCAGGGAGGAGGAGAGAGAAAAGAAAGAGAAAAGAGAGGGACGAGGGAGAAGAAAAAGGAAAGGGAGCCGGTTCGATTCGAACGGTCCGATCCTCGATTCGTTCGATTCGAATACAAAATTTTGAATTTTTACTAACGAGGTCCAAAAATTCCGAAAAAAATTCCGTAAAGCTCAGAAAAATACGTAGACTCCAAATATATTTTTAGTTTTGCCACGTGGTCTTTAAATTAATTTTTAAAAATCATCAAAGTTTATATTTTCGGAAAAATCGAACCCGATTTTTAAAATCCGAAAAATCTCAAAAAAATTCCTAAAATTTAAATAAAATTAAAATATCAAAAATACTCATAAATAATAAAATTTGGGGTGTTACAATAATTTACAATTTTTTATAAATGTTTACATTTTCATACAAATCAATCTTTCAATTTCTTAAATCTCTCATTTATATTTTTTGCACAGATTTATATTTTCTTAACAAGTAATTTACTCTTTCAATCAAGCACAAATTTTACATTTTTTGTATAGATTTATTTTTTGAAACAATTAATAATAAACATTCTTTACTTTTCAAACACAACGTCTACTCTTTCATGCACAAGTAATTTTTTAATTTTTTTAACAGTCAAATCCAGTTCTCAAATTATTCAAGTTGATTAAATAAAGATCTTGACGAAACACATCTTAATGGAGTCAATAGATGATGCAGCGTGTAGCGTAGAAAATAATAGGCATACAATCAAACCCTTAAAAATAAATAATATTTAATTCAAAATCTTAAAATAAACAAGACTTAATCCAAAGTTTAAGAATAAATAAAGCAAAGACAGCTCTATGAAGAAGAAAAATTTATTAAATAATTATGAAAACTTATACATAATGAAAATATAATGGGTATTTATATAATTTTAAATAAGAATGAATTAAAGAGTTTTAATTTGAATAAAAAAATATATTTAAAAACCTCAATTAAACAGAAGTAACAGTTTAGAGTTCTAAATAAAGTAAAAAATATAAATAAAACTTATCTAATAAAATAAATAATCTCATTTGAATTACAAATTCTCATGAAAACAAAAAAACATAGGACTTTAGATCTAGTCTTGATTTGTACACCGCGTCAAGTAATCCAAAGAAAAATTCAGTCATTTATTTCCTGTCAATGGCTTCGATTAAAAGTCAGATCGGTGTAAATATACTTACAAATGGAATCATATGCGTATCTGACACGCTCACAATCTAACTTTCAAATGCAACAAAGATTATATCCACTTTTGACGTGTGTAAATTAAGTAAAATCAATTTCATATAAAAACAATATTCCATTGAAGTTACATTGACTTCATTTTCAACTTAAACAATTCAAAAGGCTAAATTAATTGATTTTAAGAACAATTTGTTAGGATATATAAAGGTGAATATAAATAGATGAATTACAATATTAATTTAATTAATATTTTTATACATAAAATAATTTAACTATTTACATTAAATTAAAAATAAATTAATACATAATTTACTTAGTATTACCTTCCAATTTATTACACTTCTCCCATGTTACAAAGTACAACCCCCAATTGAATTAAAAATTAATTTTTTTATCAAAATCATAATTTTGTGAGCAAATTAAGCTCAATTAGTGATTGAATTTGCAACATTTGTCAAATCAAGGAAAACTTAACTCTATTAGCTAAACCTATAATTTATTATTTTTTGTTATTTAAATATAATCCATCATTAATTCAAAACATCACATATTTATCTAATTTATAATATTAAATAAAAAAATCTTACCAAATACATCAGAATGACAGACATGAAACATAGTTGTCCTGTAATAAAATGTGACTGCATATTAACTTGTCTTCGGATACGACAAAGACCAGAACCCCTTGGCTCAACAACTTTGAAAATGTTTACTATATTATACGCTAATCATTGACCATAACAAAGCTTTAGTGTTCCACTTCTAACATGAGTGAAGAAATTAGATGATCGATCATGTTAGATTTGTTTGTCTCCAAAGACTATATTAAAATCAAAATTAATTAATTAATTCCTAAAGCTCTCAAATTTTTTAATTATTCCAATTGCAAATATTATAGTTAATGCATTAATATGACAATATATTCAACTTAATTTTTAATAAACAGTCGGTGAATATAATACTCACTTCTAATCACAATCGTTAAACAATCATTAGTAGCTAACAATCATGAGAGACACGAATTCATTTTTATATGGTTAGATCATTAATTTTAGTTTACAAAACTCACATCACAATAAAATTTAATTAGTCATTTTAATATATAAAATAATTTAATTTTTATATAAGTTCATATTAAAAATAATTAATACATAATTTATTGAATACTCTCTTCAAATTTAACATAGTATTAGATTCGGACTGTTGGTTTAATTTCTCGTAATGCTATGTAATTAAATCTGTATTGAGTTAAATATTAACTGATTATCAAGTGACAATTATGTGGTTGCAATGTTGGGATTATATATTCTACGTTGAGAAAATAGAAAAAAAAAAGGTGAATATAATTGAAAGAATTGCAATATTAAATTAATTAGTAATTTTGATGTATAAAATAACTTTAAAATAAATAATACATAATTTATTCAATATTCACTCTAAATTTAATAGATATAAATAATAAAATATATTTAAATGAACAAATGCTTTAATATATTTTTTAGGAAAAAGATTGAGAGATTAAATGGATCCACATTAAATGTGAAACAATAGGGATAATAAAGACATTTCATGTATAAAAATTAAGTTATTTTACTAAAATATTATTTAGACTGTTTTTATAGAAAAATGTAGAGATTTAAAATTTAAATTTTAAATTATATCTGTTGTATTTATTATAGTTATAAATTTCAATACAAATTAAAAGTTTCATTTACTTTCTCTCTCTCATCTTTTCTTTAATCAATGATTTTCTTTTTTTTTTAACTAGGTTTACACATTTAGAAAAATAAAGTTATTTATGTAAATTAAAAAAAAGTAAAAATAAATAATATATTTTTATATATTTTATTTTTATGTGTAAATTAATATTAAAAGAGTACTATATATATTACTTTATTATAATTAAATAAATGATCAATCTTAATTTAAATTGATTAAATTAACTTAATTAAACTAATAATATAAATCGATTAAATTGATTCGATTAATGTATATATAATAATAATTAATTAATTAATATTATAATTTCAAATGAATTCAATTGACTTAATTAAAAAAATATTTCATATAAATAAATTATATATTTTTACTCGATTGAATCAATTAAATGATTAATTCACTAAAATATATGATCAATGTAACATGTCACATATTTAATTGATTCAGTTTACTGAAATATATATTCAATTGAATCATGTAAATGATAATTGTTATAGTTGATTTAAATATACATGAATAATATGACATAATGTGACATGTCGCATACTCAATTGATTCAATTAACTAAAATATATATTAAATTGAATCATTAAATAATAATCGTCACAATTAACTCAAAATATGTATGGCCAATTGATTCAATTAATTCAATTGACTCAAAATATATATGGTCATTGACATAATGTGACATGTTATATATCAATTGATTCAATTTACTCAATTAATGGCTAATAATAATCATCACAATTGACTCAAAATTTATATGGTCAGTTGATTCATGGTCAATTAACATAATGTGACATGTTACATAATAATTGATTCAATTTACTCAATTAAGGGTTCAATTGACCAAAATATATGATCAATGTAACATGTTACATACTCAATTAATTTAATTAATTAAATATATAATCAATGTGATATGTCACATTATATATAATCAATGTACTATGTCACATACTCAATTGATTCAATTAATTAAAATATATATTTCATTGAATCATTTAAATGATAACTATCACAATTAACCTAAAATATATATGATTAAAGTGACATTGTACATAAGCAGTTGATTCAATATACTTAATTAAATGTTCAATTGACAAAAGTATATGATCAATGTGATATGTCATATGTTCAAAATGATTTAATTGATTTAAATACATATTCAATTGAATCAATTAAATGATAATTGTTATAATTGACTCAAATATATATGATCAATGTGATATTATACGTAATCAATTTATTCAATTAACTTAATTAAAAGCTCAATTAGCTAAAATAAATAATTGAAGTGATATGTTATATACTCAAATTGATTCAATTGATTTAAATATATATTCAATTGAATCAGTTAAATGGTAATTTTCGTAATTGGCTCAAATATATATAATCAATGTGACATGTCACATACTCAAATTGATTCAATTGACTTAAATATATATTCAATTAAATTATAATTTTGCAATTGACTCAAACGTATATAATTAGTATGACATTACATATAATCAATTTGATTTAATTGACTCAATTAACTAAAATATATTATTAATGTGGCATATAATATACTCAAAATAATTCAGTTGACTCCAATAGATACATTCAATTGAATCAACTGAATTATAATTTCGCAATTGACTTAAATATATATGATTAATGTGACATTGCACATAATCAATTGATTCAATTGACTCAATTAAAAGCTTGATCGACTAAAATATATAATCAATATGACATGTCAAATACTCAAATTAATTCAGCTAACTCAAATATATATTAAATTGAATCAATTAAATTAGAATTTTTGCAATTGATACAATCAATGTGACATGTCATATAGGGCTGAGCAGAATTCGGTTCAATCGATTCAGTTTTAAAATTCAATCGGTTCGGTTCGGTTTTACATTATAAAAATTTCGGTTATTTCGGTTTAGTTCGGTTTTGAAGAGAAAAAAATATGTTAAACCGAACCGAACCAATAGTAATTTATATAGTCAAATCGAACTAAATCGAACCGAATTGATTTTTGAATTGATTTATTTGTATGAAAAATTTATGAATTATATTTAATTATATATATATTTATTAATTATTTAATTTCATTGATTAATGGTTGTTAGGTTCAAACCAAAGTTAAAATTAGATCAAATAACTTGAAAATCAAGTCTAAATTAAAAAATAATAAAAATTCAAACTGATCGATTTAAATCGAACCGAACCGAAATAGAGCAGTTCAGTTCGATTCGATTTTTCACCCATTTCGGTTTGTTTCGATTTCTAAAATTTACAGTTCGGTTGTAATAATTTAATTATGTTCGATTTGGTTCGGTTCGAACCGAATGCTCACCCCTAATGTCATATGCTCAATTTATTTTATAGATTAAAACATATAATGAATTAAATTCATATAGATTCATCCTATTTGCTCAAACCAAACAAGCATATTAATTTATCTATCATTATTTAATTCAATTCGTATCATAGATCAAATTTAAATTAATTTTAAATTGAATAATAATTAATTAATTTAATTTAAATTAAAATCATTTTTGTTTAAAATCAAATAATTAAATATAATTAAAGTCAGAAATTAAAATTAAAAGTGAGATGAATAATTTGATTTAATTAAAATTAATCCTAGCATTAATCGGCCATTTTTTTTTAACTAAACTAGCCAGATTAAAGGGCAGAAAATTTGGCATGTTGTACCTTACACGTTTTATGTAATATACATGGATTTTATCAATTAGTACAGAGTTGAAGAAAAAATAAAAAAGCCTCCAAACGATAAATATTGGCTAAAAAAAATTATTTCATCACAAATATTTACTAAAGGAAAAAGTACATATGGATTGTACTCTTTAAAGCTTTAATAAAGTAAAATTAAAATAAATTTTCAAAATTAAAATTTAAATATTAAACTCCGCCTAAGTAGTTTGCGCTTAGTCGATCCCAAGCCCGGATAAAGGAGGAGGGTTGCGGTAGGTGACAACCAGCGTAAAAATTTTGTCACACCTTATGATATGGATTCAAATGATATAAACGTTGGGGCGTCCTCTACTTACGACGCGCTACATCGAAGCCCGGGTGTAGTGAGAAATATGCAAGGATATGGGGCGTTCACCGAAAGCTACGCGCAATGCCGGCGCCCGGGTGTGGTGTTAAGTGAGCAAGGGTTCCCACATCATGGACCGGTGTGGGTAAAGAAGTTAGTCCATATGACAGGTAGTAGAACACATTGTGAAACAGAACACAAGATAGACATAGAAAACAATAGAAGATATCATAGAAAGAGACCAATTAGGAAGGAACAGGATAGGAGGAGGATCAGTGTTGGTACTTGGAATGTTGGATCACTTATAGGAAAATTAATGGAGCTTGTGGATACCTTAGAAAGGAGAATGGTGAATATTGCTTGCATTCAGGAGATTAAATGGATAGGATAGAAAAGCAAGGAAGTGGGTAATTCATGGTACAAACTATGGTTTACCGGAAAGGAGAAAAATAAGAACGGAGTGGGCATAATCATAGACAAGATATTGAAAGATGCTGTAATAGCTGTTGAAAGAGTAGGAGATAAAATTATACTAGTAAAGCTAGTACTAGAAGGAGAAACAATAAATGTAGTTAATGCTTATGCCCTACAAATAGGACTAGATAGTAAGAGTAAATAAAGGTTTTAGGAAGATATGGATAATTTAATACAAAGCATACCGAATGAAGAGAATATTTTCATTGGTGGAGATTTGAATGGACATGTAGGAAGTAATAGGCAAGGTTATGAGAATGTTCATGGAGGTTTTAGTTTTGGCAGTCGAAATGAGGAGGGAAAAAGCATCATGGATTTTGTTATGGCATACAACCTAATACTAGCAAATACCTATTTTATAAAAAGAGAGTCACATTTAGTGACTTTCAAAAGTGGGCAACATAGAAGCTAAATCGACTTCCTCTTAACCAGGACGACAAACAGAGCTCTATGCAAGGATTATAAGGTCATTCAATGTGAGTATCGGTTAGTGGTCTTGGATATCAAGTTTAGGAACAATTCAAGTAAGGTCAGAAGAAATAGTGTAGCTCGAACAAAGTGGTGGGAGTTCGAAAGAGTAAAGCAAGTGAAGTTCAAAAATGAGCTTATCGAGTCCGAAGCATGAAAGCTGGATATGGAGGCCAATGATATGTGGATACAGATGGCATCAAAGATTAGATAAGTAGCTAGAAATAGGAGTGGCCACGGTTCAGGAACCGCCGGTTACGGTTCCTGAACCGTCGGTTTAGGTTCAATGAAATCATGAACCTGAATCAAATCGCCATGGGACGGTTTGGAAGACAGTTCCTGAATCGTCGGATTTGGTTTGAGCTCCGGTTTAAAACGGTTTGAAGGGCGATTCGAAAAAGAACGGTTCAAGACAGTTTGGAGGATGGTTTGGAAGTGGTTTAGGAATAGTTTAAGGGTAGCTTAGACAAAAAAATTAGAGAAAATTTTTATTAATTCAAAATATAAGTTATATTTGTAAAAATATTTTAATTTTTCTTAGAAATCTTTCAATCAAAATAAAATAAGAAAAAAAAAGAAAATAATTTATCTTTAAGAATAATTTAATAAATAAAGACTTGAACCTAATTAAAAAACTAGAGATGAAATTAATTTTTTTTAAAGAAATTAGCAAAAAGTGTATGAACTTAATTTTACCTAAATATCCCTTTAGGATTTAGAGGAATAAAAATTTCTAGTTCTATTACTTGCCTTTTTTAAAAAATTATATAATAATTGATAATTAAAAAATATAAAAGAGAAAAAAAATTAAAATAGAGGGTATTGGAAATTTTATTGAGGATTTAAAGTAATAACAAAGTAATTGAGATAGTATTGAAAATTTCAGTAAGTATATAAAATAATAAAGTAGTAAAATTGAGAGAGTATTGGAAATTAAAATGAGTGTAGAAAATAAATATTTAGAGAATTTGAGAAAAATTAAAAAAATATTAAGAATTGAAGAAAATGCATAGAATAATTGTGTAGAGAATTAATGATATATATAAATGAATTAGGAGTGAGGTAATATATTTATTGAATTTTTTTATATTTAAATAGCCAGTTTAATCTGATTTGAAATCGTCGGTTCAATCCGGTTCGGAACCGCTGGCTCACGGTTCTTAAAAAATATGAACCTGAACCAAACTGCAGAAGGACGGTTTCGGTTCGGTTCGAAGTCTGTTCCGATTTTGATCGATTTTGGTCCGATTTTGGCCGAATCGGTTCCGGTTCAAAATCGGACCGTGGCCACCCCTAGCTAGAAAAGTACTTTGAGAGTCTAAAGGACATGGACCACCCTCAAAAGAGAGATGGTGGTGGAATGAGAAAGTACAAAAGGCAGTAAAGAGATAAAGAGAATGGTATAAGAAATTACCTAAATATGATAATAATGAGGCATATGAACAATACAATATAACAAAGAAAGACATAAAAAAGGCAGTTAGTCAAGCAAGAGCACATGCCTTTAAAAAGTTATATGAGAAACTTGGAACTAAAGAAGGGGAGAAAGATATTTATAGATTAGTAAGGGGAGAGAAAGGAAATGTCAAGATCTTGTCACGACCCAACCTATGGGCCGGACCGGCACTAGGACCTGGGCTGGCATAAAACCCCCGAGGCCCGTAGTAAGCCTTACTATTCTCAAATCCATAACTAAGGCCCAAAAACTTAGGTCCAACATGTAAATACAATTAAATAAAATATTTTTATTCGGGTCAACCCAACCCGATAGCCATCAAAAACTGAAATAAGGGGAGCCTCGCTCAACCCTGTTACCTCATTTACAAACTGTTTAAATACCATACAAATCTTCATTTATTAGTCTCAAAATTTTAAATTAACACAGTCTCTAACAAGGTCCACACTATTACTAACACATGCGGAGTTTTAGATTTTTAATTTAGAAAAGATAGTAAAATAATTAAATAATCGACATTAAACCTGCGAGGAAGAAAACAGATTGCTCTGTAAAATAACTCCTCCTGTGGCCTGGAAAAATATTGAACAGGAGTGAGCGTTCGACTCAGAGAGTAAAATATCAATTTTAACCATAATCTCTATAACTATCTAAAACTAATGCACCCTGTAGAGTGAAATGCAACATCAGCAATAAGTTCACATCATAACATCAAAAAGGTAATTTGGAGCACTCACACACCCAGTAATATCAATCATAATATATGGGAGCTGATCCCTATCTGACTCTCTTAAATCCAACTGGTGCAAGAACTCGAGCCGGACTTTCGCTTAATAAACCAAATCGGGGTCCCAGCGAAGAACTCAAGCCGTGACTACCCCCGAAGGATCGGGTCCCAGCGAAGATCTCAAGCCGTGACTACCCGTCCTATCCATAGCCAACACCACATCACACGCACGCCAACGCACGCACACTGCTCCAAATTATCATAACAACATACATGGCACTTTAACAGTTGTGAATGCAACATAAAACGTGCCTAGAGTTTAACCACATAGATATATGCATATAGGTGATTCATGGGCATGTTTGAACATATAATAATATGAAAATTACAATTAAAATTAATATTTTACTCACAGTATACCGATGATTATTGTGGCTGCTGGATGCAGAAAAATAGCTGATCTTGATCACCTAATAATTAAATTATAAATTTATTAGTACTAAGTTAGAATAAAGCTCTAAAGAGGCAACAGACAGCCTAATTTATGCCGAAAATCTGACAAAGTTTCCCCTATACCTGGGACCTACCCAACCTGCAAAAAGGCTCAAATAACACTTCTAGATTCTCAATTTTCCACAATCACATCTCATCAATATCACATAGCCCCTCATGGGCCCTCCAAACCAGATAATACTCAAAATCTTAAAAATTAAGTTTTAGTCCCTATAATTGACATTTTACAAAAATCCACTCAGACAAGCTCTAAAAATTCTAAGATTTTGCCCCGCGGTCCCTAATAATATTATAAGACTATTGCAAAATAAATTATAATTTTCTAATCACCCATGAATATTTTATTCAAGAATTTTACTCGATTCCATAAGTTTCCAACATCTAATATATTTTTAATTCAACCCAATTTAATATTTACATATTTAAACCTTCATCCTCAAGCTTCAACCAATTATATAAAATTTAATTATCTTAATTTCAAATAATCTTATATGCCCATATGCTAAAAATCTAACTAAAATCCATCTATATTTTTCAAAAATATTCTACAATCACTCAAAAATTCAACAAACACCATAGAATATCTCCAAATAATTTTACTTTCATCATATATTTTTCTTAGAATTTTTCTCTAATTTTTCTTGTTTAAGAAACACTGTATTTATGCTCCACAGACAGAGAAATAATAAAAATTGTCTTACTCGAAGTTTATCTGTGTCTCAAAAATTCCAAAAATTTATGAGGAAGCCTTTGGAAGTTGAATTATCTCCATAGCCACCACGGTGGCCGACCGCCGGCGACATTTGCCGGATCTGATCATACCATCATGTTCCTCCCCTCTTCCTCAGTCCATATGTGGTCTCGGATCGTCGATCCAACGGTCGGATCGTCCTAGATCTGACGAAAAAGTTTGAAAAACCCGAAACTTCTCTCCTCCATATCTCACTCATCCGACCTCCATTTGCTGCAAAATTGGTATTAAAAGAAAAGTCTCAGAACAAGCTTTCCAACGCCACTTGAATCGCCTCGATCGGACATCGGATGAAGCCGGAATCGCGCTGGAAAGCCGCTGCCCACTGTGCGCGCGTTTTCTCTCTCTTCTCCCTCTCTTGCCACCATTTCTGGTGGTTCTGGCCGTCGCCGGAGGGTCGCCGGCCAGGTGGGGAGCTGCTCGGGAGGTCGTCGGCCAGTCACCGGAGAAGGAAGAAGAAGAAGAGAGGGGAGGAGAGGAGAGAAGGGAAAAATTGGGGGGGGGGGTCCTCCTCCCGTATTTGAAATATTTTTTTTTTTTTTTTTTGATGTTACAGATCTTAATCAAGTTAGGTGTATTAAGGATAAATAAGGAAAAGTGTTGGTGAAAAATGAGGACTTTAAAAAAAATTGAAAAATTATTTTAATGATCTCTTTAATAATAGTCAAAATGGTAATAGCGTGAATATAGAATATAGAACAATAGAAAAGAATGTGAATTATACGAGAATGATTAGATCTTTAGAAGTAAAGGAAGTACTTAAGAGAATGAAAGTGGGTAAAACCTGTGGATTCGATGGAATACCAATTGAAGTGTGGAAGTATTTTGGAGATATGGGAATGGCATGGTTAACTAAATTATTTAATAAGATTATAAACTCAAAGAAAATGTCTGATGAATGGAGGAAGAGTATTTTAGTACCTATTTTTAAAAATAAGGGAGACATACAGAGTTGCTCAAACTATAGGAAAATTAAACTCATGAGCCATACTGTGAAGTTGTGGAAGAGAGTTGCGAAGCATCGACTACGTCATGATACTTCTATCTCTCTCAATTAATTTGGCTTTATGCCCGGTCGTTCAACTATAGAAGCGATCTTTCTCATTAGAAGCTTGATGGAGAAATGTAGAGATGTGAAGAAAGATCTACACATGGTTTTTATTGATTTGGAGAAGGCTTATGATAGTGTTCCAAGAGATGTCTTATGGAGCGTGTTAGAATAAATGAGGATATCTATTAGGTACATACAAGTGTTAAAAAATATGTATGAAGGAGCAACTACTATTGTGTGCACAGTGGAAAGGGACACAAGATATTTTCCGATCTCAATTGGATTGCACCAAGGATCAGCTATAAGCCCTTACCTTTTTACATTAGTTTTAGATGAATTGACGAAACATATACAAGAGAGTATTCCTTAGTGCATGATGTTTGCGGATGATATTTTTCTGATAGATGAGACGCGAAAAGGAGTCAATAGAAAGCTAGAACTTTGGAGAAGTACTCTAGAGTTAAAGGGCTTTAAGTTAAGTAGAACAAAGATATAATATATGTATTGCAAGTTCAGTGAAGGCCAAACTGGTGATAGGGAAGGAGTTAGTTTGAATGAAGTGGTACTGTCCCAAAGTAATCACTTTAAATATCTCAGCTCAGTCCTTCAAGTAGATGGGGGATGTAAGGAGGATGTTAGTCATAGGATTAAAGCCGGATGGTTGAAATGGAGATATGCCACAGGAGTTTTATGTGATCGCAATATTTCTAATAAGTTGAAAGGAAAATTTTACCGTACAGCCATACGACTGGCTATGTTATATAGTAGTAAGTGTTGGGCACTGAAAGAGTCGTATGCGTCTAAGATAAGAGTTGCAGATATGAGAATGTTAAGGTAGATGAGTGACCATACTAAATTAGATAAAGTCCGTAATGAGAGTATTAAAGAAAAGGTAGTAGTGAGATTATAGGTCATGTTATACTACTCTCCTCAAAAAAGTATACAGAGGCTCCAGTTAGACAAGTAGAGCACATTAGGTTAGAGGATAGAAATAAAAAAGAGATAGACTTCAATTAACTTGGAGGAAGTAGTACAACATGACCTATAATCATTACACATTTATTAGGATTTAATCCAAAATCGTTTAGAGTAGAGAAAATAAATACATATAGTCGATCTCAAATTTTTGGGATAAAAGCTTAATTGAGTTGAATTGAGTTGAGTTAAAATTTAAATATTAAGTATATGCTATTAAAATTCAAATAATTATATATATTTTCTTCAATGTGTGTAGAGAAAATAAGTATAGAAAATAAGTTTAATTTTTTTTTAAAAATAAAAATATAATTTATTACTATTTACTAAAGAAAAAGGATGTAGTTATAGGAAAAATATTGAAAGAGAAAAGAGTAAAGTGTAAAGGATAGACGAAAATTTCACTTTTAAAAATATAAAAAATAAATAAGATATTTTATATTAATACAGATTAATTATGAATATATTTGATTCATCAATTATGATCCTAATTTTTATTATTATATTATTATTATTAGAAGAGCATGGGAGGTGCTATAATAATTAATGTCCCTGCGCTCTATAGTCAAAGTTTAGGTAGCCAAACACTCCACGTCTTTGACTATTTTGTGTCTGCGTTACTCGTCTTCACCCATTTCCCGCATGTGCTCAAATAATAAATACAAAAGCACATATATTTATATTGTTAATTTTAATTTAATTTTAATTTTTTTTTAATGAAGAACAAACTGCTCTGGACCATCTGCCATTTATATTATTAATAACATCCTTTTATTAAAATAAATATTTATACAAATTAAAAAACATATATTTTAAGTAATTTTAGATAAAAATAACTTAATCATTAGATATAGTAAAATTAATATAAAATTTTGAAGATTTAATTGATAAAATAAAAAATTTCAACTAAAATTAAAAATTATATGTAAATTGTATAAATCTAACATCACCTAATGCAGCTTAAAAAAAATTGTATGACATTTATTTATCTATATTTAGTTTACTATAAATTTAAAATATTATCTGTGAAATATATAATTTTAAATATTTATATTTCCTCATATTTAAGTTCAACAGAGTGGTTCTTGTCTTATTGATAGGCAGACATGTCCCTACCAACATGTGGTGTCACTTCTTTACTTCTTTTTTTTTTTTCTACTAATAATTTTTAATTTAATAATATTAAAATTATTTTTAAAATATTAAATTTAAGCAGTGATGAGCACAATCCAAAGATAATTGTATATATGTTCAACATTGAAAACTTAAGTTTGATTTCTCTCTCCACATATGTAATAAATAAATATTAAATTTAAACTTAAATTAGAATTATATTAATGCCTTAAGTTTAACTTTCAAATTTAGATCACTCAGCCATTCAAAGTCCAATTTAGTATCGGAAAGAACATGTCTTCGGATAGTGTTTGGTATAAATAAATTTTAATAAATTTTATAAAATTAATTTATAAATCTAAAATTTTAGTATTGATTTAAATAAAATTTCATTTAAAATTCTTAATAAGTAGTTTCATATAATTTATTATAACAAAACTAAATTTCATAAAAATTGATAGAATTTATAAAAAAAATTTAAATTTTAAATTATATATATTTCAAATGATAAAATTATTCTTTTATTATATATCATTTTATTTTATTTATTCTAAATATAAAATTTATTTCAATTAAAATAAATTTTATTTATTTTAAATATAAAATATACCAAATAAAAAAATTTATTTATAAATAAATTATATCATAAAATTTATTTACAAATGAAATAAATTTTACCATAAAATTAAACTAAACAGAGTCTAACAAATTGAGATGGTAAATTCTACTAATAATATTACATTGAATTAAACAAGTTTTGATTTGGTTGCATAAATGAAAATTATTTAATAAATATAGATGCATGTATAAAAGCAAATTAAATCTCATCTTGGAATCTAACAAGAACAATAATTGGTAATTTTGACCAAAAGTTTGAGGAAACTTCTCCTCCTCTTTAAAAGAAAGTAGAGGAAACTTCTCATCATATTAGCTTAACTAGTACAAATATTTGGCATTATTATTTCAACTAACTTCAGATCAAAATCTATATATATATATATATATATATATATATATATATATATATATATATTATGAAATTAATTAATTTTAATATTTTATATTTAATGAATTATAATTATAAAAATTGTTAATATTTTTAATAATATATATAATTATTTAAATATAAAATAAATAATTATTTAAATATAAAATTGAGATCTATGGATTATTTTATTAATAAAAATAAATTAGAGAATAAATTATTTCAAATTAAAAATAAATTAATAATAAAGATTAGCAAGTTAACGGAATAAAAATTCTATGATTAAACTATTTATCACAAAAAATATAAGGACTTACATGAGGTTTTAAACATATTTCAACAATTAATTTATAATTTATCCTATAATTTTTTTTTCAATGTCCCATTCTGATTCTTATATATCTCCACTTTTAATTTAGTAAATTTCTAAAAAGAAAAAAAAAAAGCATAAAAAGAATAAGAAGCTAAATAAGGAAATTGACCTCAATATATAATTATGAGTCTATTTAGTTTAATTATTAAATACAATTAATATTATGATTGTTATTAGTTAATAATTGATAGTTAATAATTGATAATAATTTATTTATATTAATTATTGAATAAAAAAATATTTAATAATTATTATTGGTATATAAAATAATTAATAAAGATATAGATTACATAATATATTTTATTATTAAAATAACATATGATTATTAATTTATTATATTATATTATTATTAAAATAAATATATAGTTACTAATAATAAAAAAAAAGGACCATGACCTCTGAAAGCCATCCAGGTACCCATCAATTTTTTTTAAATACATCTGCACATAGTGCATTGTGAGCTTGATTCGAGAAATGAGTAAAGGGCATTTTTGTCCAATAATAAAAAGTTTTCACAGCTATTCATGAACATCTATATATATATATATATATATATATATATATATATAGACACACACACTTGATAGAAAAAATAAAAGATTGATATCAATTATCAATTATATATTTTAAAAAGTTTATCAAATATATGAATTTAGCTGTATAAATATTTATTAATTATCAATTAAATTTAATAATTAAATTATACACATATAAAAATAATAATTATTTCTAAATTTAATCTGATCTGTTTCACACCTATTTTTTTTTTTGATATTATTCTAATCTCGATATTATGTGAAGCGGATATAAAAGACTTTCTCATACTCTAAATTTCCTTAACCTGCATTAATAGTAATATATTCTTTTATTAAAAAATTAATTTATTTTTACATAATCGAATATTATAATTTTAATAAAAAATATATATTATTGAGATAATATTTTATTTTTTAATTTAATAAATTTAAAATTTAAATGATATAAATGAGAGTAATTTGAAAAAAAAAAATTGTAACTAAAAAAGGGGACATTAATTGTGTAATGAAAAATTCAAACATAGGAAGAGAATAACCAAAAAAAAAAAAGAAAATTGTTGGATGTAATAAAATAATTAAATTAACTTTTAATTAATTATCCTATTATTTGAATTGCATCGTTTAAAGCCTATTTATAGGAGAGAAAGCAAAAGGACAAAAGGTCCTATTGGACCTGTCCTAATCCACAGAGACAAATTGCAAAACCACAAAATAGGAAGCTAACTTTGCGAAATTTCCCAACTCATAAAAGTCAACTATATCAAGCGGGCAGCGACCCGTTTCTTTTGGCAATCGGACGGCTGGCTAAAGACGATGCTTTGACTTCTTCTGCTTCGACCACGACATCCCTTTACACTACCCTAATCAGGGCACGTCAATTCACCTTTTCCTGGCTCCCATCACTCTAAATTAATTATTAATTATGTATTGCAAATTTAATTTATTAATTATTTTTATTTACATGATTTTCATTAATTTATTAAGAGAAAGTTTTATTTACATACTTGTCATTAATTCAGCGTCCCTTAATTTCAAAACCATCGTTATTTCTAAGTAAATTTAAATTTATAAATATTTAAAATTTTAAATAATTATATTTTAAATAGTTAATAAATAATTAATATATTTAATAAAAAAATTTAAAAATATAATTATTATTAAAATAATTAAAAAATATATTAATTATTTGAAAAATAAATAAAAATATATAGTAATATTTTAAAATTAAATGAGAATAATATAATAAATTAATTTATTAAACTGATTTATGAGTACTTAAAATAAAAAAGTTCATATCCTTTAGTTATGTTTTTTATTTTATTTATTACTTATAAGTTATATTTAGAAGTTTTAAAAATTTTTAAACATATGAGTCAACAGAAAATTAAAATTTAAGTCAAACACCTTTAAAAGTAATAAGTCATAAATAGAATAATATTTAATTTATTTTATAAGTTATTAAAAATATTTAAAATAAATAAAAAATTATAAGTAAAGTATGTTCACTTATTTCTCATTATTTATTTATTCTAAATTACTTTGTAGCTAAATATAATTTTTAAAAATATCAACACTATTTTTATTTTAAGAATTACAATATTTTACCTCATAATCTTTTTAATTATTTTGATAAATTTAATCATTTTAAACACTTATTAACCAAAACACTTGAATTATTTAAAAATAATTTCTAAATAATTTTATCAAACACTCAATTAATTATTTTTAAATTGAGTTATAAATTAAAAAATATACTTTAAATAAAAAATAAAAAACAAATAATTAAATCAAACACTTTTCAAATATATGGCACAATTTATTATAATTTTTTTAATTTATTTAACTCTAATCGAATTTGAAGTTAAAAATATTTAAATATTAATTTAAATATATAAAAATAAAAAAATTGGATTATTTTTTTACCTATTTATTATCAGATTTAGAGCCGTTTAAAAGAGAGATAAAAGGTCCAACATAAAGAAATGTGATTGTGGTGGAATCTTATTCGCACCCACATCTACATGTTTGACGGCAAATGCTAGAGTGACAGGTCAGTGACCTACTCTTGGTCGATAGGGTTGTGTAACCGATGCCATCCTTTTGACCAAACTGCAAAAGAAGGTTAGACCCTTCCCTTCCCCTTCTCCCACGCCCTTTATCAACAGCACACCTCTCTTCGTTTTCTTTTCACTCGCTTTAATCTCTCTTTCTCCTCTCTTTTCTCTCATGGTCTTGTTTCAGTAGTCATGGCTGTAGAGCTTATGATGGCTTATAGGAACGATGGTTTTGCAGCTAAAGTGGAAGAGAACGCAGTCCAAGAGGCTGCTTCAGGGCTTGAGAGTGTCAATAAGCTCATCAGATTGCTCTCGCATCAAAATCAAGAAAATCTTCAATCGTCATCTTCTTCTCCAAGCTCAGGACCCTCCATGGATATAGGGATGGATTGCAAGGCAGTTGCAGATGTTGCTGTTTCTAAATTCAAGAGAGTTATTTCTCTTCTGGGTCGAACCAGAACTGGCCATGCTCGCTTTAGAAGAGCTCCTGTGGCAACTCCTGTAAACAACACCCAGATTAGCCTAGAAAATCAAGTTCTTGAAAGTAAGGTTTATTATGCTATGCCGATCCAGCTGATTCCTCCTCCTCCTCCTCCTCCTCCTCCTCCTCCAGTTCCTAATCATTTCCATGATTATTCTTCTGTGACGATGATGTCAAAGAATAATGGGGTGATCAGTGACAGGAAAGAATCGTCTACCACCCTCAATTTTTCTTATTCTTCTGCTGGGAATTCTTTTGTTTCTTCCTTGACCGGTGATACGATTGATAGTAAACAGCTATCCTCTTCATCAGCGTTTCAGATTACCAATCTTTCTCAGGTTTCTTCATCTGGAAAGCCTCCACTTTCTTCTTCTTCCTTGAAGAGGAAGTGTAGTTCTGAGAATATGGGTTCTGGAAAGTGCAGTGGTGGGTCTTCTGGTCGTTGCCATTGCTCTAAGAAGAGGTAGGTCTCTGTTTCAAATAATTTTGATTACTTCTTGCTTTCTTTTTCAAAAAAATTCAATTAACCTGGATCTTGGTTTTGCTTTCTGTAGTAGAAAGTTGAGACTGAAGAGAGTGGTGAGGGTTCCAGCAATTAGCTTGAAGATGGCTGATATTCCACCAGATGATTACTCCTGGAGAAAATATGGACAAAAACCCATTAAAGGGTCCCCTCATCCAAGGTATATACTCGTACACATATGCTTTTTATCTACTTTCGCAGAGCTAATTAAGCTCTTGTGTATTAAGATTCCATTAATTGCTATTTCAAAATCATAATTAACCAAGTGGGACTAGTGAACCCTGGATTAATTTGCTGTTCTTGGTTTGTGATCACATTATACAGAGGCTATTACAAGTGCAGTAGCGTGAGAGGTTGCCCAGCACGTAAGCATGTGGAGCGAGCTTTAGACGATCCATCAATGCTTGTAGTCACCTACGAAGGAGAACACAATCATACTCTCTCCATTGCAGAGACAACCAATCTCATCTTAGAATCCTCATAGGTTAATCACCAGCGTCATCATCTTCATCCCATCAACAACAAAAACAAAAACTGTAACCAAAAACAGTTTTAAACAAATGGGATTTTAGTTTCATTTCAACTTGAGTGTAGGAATAGTTTGTAGTAACAGTAGCTAGCGAGAGCTGTGTACAATGGGATTCAAAGAAACTCTCTCAAGCTTTAATCTCAAAGGAGATTAGTGGGTTTGGTTCATTTCATTTCTCTCTGTAAAATATTATAAATTCCTCAGCTTCTCAATTTTTATTTTTTTCATCTCTTTGAATTGAAAAATTGTGATCCCAATTGGACATTTGTTAAGTAAAAGAAAAAAGAATGTGAAGATGGTGGGATTTGGTATTGGATTTTGGGTCTAAAAGCAAAGGATAAATCAAAAGCAAAATGGGAATTCAATCCTTTCTGGAATTTTTAAAATTAGATTGATTGATTGCTTGCTCTAGTCTGTGTCTGGATGCCTAATTCCTACTTTTCTTGCATCATCTTTTGATTAACATAGTAAAAGAAAAAGACTGGGTCAAACAAAGGCCAAGAAAAGAAGGGCAGACCCTGACCAGCGTGTAGTGTCGTGTTTGGGACGGTTGACCATAAGAAATAAGTTGGCAGTTTCCAGTTGGACGGCCAATTCACTAACTACAGTTAGATCTAATTAACTTAAGAGAATTTATATATATAGTATTTAGCTAGATAATGGTCAATAAAGAAAAACAATAAAGGAAGGTAGGTGTAAGAATAATAGTGCGAGGAAGTGTAGACAAAAGGCAAAGGGTGAGGGAAATGGATGGGAATGCAAAATGGGCAAAAGTCAAAATGGGTGGGTGGGGGAATTGATTAAACAAAAGGGTCATAAAAAGGGCCCTACAATGTTTGAAATAATTAGAAATTTTGGCTGGTTGTAATTGCTTTGGCTTTGCTCAACGTCAACGTTGATGGTCCCCTCCTTGAAAGCTGAAATCGGCGATCATCATACGCAGAAATCATTTTTTGATGAAGTATTAATATTAACACTTCCGAATTACAGTACCTTCCTTGCAACGCCTAATTTATTATTATTATTATTACAAAGTACTAGAGGAAGTGGAGGATTTGGTTTGGTTGTCTTGCGCCCCTTTGCGTAGGTCAAAGGCTATTACCGCCTGGATCCTTTGCATTTGGCGTTTTTCTTCGCCTATTTGCTTTTGCATTTATAATATTCAGAGAATCTTAGGTCCACAGGCGTATGGACAATGTTTCTACTCAGCCTCGCACATGATTCCCCATTCTCCTCCTAGTCTAATTAAAATTAAAATTAATTTAATCAAATTTAAAATTTAAATCAACAAATAATTTGCAAGTCTCAAGCCAAACATAATCACTTTGAAGCTGATCTTCATCCTTTCCCCTTTAACAAAGAAGCTGGGATTTTTATGTAATATATTTTAAGTTGAGAGATTTTTATATAATATTTTTTAAATAAATAAATTTTATGATAATAAAATAAAGACGAGAGAGAAAAGTGTAATAAATTCTAAATTAAAGGCTATTAATAAAAGTTAAACAAAATATAATTTGATATTAAAGACTCCTTTTCAATAAAATTTGAACAGAAATAATTGAAATAAAAATTTTTAGCTGCCAAAATCTGTCAAATCACACAAAATATATCCAATTGCATGGGAATGTCAATTTAAACACAAATTCTCAATTCTCATGCTTTGCACATTTTGTAGAAAGTATCATCCAAAGACAAGGGTTTGTCAATTAATAATAAGATGGAGATAATGATAAGATTGGGAATTGGGGATGAGAGTAGTTATTATTGCACCAACATGAAAAAGCTTTGCAAGAAAAGAATATCAAAGTGTATGCCTTTTTCTTTTATGCTTAGCTATTGGATTGAACATAAATATGAAACAAGCCAACAAGTCAAGAAAGCATGTGATATTCAATTGTTGTGCATGGATAAAAAGCAGGTCATAGTGGGAACTAACTCATTGTGTGGGGTATTATATCTATAAAGGACTTCTTGTTTTCTTTTTCATATGAAAATGTGTTTCTTACTATTAGATTTAATGTGTTTTGAAAGATATGTGTGTTTAGTTTGACTTATAAGTATACTAAGTCTATTTATAAATAGAAAAATCATAAATAGATTAGCATTTAATTTAGTCTATAAGTTAAAAAAACTATTTAAAATAAGTTAGAAGTCATAAATAAGGTACTTATGACTTATCTACTTATTTTAAAAATACTGTTTGACTAAATAAAAGACTATATAATCCTAATAATTTTTAAAAATATCAACATTATCCTATTTTAATAACTACAACATTTAATTAAATATTTTTTTTAGTAATTTCAATAAACTAAATTATTTTTAAACACATTTTAATCAAATACTTAAACCATTTAAAAGTTATATTTAAGTAGTTTTACTAAATAATTAATTATTTATTTTTAATTTGACTCATAAGTTAAAAAATATATTTTAAATTAAAAGTTAAAAGTAAATCGCTAAACCAAATATTCTTAAAGTGCACTCGGTATATATATATTATTTTTATAAAAATATGGGTCTAGCCTTTTTATAATTAAGGAAAAACTGTTTTATTATATAGAAAGAAACACTATTTTTTAGTGCTATCAAGTGTAACCTATAATTAACTGTATTTGGAATACTTTTTAAAATAATAAAATTTATATAAATTTTATTATTTGTAATAATTGATAAGTGAAATATATGTATTCATATTTTTTTTTAAAAAAATACAATTTAAGCAGAGTGCTTTGGGTATTTAATAGAAATTTTTCTTAAATAAAATGGATTCATGCAAAATCATGCTATTTTTAGTATGAATTCATTTTTTTTTAAATATTTATTTTTTAATTAAAAAAATTAAATTTCAATAATTTTAAACTTTTCAAATATAAAATTTAATAAAAAAATTAATTAAATTATTATTATTTTTTTAATTTTTAGACCTTCTAATCACAATAATTATAATTTTAAATTGGAATTTGCGCATTTCTTAACTCTATACAACTATTTAAATGATAATTTTTTTACTATAAAATACACAATAAAATATAGTAAATTAAAAATACGATATATCAGGACTTTTGAATTTCTCACTCGTAATATATATATATATATTTACCTCTGACCTCTGTTTAACAAAGGTTAAATATAACTAATTATTTTATAAAAAAATATTTTATATTATTTGATTGCAATGTTAAATTATATATGTATAAATATTTTTATATTTTTTTTAAATGCTAAAAAATACAGAAATATTTTTTTTTTGAAAAAAAAATGGAGCTTTATTTATTTTTTTAATTTTTATTTACTGGTTTTATGGAGGGGTTTAATCCCACATAATTTTTATTTTTTTGTCCCTGATATTAGGGATATTTCATATCAGTTCATCAATTTTAATTTGTAATCAAAAAATTATTTTATTTTCATTTTTCTTTTCACAAAAATCCTTGTTACCCAAATTGGAAGTGAAAAATTGAAAATGCCAGAGCTGGAATTTCAGGATCAGAGCTCATTGAGATAAGGCTTTAGAACTTGCCATGCTAGCCCTAACTCTAATAATTTTTTATTTTTTAAAAAATTTCAATTTTTATTTTTTATAAAATAATAAAAAAAGCATGAAAAATGTATTCACTTGATGTTATAAATATATACTTTCTTAAATAATTATTCAATTTTAATTATAAAAAATTGTAGTATAATTTTGATTATAAAAAAATTTATTATTTTATATTGGAATTTAGTTTGAAAACAAAGTTTAAGTCCAAAGGAAAATGGTAGCACAAATCTTAGTTAAATTTAGAAAAATTAGAAAAATAAAATTTCAATTCTTTATTTAAAAAATTTCACATGTGAATATAAAATGTTATTCTTAAGTTTTCTTTTTCTTATTTTCATATATGAATATTGATTTTTCTTATTTAAGCTAATGAACTTAAAATATAAAATATATAATGAAACTACCTATTAAATATTGAGTCATACCTGATTCGGTTCAGCTCTGAACCAAACTGAATAGATAAAATCGAAAATCAAAAATTAAGAATTTTGAAAATCAAATCAAACCGATCAATAAAAGATAATCGAACCGAATCAAATTAATAAATATCGATTCGGTTTTAAACCGATCAAACTGAATTTTGTAAGATTTCATATTTTTAACATTAAATCTCAATAACAAAAACATAAAAAAACTTAGAAATCAAAATTCAAAAATCTTAGGGTTTCCTTGATAGATATATATTAGTAATTTTGATTTGGTTTGATTTTTTTTTATGAAAAATAATTAAACCGAACTGATTAATCGAAATTATCGAAATTTATAAACCGAACCGATTGACTCGAATTGACTTGATTCAGTTCAATTTTTCAATTCAGACCGAAAACGGCTCACCCCCTAGCTGATGCACCGAGTGAAGACAAAAATTTTTCCATGAACATACTCTTAGTCTCTTCTTTTATGATCTTCTGCTTCCAATGCGCACAACCGCAACTATATTGCTTATGAAATTTCTCTAGTAATCTTGCAACAAAGTTTGAGAAATTTCCAAACTTGAAATTTATTATTATTATTATTATTATTGAGATTGAGTCGAGCAATTTGCATGCCTTTTCTTCTTGGGTAGATCAAAGATTTACTTAACGAATCGAATTTTTTTTTTTTAACAATATAGGTTCTGGAGGATCTGAAGATGTTGTTAGCATGGTTGATTCCTTGTTCATCATATGAATTGAAAATGGTTTCATCTTGAGGGTGATTGAAGTATATTTCTATTTGACAAAATTTATACTGCTTCGCTACCCTAGAATCCATTAAATTCGATGTAGCATTTTGCAGAACATGAAGCTTCCTCTTGTGGCGGTGAGCGGTGATGATGGGCCATCAGGAAGAGTGGTAGAATACTATACGTCTGGTGTGTCATAATAATTTTTGTTTTTAGTTTTCAAATTTTAAAAATCTTATTTTAAGAAATCATATATTATCTCAAATAT
The DNA here is from genome assembly GCF_030052815.1 of Hevea brasiliensis. Lineage (NCBI taxonomy): Eukaryota > Viridiplantae > Streptophyta > Magnoliopsida > Malpighiales > Euphorbiaceae > Hevea > Hevea brasiliensis. Next base: position 94,825,515 of record NC_079502.1, read on the forward strand.
AAATTTATTATTTTTAAAATTTTAAAAATCTTATTTTAATAAATTACATGTTCTCACAAACATAAATTCATGATTTTTAAATCTTAAAAAACATTTTATTATTTTATAAAATATTTTCTTAATAGTGTTTTAACCGCTTATTGTAAGCATGAATTTAAGCCTCTATTTAAAAAGAAATTTTATAAAGCAAGGTGTTTTAAGGTTTTAAAATCTTAAATTAATATTTAGAAAAATAAATTTTTTTTAAAATAAGAGCTTTTTATTTTTTTAACTTAATAAATTAATAAGTTAAAAATATTTTTTTCTGCAAAATCACTAAATATTTTTAAAAATATTCTCTTACTATCAAATAATAAAAAACTATAAAAATTTAAAAATATGAAAAATTTTATTTAAAAAAATCTTACTGTCCTACCCCAAATAGAGGCCCAACGAGCGAATTATGAAGCCAACCCAAGCCCATGACCAAAGGCGCAGACACAAAGCGGGGCTCCCCAGTTCCAGTCTCAACTCTCAAATTGCCGAATCTTGGGAACCGCTCTGCGTGCTCTCTACCTTGTCCGAAGGCGGCGATGGGTTGCCTATCCATTCCCATCGTCAGCCCATGAAAAATCTATTCTCTTCTCAATTCATTTCTCTCGAAACCTTACCCTCTACGCCACTCAAACCCCTTATGGCCTCGTCTCTAACCCATGCCCTCTGCCAAGATCCTCCTCCTCCACACCTAGATGACCTTCTCTGTTCTAAACCACAGCAACACCAAACGGAAGACGATAACGATACCTCTTTGCCTGATACGTCGTCGTCCTTCTGCTTGGGCTCCCCTAGTCGGTACCTGAGCGGAGAGTCTAGGGTGGAGCGAGCATGGTCCCACTGGACGAAGCTGGGCCGACCCAAGTTGATTGTTGCTCCTATGGTGGACAATTCGGAGCTGCCGTTTCGAATGCTTTGTAGAAAATATGGGGCCGACGCTGCTTATACTCCGATGTTGCATTCCAGGATTTTCACTGAGAACGAAAAGTATCGAAACCAGGAATTTACTACTTGTCAGGTATTCACTTAAGCTTCGTTTTTACTAATAAGTGATTTGCTTTATTTGTGCCTTAGTAAGTAGCATTATCTAGTGCCTTAATTTACTATAGAAAACTCAGTTTTATGTGCATTATGCTTGAGTTGGATTTGTTGGGTATTAAGCCTTTTGGGTTATCATGAAAGCTGATTTATATTGTAGATTTCTATTACTTTTTATTAACGTGGGATGCTTATGGTTATGCTACTGTGTATTGTGAAACTGAGCCTCCTGGAACAATTCTACAGTTGTATGCTATATACTGCATTGATTCGTGCCATTTTCTTCTGTGGGGATGGGGGTACATGAGTTAATCTCTCACAAATTGCAAACATCTAGCTTTGGATGATATTCTTCTCTCTGTTCGTTCTATGACCATAATATTGAGATGCGTTTGTGATAACAATTGCAGGAAGATCGTCCATTATTTGTTCAATTTTGTGCCAATAATCCAGACACCTTTTTGGATGCTGCACGGAGGGTTGAACCTTATTGTGATTATGTAGACATTAATCTGGGGTAATATTCTTAACCAATTATCTAAGCAAATGCTTTTTCTAATGTCTTTAAAATAGCTTAATTTTTTTAAGAGGAATGAAGATAACTTTGATTTTTTAATACAAGTTTTAGGTTTAGTTTTTTGTTTCTCTGATTCTTATGGAAAATGTTTGGTTAGAGTAGGGATCTATTCTTTGCAGCATATTAAAATTTTACTGTTTCTTAGCATATCAAATTATTCTTGTTTGCACTTAGTTTTAAGATATCTGTTGTGAACTTTGATAAGACTGATAAAAGGAATCTCATTAAGCTCCAAATTTTTTGAATCAAGTTAGTTCATGTCACAGAACACTATGTAGACTGAAATAATACAGCTTTTTTCATTACATGGATGAGGGCAAGATCGTCAAAGCAGTATTATTTTAAAGGGCATAGAGTACACTGGAGTTCACTAAAATTTATCCTTTTGAGAACATTAAATCAGTTAAAAATTCAGTAGTCTTTAGTATGTTTGGAATCATAGGAAATAGTTGATGAAATGGTGTAATTATATAAATCAGTAGTGCTAATGATTTTTGTTGGGGGTAGTGTTGATTTTGATTCAAACTGGTGGTAGTTTTGAGTGATGGTTGTGGTGTTGTTAGTGGCAGTTGATGATAAGAATGACAATGATGGTGTAGTGGTGGGATTATGGTGGTAGAAGTAGCGATGGTTTGGGTGATACCTGTGTTGTGGTAGTGTGGTGCATAATAGTCATGGTATGTTGGTGGTGATGGTGGTGGTGGTGGTACTGATGGCAATGATGGTGGGTCAAAATTTGAATGAAATATCTTAGATATTAGGCAATTCAAATATCGTTCCATTAGCTTTCTCATTATAAAGAATAATTTGATCATACTTGAATTGATGAAATGTAATATATTTCCAACTATCAAGCATGCATGCATGATTCCTGCAACTGTGGACTGAATCCTTTTACATAAAATGTAATTGGCTATAATGGCATCTGTACAGGTGTCCTCAGCGGATAGCCAGACGGGGGAACTATGGAGCTTTCTTAATGGATAATCTTCCGCTTGTCAAATCTTTAGTTGAAAAGTTGGCTTGCAACCTTCATGTTCCTGTGTCTTGCAAAATCCGGGTGTTCCCAAAATTAGAGGATACTATTAATTATGCGAAAATGTTGGAGGAAGCTGGTTGTTCCCTTTTAGCTGTCCATGGTCGAACTAGAGATGAGAAAGATGGAAAGAAATTCCGGGCTGACTGGAAGGCCATCAAGGCTGTAAAAAGTGCTGTCAGAATCCCAGTTCTTGCTAATGGGAACATCCGGCATATGGATGATGTTCAGAACTGTTTGGAAGAGACTGGTGCTGATGGGGTGCTTTCGGCTGAATCTCTCCTTGAGAATCCAGCTCTATTTGCTGGATTTCGGACAGCTGAATGGGTAATTGGTGATGAAAAAAGAAATAGAGATGGAAATCTGGACCAGGCAGATTTGTTAGTGGAGTATTTGAAGCTTTGTGAAAAATACCCTGTACCATGGAGAATGATCCGCGCTCATGTGCACAAGATGTTGGGAGACTGGTTCAGGATACATCCTCATGTAAGGGAAGATCTCAATGCACAATCCAGGCTGACGTTTGAATTTTTATATAATATAGTAGACCAACTCAGAGAGTTAGGTGGGAGGATTCCACTTTATCTGAAGGATGTTGAAGTCGATACACTGGCAGCAGAAGTTACTGCAAATGGTTTGGCCAATAATTTTTGCAATACATGGTAGTTAGGTTGCTGGTGCACATTATTCATACCATGGAAAATGAGAATCAGTGAGCAGGTTATCATTAATCAATTTGTTGTCTCTTATAATATTATTAGACTGGAACAATACAGCAATTTGTGGTGCTAATTATTGCTAATCCATTTTTTGAGGAAGCAGAAGACATTCCACCAGTCAGGCTGCACACACCCGATTTTCCTCCCTCTATCGCATGGCAACTCTCGAAATGCATTTTTGTGTTGACTTTCTTTTATTGTTGATATTTGTACCACGGAGAAGTAACTACTCGAAAGGCTGTATTCTCTTTTTTTTTTTTTTTTCTGCGTAGATTATCTGTTATCGTATAAGAAAAACAATGCTCTACAACGTGTCAGGTGCTGTATTTCCCTGCTTCGGCTAACATTTTCTGCCAGAAAAATCTAATAAAGCAATTCAATAGTAAAGGCATTTGGATTTTCGAAGAATTAATTGGCATTTGACAATGCCTTGAAGAAAAATTTCGAATGATGAGGTACGGTGTTCCATTTACAATTTTCCTTATCAGTCCTGAGGCCAGAATGAAGATAAATAGACAAATCCATTCAAGAGGATACATTTGCATGGATGAGTGCAAACACAAATTGCAACTCATACACTCTAAATAAATACTTCATAGCTAAGACACGGATGCATGGATTATTCAATGAAATATACACCTCAATTAAAATAACAAAGGTCAAACGAAGTTAGTTTGAACTTTGTTCACTAAATGCTCTCCATAAACTGCTTTTCCAGACTTCCTGATACCACCAGTCCTCTTTACACAAATATCTGAAGCCTCCACAGCTGCATCAAAGTTGGGCTGTTCATACAAAAAGGATGTGTGAGGGATCAATTGTCAATGAAATGAAGGAAGAGATAAATGGAGCTACTCACTAACCTCATGGAAATAAGCTATGCATACACGATATTTAGGAGAGGAGTTGATGACCTGATGCAGAGTTGAATCATACAAACCATTTGACCAAATCTGCAATTTGCCAAGACTCCATAAGAATGATCTACTAGAAGCAAAAGACTTATAAGACATTTAGGTCAGTGTTTAATTTTATTACCTTTAGCATGTCCCCAATGTTGCATACAAATGTCCCAGGAATTGGGGGAGCTGATATCCACTCACCAGACAGGTTTCGCACCTTCAACAGCTCATCTAATTTAGAATTCAGGGAAAAATAAAGCAAGCAGGTTTACTTAGCCTATCTATAAAGATCCTTCAACTTATCGTACTTCGGACTTTACTAAGAAATGGCTCCTACCTTCTATGCCCAACCTCACTATCACATTCAATAGCTAAATTTGAATGTTCAGGAACAGAATTTTGGGTAACATAATAGCAGCAAAGGTACAATAAGAACTGTAAAAGATGTAATGCAGATCATGTTGTCACAAGACTTTGGAACTAGAAGATAAATCCTTCTCTCTCACTAGGGCTTTTGAAGAGAGAGAGGGACGGGTGGGTTGTTTGTTGGGGGGGGTGGGTGTGTTTGGTGGTTGGGTGGTGCTTATAATTTGCTTATGGTCACTGATCTCCAATACTAAAATAAAGCTGCCTATTGCAGGAAATTAACTGTAACCACATTAATTTTAACCACGCTAACAATTTCATCCCTAACATTTGATTTGATTCCATTAAACAATTGGTCATTTACTATTAATCGTAGAGAAAAGGTCCAAAATGCCCATAATTTTCAGATGACTATAAAAAGAGATCTCCCCGATCCCCATCTTTCTCTCTCTCATTCACAATCATGTTCTTCAATTTCGATCAAATTAAGAGTTTGTTTATTCTTTGTATTAAATTGAATTGCCACTGTCAATGGCCAAATTGAGATGGATTGCTTATTTTAATTTGTTCTTTGATTAATTTGGGTTTTGTTTGCTGCTGGAAATTACCATTGAGATGGTTTCTTGGGTGATAGAGGAGGAGAGGGAGGATGAGAGAGAGATTGACAAGTGTATTTTTTAGATAAAAAAAATTTTTGAATGTCCTTTTTTTTTTTTCACTAACCTTAATTTTGGTTGATTTTGGACAGAAAGGCCAATTGGTTAATGGAATGATGAAATCATTACGTTTTCAAACAGCAAGGATGGGCCCGAGTTTTTTCCCCTAACCTCAGGGACTCTTTTATAAAATACCCTTTTATATAATATGCAGTTTTGTAAGGAAAAAAAAAAGGGGAACCAATAGATTAGTGGTTGGGACATGGAATGGATAAGAGAGGGTATGAAAAAGTCTAAAAAACATATAATAAATCCCAACTAGCTTGGGAGTGAGACATAGGTAGTTAAGATGATTTTTGTAAAGTATAAAAAGCATGTTAATTGCAAGGTTTGGATATAGGCACCAAATGGAACCTATATGTAACCACTGGTTATTTCACTGCTCAAGAGAACAAAAGATTTCTGAATGTAAAATATGTGATTTCTACAATGAAAGATGAGCGCATATCTTTACAAGGTCAGTAGAGTTGTCCAGAGATTCAACACCATGCATTTCTGTCAATATGTAGTGGAACATTTAAGACAGTACTCCCTAAAACTAGAGGATCAGAATAGTAGGGCCGTACCTGAAGTGCAGTTATATCATCATCCTGATTAACCAAAGTCAACAAACCTGTCGTGCAACACTTCAGAAGGACTGAGATTGATAAGCTAGAATTTACAAGGGGCTAACATTTTAAAGTTCATAAACTTTACCATAATCAGTGTGAGCTCCACTGTAATCATTCACCCAGAAGATATGTGCAGATGCAAACAAAGAAAAAGAGAAAAACATTTACATTAGACCCAACAACACAAGAAAAGTGCAAGTGCCAACTGAATCTGAAATGAGAATGCATTACCATCCAATGTCATTTTCAGCCAAATCTTGGCCTCTTGCACTAGATACACCTGGATAACCAATAATACGCAACACCCAAAATGCATCACCGGCTATTTCACCTTCCAATTCATCAGCTGAACCACCCAATGCTAGAGCAATTCCCCGCAGGATTTTTCTTGATAGTTCTGTCAAAGATAAGAATGGAACTTCTCAATCCGAAAAAAATCTGAGGGACAAATAGCAAGGAACCACACTACAGAAGGCATGCCTGTGCAAAGGGCTGCATATTCCTCCATCAGTGTTTTGAAGTTTGGTGGATTAAGTGGCCTGTGAAAAGGAGCAGAGATGAATAATGAGCACAAGTTCATATATGTTGAGAAGTAATCCAACATTCACTAACATACAACTTCATGAAGACAACTAATAACAAGTTTTGACTCAGGGCTAAACCTGAAGATCAGCACTCCTAAATTTCAGCGCGGTAGATTGAAAAAATTATAATTATCAAGCTTATTAAAATTGTGGAACATATAAATAAGCCATTACAGAAGATTACACTGATGAGCCATTTTATGAGCAAAAAAGCAACAATAATAATCCATTTGATATTGGTCAAAGTGTCTTATTAACAGCAAAGTGTTGCATCTTATGGCCAAACATAATGAAGCAGCAAACCGTTAAGGTTTGTGTTCCACCACGCAGAAGTTTTTTTAAAGTTTCAATTGAAAACCTCAGTCAAGGCTACCTTTGCTGACACAATATCATTATTTATACCAATTTACCAAAAGCAGCCAAGTATTGCTTGAGGTTTGATGGTTGAACATCCAGTTAATCTTAAATGATATGGTAATAATCACTTAACAGGATAAGAAAAGAAATACCATTCAATATTTGCAATATTCTGTCTATTAAGTTCGCCTAAAAACATCGAAATTTCTGCATACCATTGATTATGTCCTTCCATGGGTTTGCCAAGCTCTCCATACAGCCCCGGTTTCATATCTCTGTAACACTATAATGAACATAAAACAAAACAATAATCATTGTCTAGGGAAGAGAAAAAAATGAAAGGAGAAACAGCAGCAGCACTAGTGCACCAGCAATGGTGATTATAATCACAGATTCTTCAAAAGAGCCTCCATGGGATCATTGCCTGCACAAGTTGTAGTTGAAACTACATACAATAACAGCAAAACAAGTTCAACATGGAATGCGCACAACATTTATTACTTTTTATGTTTACTTATAATTTAGTATATTTGCAAAAGCATCTTATCTTAGTTAAAATGCATAATACAACATTCAAAGGATCACAGATATAGGATGACACTGAATAAGAAAAACCTACATCAATAGCTTCATGCATGTCAGGAATGCCTTTGGTTATATTTTCTCCAATTCTCTGGTATCCCCTGAATCCAAAGGAAGAGTTTATCGTGTGAATTAAAGTTCATAAATGCTACTAACAAAACCATAAGTTGTTAGATATAGCACGCTATTTCAAAAAGCAAACCTGTATCCAGCAGCAGCGGTCATCTTTATTTTCAATTTTTCTTCGTAGGGAAGATCAAAGAATCTGTGTGATACGTTTTTAACCTCTTTAATGAGAGAATCAGGTATACCATGGCCCCTCTAATCAACCACATAACCAAAAAGCATAAAGAAAATTAATAAAAAGAAAAAGGAAAAAGGCAAAAGCTAAACAAAATATAATCGAGCAACACATTGCTTTTCCTCCCTGATAATGTATCGAATCAATCTATATAGACAAGAGAAATTGCTGTCTTTATTCCAATAGGAGTATAAAACCACACGAACACAAACCCACCAAACATGCATGTGCCCAGACAATTAAAAAGTATGAAAATAATAGGATTTTTTCCCTCCTATCTGCTACAATTGAAAACAGAAGCACAAGGGATTAATTATTACTTCTAGCAGAAGACCAGTAAATATCCATACTGTTATATACTCATTAGAAACCACTAACTTATTACTATTTACTTTGTTTAATCCATTAATATATCTCAAAAACAAATTAACCAGAAAATTTCTACCTCTGGAAATTAATTTAGCACAGCAACATAAAATTCAACTACCCACCATCAGCTACAGCAATTTTGCAATAAACAAAGTGCAAAAAACACAAAATTAGGAAGGAAAATTACCACGTAGAAGAATCCAGCTTCTCTACAAGCCTGGTCCAATTGTTTAACGACTTCACACACAGTGGGGTCCCGAGCCATGTTTGGATCATCACACTTGGCTACCAAAGGACCAATATCTGCAGAGCTCAAAAGAAAAGTTTCCATTCGAAAAGTTACAAAATTTATTACTTGGTCAGGTAGATAATAGATACGGGTTCGAAGAAGATTTGATTACCGATAATTGGGATAGATTTGAAATCGGTGGCCATGACGCTTCGCCTGAGGATCTCTGTGTGAAATGGATCCAAAGGGGCCGCTAAGTACAGTCTATTAATGAGAAAGGGAAGAGTAGTGTTTAATCACGGAATGTGAAAGTTTTCTTGTCGTCTTCTTCTGTCTTTTTCCAAGAGAGAAGCCTACCACTAATTATAATTAAAATTTGATTAATACATTCAATTAAAATTTAATCAGAATTAAAAAAACTCATATCAATAATATTATAATAATTGAGCTGCTATTATAATGTAAATCCAATTTCAATCTTAAAAAAAAAAAAAACTAAAGGCTTAAATCTTAAATGATAGATGAGAAATGAACTAAAACAAATTGAGATTTTGAAGCTTCCATTGCCACGAAATTACAAGGGTTTTTTTGCATTACCAAAAAGAATTATTTTTTACATTCCCCAGTCCCCAATCCAAGAAGAAAAAGAGAAAAGGTCTAAGCTTTTCAATGATCATAAATAACCCACATTCTTTTTTTTTTTTTTTTTTTTTTACCACTTGTACCATTTGATATCCACTGGAACCATGTGCCTTTAAGACAAAAACAATTAGGATGATGAAGAAGAAGAAGCTGATTTTGATGTTTTGTTGCTGCAGAATTGGTAGCTATTCTCATCCATCTTCTCCACCACAAAATGAGCAAGCATGTCATTAGCTTCCACCAAGTTCTCTCTGCACAAGAACTCATCTCCATATACTTTCTCCACATCTCTGTAGTAATCATGCACAAATATATGAGTCTTCCCATTTCCTCCCTTCTTGCTTCTAGCTAGAACCCCAGATGTGAAGATTGGTGTCATCCTCCCTGGCCCTTCTGGTCCATCCCCTCGAGGCCCATCGATCAATATCACATCCCAATCCACCTCATAAACATGATTAGGCAAGTCATTAATCCCAAGCTTACATTCTGAGAAGAGAAGATTCTGAACTGGCTTGCATTCATTGTGTATTTGATCCCTTGTGGAGGCTATGAGTTCTCTGAATTCTCCCATTTTTGTTGTGTATTGAACATCAAACACATCAACTTCAGGGTGTAGCTCTTCGAAATAGGCAGCGTAGTATCTGTTTTCATCGATGAAAACTGTGCGGCCATTGTGGTTGAGGGCCTTCCAGAGAAGGGTTTCATGTGTTAGGCCAAAAACAAGAAAGTTACAAGGAGAAGAACACTTTCTAAGGACATCAGATATGGGTTTAATTTCGGAGTAGGACATGTGGAAACTGTCATTGGATCTTGAAGCATAGTGGAGGAGAGTATTGATGACTGTGGTAGGCAGTGGTGCGGTGGTGGAGATGGAGGAGGATGTGGCAGCAGCAGCCAAAGCGGCGGTGGATTTAGTGGGCAAAGACTCTCTAGTGTAGATAAGAGTAACAAGAAACGCAATAGTGAAGAAAGAAACAAAGGCAAGGAGCCATAAGCGATTGGAGCTTCCTTGTTTTTGGACATAAGGGTGAAGAAGAATAAGCTTTGTATTGTTATTGTTATTGCTCTTCATCTTTCTTGTGCAAAAGAGAGAGCAATGAAAATCCTCCCTTCTCTCGTTCTTGGTGGTCAAGATTTAGAATCTTGATTGAAATGAGAAAAGAGGGAATGATTTTAAAGAAGGGTTAGCTCTAAGGCAAAAGATCATGCTTTGAAGCAATAGTACAGCCAGAATGTGACATCAGTCACTTTACAATCAACCAAATAATATTCTAGATACCTAATTACAGCACATTTTCAAGCAAATTACATAATTTATTTAAATTAATTGTGTTGTTTCCATGCAATTGTGATCGGTCAAATGGGAAAATTATATTTAAAAATTTTCAAGAATTGAAGCAGCTCATTCTGATCCAAACTTTGATGTGCAATGGCAGCAAAACACAAAGTGGTTGGACTGGAGCTGGTGGAAGGAAGGTAGCGACCCAATAACTAATTACTAGCCAGAAGTCGCTTTTCCTTCATCATTTTTGTTTTAGTTCACAAGTAACATATATAATAATTAATTATATTGAATAATTAATTAAATAAATAGAGACCCTTTTCTTAAACAAGTAGTTACCATTGATGGAGACTAACTACCTGCAACTAGATTGTAATTGAAAAGCAATCATTAGATTATGCCCTACCTCCAGTGATTATGTACCAAAATGAGGTCCTTCATGGGATTGTGATCCATGGTAATTTTCAACTTCAAGCATACATACAGGTGTAACTAATTCTGTTACACAAGTACATGTAGTGTCCATAATAGCAGTAAAAGGTGTATATGTGCTGGATGGGTTTGGATTTGAAATTGATGTTGAGTCAAAACTTTTGTATAGGATGACAGAGGTTGAATAACTTTTTGATACTCAATTCAATTAAATTTTATTTAGATACATTTGAATATGTTATGTACTGCTAAAGTGTATAAATTATAAAAGAAATAATAATTCATCCTTTTCATATAGATATATTTATTAACATTTTATTTTTTATTATAATTAAATAAATAATTATCAATTATAAACTCAAATAATATTATTCATCAACTTAATTACACTTAAAAGATCACTGTTCATAGAAAAATTTTAGTCTATATAGAAAATATTTCTCTATCCTATTAAGGAATATTTCTTCCAACAAAGAGTACTTCAAAACAATTAGAATTTTAAATCATAAATCTAAGAGAACAGAATGTAATCAATTTTAAAATAGAATTGAATTTAAAAAAATATACGTATTGGATTTATATCGAGTTTAAATTTTATGTATTAAGTGTGTATTATTCGAATTTATTTATATAAATAATTAATTAAATAAAAAATATATATGTATTTATTACCATCTCATCTTCTGTATCATGAGACAAATACTTGAAAACTAAATTATTGTTTTAAGGGTTGATTAGAAAGAGTTCATATGGAGCAAGAATTTGAAGTACCTACCACCCATCTATGTTGTAGCACATGTATGTAATTTAAAATATTTATTTACAAAATGTCCTTAAAAAAATCCAATGCAACCTTTGACATTAGACTTCCTACCAAACTTAGCCCAATTTTCAATAGTTAGATGCCTCAATTATTACCTAAAATATATTCCTTGTCATGGAAATTATTATATTTATATGTACATGCTATTTTCATCATTGAAGGGAAATCATCTCAATAGTTTGATAAATAAACTTTAATTTTATTCACAAATTTTATATTTGCAAATTTCAATAATTTAGGATCAAATTTTTTACAAAATGATGTGTAAATTTTATTTCCTAAAAATTGTTTTATGTCCCATTAGGAGCTAGATGAGAGGGTTAAAAGAGAGAATTTGAGAAAAATTGAAAAAATATTAAGAATTGAAGAAAATGCAGAGAATAATTGTGTAAAAAACTAATGATATATATAAATAAATTAGGAGTGAGGTAACATATTTATTGAATTTTTTTATATTTAAATTGCCGGTTTAATTCGGTTCGGAACTGTCGGTTTATGGTTCTTAAAAAATATGAACCTGAACCAAACCGCAGAAGGACGGTTTTGATCCGGTTCGAAGCCAATTTCAGTTTTAATCGATTTTGGTCCAATTTTGACCCAACTAGTTCCGGTTCGATTCTGATTCAAAACCAGACTGTGGCCACCCCTAGTTTCGATTGTGAAACATTGTACTAATTTAAAGATCAACAATTATTTCAACCTTAATTTGATTCATTTTAAATATAATTAATTTTTCTCGATCCCATATTAATTTTGGAGTGGGACAGAAAGATCTTCTTTCCGCTCCAAATCCCCTTTATCTTGATACCAAATTCCAGTGAGACGGATACAGGGAGAGTGATCTCCAAAGGAAAGCAACGGAAATCTTGTCATGAGAGATGTAGTGAGAAGAGATGGTCCATAACCATAACAGAGAGATAGCCCAGCAAATGGATGACAAGTGAAGCCCAACTCAAATGGGAATGGACCTCTCTACAACCAAGTCATTATTCAAAGAGCTAGACCATCTCTTTCGCCTAAAAATTAACCAAATAATAATGATGATTACATGCGCCATTTTGGTGTGTGCTTTTTGTCTAAAAGCTCACAAATTTTGATAATAAAGGCTTTTCTTTAGTTCTTTTCCATTCAAAGCTTTGGGCTTTGTCATTGCCTGGTGGCCCAATCACCATCATCATTTCATTTTGCCTAAAAAACCCACCTGACATTTGACAAGACATCCTCCCCCCTGTGGATTTGTGATGTTCATAATTGTAAGCCCTCTTTCTGGTCAACAAAGCATCATCAACTTCATTAATCAAAATCTATCTACTTTAATTGAGATTCTCCCTTTTAGCGATTAATAATTTTGATTGATTTTGAATTTAATTTTAAATTAAAATTAAATCAATCTAATTTTAATTTAGTTAGATATTAATTTTAATTAATTTAATTTTAATTTCAATTTAGATTAATATAATTATGATTAATTTCAATTTCAAAACAGGTAATGGTGACAGATCTATGGATGGCAGATGCTGTTTTTAAGTAGGTTAACTTGCAAAGATGGGGCAGCTGAGATCTGCCTTTCTTAAAAGGTAATTTGATTCTATCTGGAATCAACCAGCACCTAAGAAATTGCCATTCCTACTCACCCCTCAGTTTCCAAGGGCTAACCCACCATTTTCCAGACCAACTATAAGCCAGTGGCGGATGACAAATTTTTTTCCATGTCAATATATAAAAAAATAAATAATATTATTATTAAAAAATATAAAAATGTAATGTTAATATCTTATAATTAAACTTAACAAAATCAAATATCTTGAATGCTATATAAAAAAAAATTATATCATTATTAATACTATTAAACATTTAAAAATTACTTATCAATTTATTATATGTATAATTATATAATTTTGTCTTGATAAAATTTATTTTTGAAAAATTATAATAAAATTTTAAAGTAAATAATATTTTAAATGCATAACAATTTTTTTTATCACAATTAATTTTTTTTCTAAATTATGATTTAGTAATTAAATTATGAGGAATCAATTGATCTCATTGTATAGCCTACATCTGCCACTACTATGAGGGTCCATACAAAATGCATGGAATTTTACTTCATAATTTAATCTTGCAAATATAAATAAGATTATAAGATTATTTTTTATTTTAATTAATTTTTTTTTAATCCAATCAGTAATTGCCTAGATGTGTAAGTGTATACAATAAGTCTTCCCTGAATCATGTGTGTACGTTTCTTGTAATTAATTAATGTTGTTTTACTTTACAACTTGTTAAAAATTTTAATAATTATGATTTCTTTTGAGATTAAAAATATTCTTTAAAAAATATTATTTTGCATAATGTTAAAAAAATTAAAAATAGATATATATATATATATCTTCAATGCCTTTTTATCATTTGATTGAACCTCAATTAAATGTAAAAACAGTGCAAAATCTATGTTTCTTTGTAGGAACAAAATGGAGTGCCTCATGGGCTAAAAGCGGATAAATCAACATTTTAACTTGATCATGAAAATCAATTTCATAAACTTCAAATTTTCACAACTTTTTTATGAAGTTAACAAATTCAATTTATGTCATGACCCAACCTATGGGCCGGACCGGCACTAGGACCTGGGCCAGCCTAAAGCCCCCGAGGCCCGTAGTAAGCCTAACTGTTCATTAACCCAACTCTAGGGCCCATTGGGCCCAATTTCAAGAAACCAACTGGACAGAGTCCGGCCATAAAGTGGACCTTTCAACGGGGAGTTTTTGACTCACCCGACCTGTAAACAAAATATATCATCAATTGGGGAGCTCAGCTCACCCTCCACATACTCATATCGGCATAAAAATAAATGGGAGCTCAGCTCCCTCATCCAATCCATCAAACATGCATATAATTTTACAGGTCCACATGACAATTTATATTACAGACCCGAATCATTTAAATATTTCTAACACATGCGGAAATTCTAGGAGTAAATAAAATTACAAAACTATTGATAAACAACCTGCGAAGGAGAAAAGCAGGTTAACCACAATAAAATCCTCCTGTAGCCTGAGAAAAAATATTGAACAGAGTGAGCGTTCGACTTTAGAGTAAAATATCAATTTTAACCATAATCTCTATAACTATCTAGAACTAATGCAACTTGTGGAGTGAAATGCAACAAAGAACTATATTTTCACATCATAACAACAAAAGGTAATTTGAAGCACTCACGCACTGTAACATCAATCATAATATATGGGAGCCGATCCCTATACGACTCTCTTAAATCCAACTTTGGTGCCCGTGAAGAACTCATTTCGGACTTCCACTTAATAACCAAATCGGGGTCCCAAATGAAGAACTCAAGCCGTGTCGACCCCGAAGGACCGGGTCCCAGAGAAGATCTCAAGCCGTGTCTACCCGTCCTATCCATAGTCCACACCACATCACACGCACGTCATCGCACACACACTGCTCCAAATTACCACAACAACATCCATGGCACGCTATGATTATGAATGCAACATAAATCGTGCCTAGAGTTTAACTACATAAATATTTGCATATAAGTGATGCATGGGCATGCTTGAATATATAATAATATCGAAATTACAATTAAAATTAATATTTTACTCACGCACTTGACGGCAATCACCGTGGCGGTGGCGGAGGAAGAAGGTCATTCGGCTCACCGACAATTATATTACAATTATTTAATACAAATGACCCAATACAAATCAAGAAAAGACCCAATACGCCCTAAGTCGTGCGAAAATCTGCAGAGTCTCCCTATACCTAGGACTTACCCAACTCGCAAAGGGATCAAAACACACTTCTATATCCACAATCCATATATCCACAACTCAATCACATCACACACCTCCCGCCCATCAAATCAATCATTCATCACAATATGTAAAATTTCAATTTAGTCCTTATAATTGATCATTTTTGCAAAAAGCGCTCAAATAAGCTCTAAAAATTATAAAACTCGCTTGTGATCCTTAGAAATATTACTAAGCTATTGCAAAAGAATCGTAATTTTCTAAACTACGAATATTTTATGAATTTTTAATCCTATTTAAGCACTAGAAAATTACGAAAAAGCAAGGTTCGGGTTTACCTTTGCCGATTCTGACTTCTAGAACGCGCTCGGGATGTTTGAAAATGGGGGGATAGCCAAAACCTCGGTCCAATTCGGAGACTTTTCCAGAGTGATCTGTCGACCGAAATTCACGATCCGGACAACCGTCGAATTTTCGCGAATCGAGGATACCTTACATCGGCCCAATAAATATTATATAAAAAGTGGGTGTTACATTCTTCCCTTCTCTTGGCAAATTTCTCTCGAAAAGATTTTACACAGCACACAAACATACCGATTACACATAAGGGATACATGTTTTGCTAGAGACAGCATGTCAGTCCTTCCACCGATGAACTTCCACCAAAAATTAACCCACATAACAAATTTTAGGGATCTATTTTGATCTTATTGCCATCCTGGTTGTGTTACCTAACAATCACAGATTTCAAGTTTTCATTGGCAGTTCTCCTTTAAAGACCCGAATCTGGAATGTATTAGAAGAGGATGTTTCTGCGGTTACCTGGATGAACGATCGAAAACCAACAGAACAGCTCTGAAAGGTGGTAGTTAAGCTCCATAAGAACCTCAAAAAGGAAAAATTTAATGAGGTGCCCAAAAAAATCCAAGTTATATATAAAAATTTGCCCATCGTGAGAAATCTTTAATTCCTAATACGCCAAAGTAATCTACATCATCCATCCTGATATTTACTCAATAATATCTTCCGCCATGAAAAATATTTTCAATAAGCCTCTGGACAGTGAACTATTATATCGTTTTGCTTTAAGCAATACTATTTGCAAAGTCGCCCCATTTCATAAATGCGAAAAACTTTACATTTCCGTCTCTTTCATATAGTGTGACACTGGTTTCATCCCTATATCTGTTATATTTTAAATCGGCATTAAAGGCAAACTCATAATTGCTGCATTTTCATCCCTAAGCCTCCAAAATCCAAAATTGCATATATATATATATATATATATATATATATAGATCATTCTCATGTTTGATGTGGAAGTCGCAACGTTCCGAACCGTGCCATTTGGGTGACTTTTGATGAAGATACGTTGCCACCGGCGCGAATCTATTTCTCTATAACCAATTATATGAAGGCTACTTTTTCGAATGATTTTATGTGCATAAACTAATTGAATATCAGTCTTCAAATAATATTCTTCAATTTAGCCATTTAATTACCCATATCGTAATCATATTCTCGATGGTACGAGGCAACTTTGGTTAGTGATCTAATTAATCATTTCCCGGTCCGAATATCCTCCACTTGCAACTTTCCTTGAGAACATTTCCACTTTTTTCATTTCCTCGATAAGTCAAGCACTGACCGTCTCTTTGACTCATATACTCTCTTCATGCCATCAAACTTTTCATTTAATTCTGATTAGCATCCTTCAACAAAATCACCTAATATGGACAATAGATATGGTACCAATGTCTCGTAGGACAGATTTCATACTAAAAACTTGGGGTTCAAATCGAACCAAACTAAAATAAAGCAATTCGGTTCGATTTTTCATTCATTTCAATTTCGTTCGATTTCTTAAATATAGTAATTCAATTAATTCAATTTTGTTAAGTCGGTTCAATTTGAACTGAATACTCAGCCCCAATATTTAGCATTTATAAATTTTATATTTTGTACCTTTACATGTGTTTTAGACCACAAATTACTTATTAAACATGCTGATCATACTATACATAATTTGAAAAAAAAAAAATGCAATCCCCATATGTTTCACTGGTTAATTATATTTTAATTTAAAGAAAATTATATTTAATTGCTCAATACTGAATTTTATAAAGATTAGATTGAGTCAAATTGAAATAAAAGTTTTAATTTGCCTTTAGAGCTAAATCATCATATCCAAATCCTAAGTCAGAACTTGAACCACCAATTATGATCTATCTATTTAAAATTTGTAAATTAAGTTGGAGTAAGTAAGTCTTTATTTTACCTTATAAATTGGTTTAACTAATTTATAAATTATGAAAATAAATTTATTTGTTTGTTTATAATATTTTTTGAATATATAAATTAAAAAAAATTAATATTCTGAAAATAAATTTATCTGTTTATTTATAATATTTTCTGAATATATAAGTTAAAAAAATTAATTTTTTATTTTATTATTTATAAACTAATTTAATCTAAGTAATTTATTATATTATCCTCACTTAATATTTAAATTTTTACCATATATTTTATTTAATATTTTTTTAGCAATTTTAATATTAAATATGTTTATAAGCTATTTTTCACTAAATGCGTTAATCACTTATTAGTCACTTATAAATAATTTAATTAATTATATAATTACTTAAAATTTTAAATATTTATAAATTTATATTAATTTAATACTTATAAGCACTGTAAGCATTATCTAATTCAACCCAATTAATCATTAGATCAATGAATGGCTAGTTGTCATTTTAGATATTTATGATTGATACAAGTTGTCTTCAAATATTCCAATAATATTATAAAACAAAAATTTATCAGATTAGTATCAATTCAACACTTATTCTCATTATCGAAAAATTGTAATTATTTTTAAATGATTTAAACCCTCAATTTAAAAGGATTTCATACATATTTTAAGAATAATCATTATTTTAATGCTTTACAATAAAAAATGAGTTCGGACACTAAATTTTTATTTGTTTCAATGTTTAGATCGATCATTAATAAATTAACTCTTATATGGAAATAATTTGCCATTAAATTGATGATAGTTATTTTATTTAAGATTTATTATGTCTTTTAAAGTTTTTAATGAAAGGTCTATAACTTAATATTTTAAAGTTAATTAATAAAAATATTTTAGATAAATATTCTTTGCAATCTAAAACTTTTTCTATTGAGTTTGATAATGTCAATCCAACTTAGTTGAGTGAGTATTATTTGAATTAATGTTTTATATTTTATTTATTTATTTATTTTAAAATTAATAATTTTTATAATAAATAGAAGATTCTCTCAATATATAATATTTTAATTATTATTTAATTTAATGAATTTTTATAACATAAAAATATTAACAAATTGCTAACAATTAAAAACAATGAACAAATAAAAAAAATTTAGCATTATGACGTTGAATTCTGATTGATTTTTGAATTTCAATTGTGTGCCTGAACAAGCATTTAAAAATATTAGAAGTGAAATAATTTAATATTTGATATTGTGTAATTTCCCGCGAAGTTCGCTCAATAATTTCCCAATCAGAACCGGCGAGCAACAGTATTATACTATTAGTACTGCATGGTGTCACGATGATAATGAGGCAAAGTGTGGACAAAATTTAACTAAGTAATTGCGTGGCGAGCTTTCGGTAGGCAACAATGGCCACAGCTACGTCCATCGGGATCCTTCGGAAAAGTCAAAGAGCCTGTGCCCCTATAATACGAAGGGAAAGATATACTTTATTACCCTGCTAGCAAGAACAAATTACTGATGATATTAAGTGACGTAGATATAACATTGATATGACGTGACATGTTGACATTATATTATATATTTTTGTGTTTTAAATATAAAAAAAAGTGAAAATAAATATCTTAAATTGTAAAAAAAAAATTAAAATCTAAATGTTAAAATTATAAAATTTTTTGAAGCATATAAAAAATAAAGTAAGAGAGAGAGAAAGAAAGAGAAATAAACATAAAGAAAGAAAGGCATAGGAGAGAGAGAGACGATTAGAAAAATAGGAACAGATAGAGACAAGTAGAGAGGCATGGGAAAATCACTTTGACTCTATCTCTTTTCGTATATTTCCTTATCTCTTTTTCTTGCTTTCTTTTTATTTGTCTTTTTTTCTATCTCTACCTCTCTACTCTATTTGTTAATTTTTCTTTATCCTACTCTCTTCTTTAAGTAGAGAGGTATGGGAAAATCACTCTGATTCTATCTCCTTTCATATATTTCCTCGTCTCTCTTTTTTGCTTTCTTTTTATGTCTTTTTCTCTATCTATCTCTACCTCTCTACTCTATTTGTTAATTTTTCTTTATCCTACTCTCTTCTTTTCTTTCTCTCCGATTAATTGAGAAATAAAAAAATTAGGAGAGGAAGAGAGAGGGAGACGGAGACGGAGAGAAAGATAAAGTGAGAGAGAGAAAGAGAAGACAAAGTGACCCTTCTGTGCCTCTTGTCCTTTTTCCTCTCACTGTGTGTGTCTCTCTCTTTCTCCGTATATATATATCTCTCTCTCATGCCTATATATTTTTTTATAGTTTTATGTTTTTAGCATTTAAGGTTTGATTTTTTTTTTGACAATTCAAGATATGTATCCTTACTTTTTTATACTTAGATCTAAAATAAATAATGACATAAAAATTATTGATGTAACACTAATATTAGTACTATTTCATATACTGCACTATATTAGCATATCACTCATCCATGAGCTTCACATCATATCGCGTCATACATGACATGACATCACTATTTTATATTAGCGTCATTTAACACCATTAATAATTTATCTTTAAAGTGCTAACAACTATAAAATTTGTATCTTTAATTATAATAAAATAAAATATATATCTTTAATGCTAAAAGCCTCATAATATAAGATAATATACTTTTCTCTCGTGTACAAGCATCAACTCAACTCAACTAAGCCTTTATCCAAAAAATTTAGGGTCGGCTATATGGATTCGCTTTCTCCACTCTAAACGATTTTGGGTTAAATCCTTAGAATGTGTAATGCTTCTAGGTCATGTTGTACTACTATTCTCCAAGTTAATTTAGGTCTACTCCTTTTTTTCTTTCTATCCTCTAATCTAATGTGCTCTACTTGTCTATTCACATGACCAAATCACCTCAATCTTCCTTCTCTCAACTTATCTTCAATTGGCACCACTCCTACATTTTCTCTAATACTCTCATTACGAACTTTATCTAGTCTAGTATGGCCACTCATCCACCTTAATATTCTTATCTCTACAACTCTTATCTTAGACGCATACAACTCTTTCAGTGTCCAACACTCACTACCATATAACATAGCCGGTCGTATGGCTGTACGGTAAAATTTTCCTTTCAACTTATTGGGAATCTTACGATCACATAAAACTCCCATGGCACGTCTCCACTTCAATCATCCGGCTTTAATCTTATGACTAACATCCTCTTCACATTCCTCATCTACTTGAAGGACTGAGCCTAGATATTTAAAGTGATTACTTTGGGACAGTACCACTCCATTCAAACTAACTCTTTCCCTATCACCAGTTTGGCCTTCACTGAACTTACAATGCATGTATTATGTCTTCGTACTACTTAACTTAAAACCATTTGACTCTAGAGTACTTCTCTAAAGTTATAGCTTTCTATTGACTCCTTCTCGTGTCTCATCTATCAGAACAATATCATCCGCATACATCATGCGCCAAGGAATACTCTCTTGCATATATTTCGTCAATTCATCTAAAACTAATGTAAAAAGGTAAGGGCTTATGGCTGATCCTTGGTGTAATCCAATTGAGATCGGAAAATTTCTTGTGTCCCCTCCCACTGTGCGCACAATAGTAGTTGCTCCTTCATACATATCTTTCAACACTTGTATGTACCTAATAGATACCCTCTTTTGTTCTAACACATTTCATAAGACATCTCTTGGAACACTATCATAAGCCTTCTCCAAATCAATAAAAATCATGTGTAGATTTTTCTTCACATCTCTATATTTCTCCATCAAGCTTCTAATGAGAAAATCGCTTCCATAGTTGAACGACCGGGCACTAAACCAAATTGATTAAGAGAGATAGAAGTATCATGACGTAGTCGATGCTCCACAACTCTCTCCCATAACTTCTTAGTATAGCTCATAAGTTTAATTCTCCTATAATTTGAGTAACTCTGTATGTCTCTCTTATTTTTAAAAATAGGTACTAAAATACTCTTCCTCCATTCATCGGGCATTTTCTTTGAGTTTAGAATCTTATTAAATAATTTAGTTAACCATGCCACTCCTATATCTCCCAAATACTTCCACACTTCAATTGGTATTTCATCGGGTCCACAGGCTTTACCCACTTTTATTCTCTTAAGTGCTTCATTTACTTCTAAGGATCTAATCCTTCTAGTATAATTCACATTATTTTCTATTATTCTATAATCTATATTTACGCTATTACCATTTTGACTATTATTAAAGAGATCATTAAAATAATTTATCCATCTTTCTTTAATGTCCTCATCTTTCACTAGCACTTTTCCTTCTTTATCCTTAATGCACCTAACTTGATTGAGATCTTGACATTTCCTTTCTCTCATCCTTGCTAATCTATAAATATCTTTCTCCCCTTCTTTAGTTCCAAGTTTCTCATATAACTTTTCTTTGGCCTCTTTCTTTGCTATATTGTACTGTTCATATGTCTCATTATTATCACATTTAGGTAATTTCTTATACCATTCCCTTTTTCTCTTCACTGACTTTTGTACTTCCTCATTCCACCACCATCTCTCTTTTGAGGGTGGTCCATATTCTTTAGACTCTCAAAGTACTTTTCTAGTTACTTCTCTAATATTTGATGCTATCTGTATCCACATATCATTGGCCTCCATATCCAGCTCATTTTTGAACTTCACTTGCTTTACTCATTTGAACTCCCACCACTTTGTTCGAGTTACACTATTTCTTCTGACCTTACTTGAATTGTTCCTAAACTTGACATCCAAGACTAACAACCGATGTTGACTTGTTAAAGCCTCTCCTGGAATGACATTGCAATCTTTGCATAGAGCTCTATTTGTCTTCCTAATTAAGAGGAAGTCGATTTGACTTCTATGTTGCCCACTTTTAAAAGTCACTAAATGTGACTAAACGTTTATATACAAGCATTAATGCAGAGATATCACGGGCACTAATATCAACATCATGTCATATACTGCACTATATTAGCATATCATTCATACATGAGCTCTACATTATATCTCGTCATATTTGACGTCACATCACTATTTTATGTCAGTGTCATTTATCACCATTAACAATTTATATTTAAAGTGCAAACAACTTTAAAATTTTCATCTTTAATTATAATAAAATAAAATATATATCTTTAATGCTAAAAGCCTCATAATATAAGATAATATACTTTTCTCTCGTGTATAAGTATTAATGCAGAGATATCACGGGCATCAAATATATTATTAGTACACTAACTTATATTATATAAGAAATTTCAATTAATAAAATTTTATTTTTATTAATCAAAATTTAGTTATGATAAAAAAAATTTTAAAACATATTATATAAAATTGATTAAAAAATATGTCCTTAAAATTATTTAGAAAAAGTTTTATATGTAAAAACTAAGTCAAAATAAGTTTGATTGTAAATATAAAAAATTATTTCTTTTAAATATAAAAATTCCACATAATTATTAAAAAATTATATAGTGTTGAATTTTTTAAAAAATCATATAATTGTACATTATATTTTTATATTATGGGTATCAGATACTGTATTGTTGCAGTTTCTGCCATACACCTCCATTTCCATTACTGACACCCGCAGACACTCACGCCCCTCAAAAAAGCCAATCAAAATTCTTCATCCTTCCCCACTCCCACGTGACTTCTTCATTTCCACTAGCAACTTCAAAAGCCAGCTGCTCCCCACACTCCACCCGCCACTTTGTCCTCTCTCAAATGCAAATGCTTCTCCTCCTTCACTTCCTCCTCGTCGCCGTTGCCGCCGCTGCAACTCCCTCCCTGTCCCAGACCACAACCTACCTCCTCCCGCCCGACGCCGTTTCTCTGCTTTCCTTCAAGTCCAAGGCCGACTTGGACAATAAGCTTCTCTATACTCTCAACGAGCGCTTCGACTACTGCGAATGGCAAGGCGTCAAGTGTGTGCAGGGCCGCGTAGTTCGCTTCGTCCTCCAAGGTTTCTCTCTCCGTGGCACCTTCGCTCCCAACACTCTCTCCCGTCTCGACCAGCTTCGAGTCCTCAGTCTTCAGAACAACTCTCTCTCCGGTCCCTTTCCCGATCTCTCCCCTCTCCTTAACTTGAAATCCCTCTTTTTGGGCCACAATTCCTTCTCTGGATCTTTTCCTCCTTCTATTTTGTTGCTTCATAGGCTCAATGTTCTTGATCTTTCTTACAATAATCTCACCGGTCACATTCCGGTTCAGTTGTCTGCTCTCGACCGGCTTAGTTCTCTTCGGTTAGAGCGGAATCACTTCAATGGTTCGCTCCCGCCATTGAACCAGTCTTTTCTCATTTTTTTCAATGTTTCCGGGAATAATCTCACGGGGCCAATTCCTGTCACTTCTACTCTTTCCAAGTTTGATACGTCGTCGTTTTCCCTCAACCCGGATCTCTGTGGTGAGATTATCAACAAGGCATGTACTAGGACGCGCTCTCCGTTTTTTGATTCTCCGTCATCATCCAATGCCACCTCGCCGACGGCAACTCTGGGCCAGAGCGCGCAGGCGGAAGGCGGTGTTGGAGTGGTGGTTTTATCTCCGCCATCGCCGCAGAAGCACAAGAGAACTACTGCTATTTTGGGTTTTGCTGTTGGTGTTTCGGTGTTGATAGTGTCTCTTTTATGTATCTTTTTTGTTCTGCTCAAGAAACAGAGCAAACAAGCAAATTCGCAGGAAAAACAGTTGGCGGCAACAACATCTGCAACCGAGGCTGCGAATTCGATTCATACAAACTCGACAGGGGACGCTCAAGCTTTTAGAGAATATGGCGAAGCAATAGTAAATTCGGAAACGAGAGGAATTGAAGTACAACAAATGAGAAGAGCGGAGAAGAGTGGTATTTTGGTGTTCTGTGGAGGGAACACACAGATATACACATTGGAGCAGCTTATGAGAGCTTCCGCGGAGTTGCTGGGGAGGGGTTCTATAGGGACTACGTATAAGGCTGTGCTAGATAATCACCTGATAGTGACGGTAAAGAGGCTTGATGCGAGTAAGACTGCCATTACGAGTAGTGTTGCGTTTGAAGGGCATATGGAAGCCGTGGGTGGGCTTCGCCACCCGAACTTGGTGCCGATCATGGCATACTTCCAGGCCAAGGGAGAGAGGCTCGTTATATATGATTATCAACCCAATGGCAGCCTCTTCAATCTCATTCACGGTATACATTATTGAACCCCAACATATGATATTGTGAATTTTTAGCATTATTTTTGCTTTTGTTAATTTGTGGGTGAATTACTACATTGCTGTCCGAGTTGATACCATGTCTCCCTTAATTTAGGTTAGTGATATTTATACTCTGCCTAAGTTATTGCAACATTATCTATTTCATGGCGAAAATTAAAAGATACCAGTAAGATTAGAGGTTTTTTTTTTTTTTTGAGATTTATTATATATTTGTATATGAATTGAGTAAGAGTTGTTCAAGACGTCAATAATTATGATGGATACAACACATTGAAAGGGATATGTTTGCTTTTTTTTTTTTTTTTTTTTATACTAAAGGGATTTGTTTGCTATTACAATCAAGGATTGATTCATTGGAGTTTGGAACTGTATCCTATATCGCAATCAATGCATGAACCACATGTCATGTGTCACATGGATGATGGACCTACAGAATTATCCAGTATGACCCCACTTGGCTTATCACAATTTCTAATGTGCTGTTTTCGTGGCTAGCGCATAGGTGTGCTGTGTGTGGATCTGTGGTGTTCTTTTTCATAATCAATTAATCACATCAAGTTACGGCGATTGTAACGTTTTCTGTTAACTATGCCGACAATCACGGTGCTATTTTCAAGATAAACAGCAATTAGAAAAAAGAAAAATGATGGACAACAATCAAGGTGTTGACCGTGACTCTGGTGAAATTGTGTACATGTTTGTCTTGGTATTAATATTATTGTTTAAGAGAATCCTAATGCATGCTTATGGACAAATCTTGCAACATGGCAATGCAGAAACTGAGTTGGGTCTTATTGTGTTGCTGACTCACTTTACATGTACTTGTTGCATTATTTTTTTAAAAAAATTTTTGAAACTTAAATGAAGATTTCCTTGCTATGGCAAAGAGACATCAGTCCAAAAAATACCTCCAGATCCAGATTATTTGGATGGTTAGTTATCTGGATTTGAATGTGTTTCAAATGAGTGGTTGATATTTTATCAAAAATCAGGTTTAGAATTTTAGGATTGGATAATGAAAGCTCAATTATTGATTTTGAATTCAATTACTGGGATTATATAAAAGTAATAGGTATACATAACTTTAGGAGGATTTCAATCTTAGTTGTCGATATGGGGGACAAATTATTTACATTCTGAGCACAGCCCTCCAACTGATGAACTAACTAAATTCAAGATATGCTCAATGGTAATGTGAAAGCTTGATATGCTCCAATGCCGTAGGATCAACTAGTTAAATGTCACTATTGTCTCCAAACCTCTCTCTTTTCGTGTGACTATGAAAATCTTGGTGTTTCTTTCTTTCTCTCTTTTCTTGTGTATGTGCTTACTCCTATTGAAACTCAAATTTGAGATTCATCATCAGCCCATTCCAGAGCTAAAGCGATCAATTTTATGTGTTTAATTATTTGTATATTAAAGTTAGTCTTGAGTATTTGCACCTTGACAAACACTAAAAGTTCATTTGTGCATGATTTGAGAATAGTAGATTGTTTAACTCTAGTTGAGTTAGCATGATTTGATTTACTCTGCACAAAGTACGTGTAGCTGGATGTATGAGCTTTGGCTACATGAAAGGTTACTCAAACAAAAAACTATTGGGGAAATAGTTGCTTGTTATATTGCTAGTGGTGATTTCAGAAAATTCATTCACTTAATGGCTGATATATTTGATTATCCTGATAAATGAAAGAACCAGATAAACTATGATCACCGTTTGGGTCCTTATCCTTTCTTGATCTTCCCTATTTTGAAGTTTTCTTGAGGATGTTTGCCCAGTTGTGAATTATATTGTTTCTATCCTAAAAGCTTGATCAAGTAACAGAGATTATAAAGGGGCTTGGTTGTAGTGTTTGTCTCCTGGATTCCTCTTTGAAATTGATGCCTATGCATGGTTTGATTTATTACCCAATCCCTTCAATGCTTTCATCCTATGTTATACATGCATGCCTTGTCATGGAACAAATGATTCTTCATCTTTTTCATTCTTGGCAACTGCCATCACATTGCTTATCACTTGTTGCTTATAACTTATTTAAATGCGGACAGGTTCAAGATCCACTAGAGCGAAGCCTCTTCATTGGACATCATGCTTAAAGATAGCAGAAGATGTGGCCCAGGGTCTTGCATATATCCACCAAGCATCGAAACTGGTTCATGGCAACCTGAAATCTTCCAACATTCTCCTTGGAGCTGATTTTGAGGCCTGTATCACAGACTATTGCCTTGCCGCCCTTGCAGACGCATCTACTGAAGATCCTGATTCCACAGCATGCAAAGCACCTGAGATCCGCAAGTCTAGCCATCGAGCCACTGCCAAAACTGATGTGTATGCATTTGGTGTGCTATTACTCGAGCTTTTGACTGGTAAACATCCATCACACCATCCATTCCTTGCACCCGCTGATATGTTGGACTGGGTCAGAGCAGTTAGGGAAGATGATGGTGCAGAAGATAACCAATTAGGAATGCTTACTGAAGTTGCCAGTGTTTGTAGCTTGACTTCTCCAGAACAAAGACCGGCAATGTGGCAAGTGTTGAAGATGATACATGAAATAAAGGAAAGTGCCATGGTAGAGGATAATACAGCTGCTGGATATTCATAGTTCTCTGTTGTGTACATTTACAAGATTGGATGCATGGAACAAACTGCGAACTCGGCCGCTTCAAACCATAGCTTTGGGAGGTAGGTTTCTAAAATTATTTATATGATCTAATGGAACTCTAGGAAGCTACAGGAACGCCAGTCAGATGTCACCTTTAAATGGAGGATAAATCGTGATTTTGTAAAGATTCTACTATTCTTTCCGTGGAGTGTTATCATTTTGATCGCTTGCCAAATGGACCTTTGATGGTTAAGAAATCAACTCCTTCTATATTTGGGTTTTCATTCTTTAAAGCAGAATTGGCAAGCAATTTCCATTTTCAACAAGGAGTAACATGAAGTTCATCCGTTTTGCTCCAGAACAGAAACACACATGGAGAGGTAGATCTTTTAGTGGTAGCATTAAGGTATTACAAATTGTATGGTTAAGATGGTGTTGGAGATGGTGGTGTAGCAAGTAATAGGAGGAAGACGATGAAAGATACAGCAGATTTGTTTTTGCAGGCCTGATGTCGAGTTTGTACTGTTTGAGTTCAGTCAGCAGATTGCTCTCCTTTGTAGCTTGGACTTATGTTTTGGACCTTGTAGTGGATTTGACCATCTGCTTCAGTTTTGTCTCCGATTAAATGGCTCTTCTATTTGATCCCCTTGTTAGATTTTTAAGGTTAAAATTGTAGTAATATTTAGATCACTAAAAATAAATGTATATACCTCTGCGCATGCATAAAAATAAGAGAGTAAAATATCATAGTCTCTTGTGCTCACCCTCACATATATAAACAAGTAAAAAAAATGAAATTTCGCGGCAAAGCATCAAAGTCCAAATCCACAATTTAATGGTCTCCTTTGAAGTAAAGGTTCCCATAAGATAGGGCATAGCGGAAAGCACTCAGCATAAAACTGATTCTCTTAGCATGCAATGCATTACGCCACCGCCGTCTCAAATGAAGCTTTTACAAAGACAATGCTCAGCCATTACCGAGCCACATAAGATGTAGGGGAGTAACAAGCTAACTCATAAGGGGTGTAGCTCGAACATCATGCAACTTTATAGGTACAAAGTGTTCATAACGTAAAAATTTAAGTAATTATGTATTTAATTAAAATAATTTGTAGGCATATTTATTATTAAAATTATTAAAAATAATATTAAATAAAATATATTAAAAATTTTAAAATTAAAAAAAATAAAATATTTGATCAAATTAATTTATAAGTGTAAGAGTTTATAAGTGATAAAATTAAAAATTAGTCTCCTCAATCTTATTTAAAAAATGTTATAAATAAATATATATATATTTTTTAAATTTATAAATTAATTTTATTGATTATAAGTTAAGACATACACTTTCTTAATTATTTATAACCCATAATCATACAGTGATCAACAAATAAATTGACAAAGAGAATTAATAAATTATTATAATTAAATTAAAAAAAAGTTAATGGCATTCCTAATTCGACAAGTGTCAATCAAATTTCTGAGTCAAACTTATTTATAAACCCAATGGTAAAATTACTGTTGAATTACGACAAAAATAATAATAAAAAAAATAAATAGAGAGAGTACACACAGATCCGCAACTCTCTCGGCATTCAACTAAAACAAGCAACGCCAAGGTTCTTGCATTAGTTACAAATGAAATGCAAAACCTACATCAGTGTTTATTTTTGTAAACCCCATATCTAATTGAGGGACAAATCCATCCACAAAATAGTAAAAAGTGAATAAAATGAACCTTTGAAGTTGAAGATTTTACCAACTACTACTAGTGTTCATAATAGAAGAAGAAATGCCAATGTTAAAAAAGGTGAGAAACTGCCATATAATTTACAGTCATATAAAGGTCAAGAGGTAAAACTGAGGAGTTCATAATGAGGAGGCTTAATGCCAAAATCATTTATTGAACAAATAAAATTTTCCAGTTTCACTAAAACAAAGGCACGTATGTGATATCCAAATAACATAATGCACCAAATCGTGAACTAGTGCACTAAGGAAATTTTAGGAGCTTGTGAAATGACTAATATATCCCTGAAAAATTTTGAAACTTTAGCGAGTTCAGTACCCCTATCGCTGAGATTAGAGGTGGTAATAAATAATAACAAGTGGCGGATGTAGACAGCTCAATGATGGGTTAATTGATTTTTTTTTCTTTAATATATATATATATATATATATATATATATATAATACAAATATTTATATATTGACACTTTATAAATTTAATTATTAAATATTTTTTAAAAAAATTTCAAATTAGTTAAAATAAAAGAAATGTTATGCATTCAAATCATTATTTATTTTAAAAATTTTACGATAATTTCTTTTAAGAATAAAATTGATGAAGATAAACATATGATAAATTGATAAGTTTCTTTTAATTGCTTTTATTTATATATATATATATTATAGTATTAATAATAATGTAATTTTTTATGTAGTATATTAATATTATAATTTTAATTTCTTAATAATAATATTATTTACTTTTTATATATTAACTCTCAAAAAATATCTTTCTAAATCCACCGTTGACAGTAATCGGATTGAATCGGAGTTGGGTTTGGTCATTTAGGGTCGTGCTTGTTGTCATCCCAATTTGTAGACCCCAAAAGCAAACCACTATCTCCGCTTTAACAAGCTGATAATCTTAAGTTGGTGAATTCTTGAATACAATATCCCTTCATTATTTTCCACAATTCTCTCATTTTCCCCAGTTTTCTTGAGTTCCAAACAAATTTTGAGTTGAGATGTTTCAACTTATATTATTGACCGGGTCCGGTGGCTGTAGGCCGTCGACCTCTCCATATTTTAGCAAAGATAGTGGCATTTATTTCTAGGTTACTTTGCAATTTAATCCCTGAGTTATAACAAATATTTTAACTTAATCTCTCTATTTTTCTTATGAAAAGAAAAATAAGTTAATCACTGAAATATGTTTCTGTTAACAAAATAATACTTCTATTAAAATTCACAAGGGTCAATAATAATTGATGCATTGATACAAAATATTAAAAATATATGAATTAAAGTGTTGTTAAACTCGGACAATTTTCAACTCACTAACAGTAAATTTTAACCTAATGACAAACATACCTCAAAAACCAACTTGTTTGTAAAAAAGAAAAAAAAATATGAATTTTGCCATAACTCAAAAACCAATTGTAAATCACCTGAGGCAATTTGAAGATACATCACAGCATTTGAGCTGAACCGAACCCTAATTGAAACAAGGTTGAGCAAAAGTACCGACTTGGTTAAAAATCAGACTCCATATCCAGCCTGTTTTGATTAGGAAAAGAGAGAAGAAATCAGGGGGAAAAAAAAGAAAAAAATAAATGTTAAGACAAAACTCGAAACAAAATCAAATATATATACAGCAGATTTGAAATAACTTTTACACAAAACCTGCACTCAGGTGGATGATTTCCTCTCTTTCACCAATTATGACAGCAATAACATAAAAAATTAACAGAGAAAATCTACATTATGCAGTAGAAATCACGAATAACATGATCTGCTATATGCGATCATGCGGCAGTCACAAAACCACTGCCATTTTCCAGAACCGTTGAGAGCCCATCAGGCATAACAAGATCTTTGTATTTTATGATTTACCAGTTCAGTCCAAAGACAGTATCAGCCTCATGAATTTCTGAACACCAATTTGACCATGGAGGACACCACCTTCCCAATACACATTTCTGCATTTTACAAGGGCAAGAAAAATAATCATTTTTTGTTTATAACGGTGTCGTTATATATAATAAATGGTGCTAAGCAATCATGCTGTAGTGTTTAGTAGATATTTGTTGAACTAGTTTGCAACTAGACATATAGAAATTACAATGGAAAACCATGGTCAATCACACAGGGTGGGGCCTTCTACGCTACATAGAGCTAAATCCAGACGAAATAAAAGTTTCTGTTCTGGCATCATATTTGATAAATGTACTAAAAAAAATAAGGGAAAAAGAAAAGATTACCTTCATTCATTCTTGGTCTCAGTGAGATGTGTCAGATCCATTTATAGTAATCAAGTTGTACATACAGCAGCAAGGTTAACTGTTGAAAAATGCAGTAGTCATATGATGTCAACAAGAGCCTGTGGGCGAGGCCTTGATCTCATTATTGTCTCATCACTGTGTTTGATCCATTCTGAGAGCTTCCATGGCTTCTGCCACTTCCATTTGAACTGAAGCAACCACTGATGATGACTTCTCTTCCACCTCCAGAGTTTTCCAGTTTGGCCAGCAGCTACCAGTTTCTTCATTGGAAACTGCCCAACTGGTACCATCTGCTCTTACAGTATCTCAGTTCTGTTATTCACATGGGATGACCAGGATATAAAGAACAGACAGAAGGGAATTACCTTCCGTGTCTGATCTAGAAACGCCGCCGACTCTCTGACAGGCCCATTAACAATCCCAGGTGTAAATTTCAGTTGCTTTGGCGCTGGAAGTGACATTGGGGACAAGGAACCACTGATATCATCGATATAGTGCTTAGACAAACTGCGTGAGCTACCCTGTTGATTTCCATTCAGAAGTGTAAAACAGTATCATTAGCCCTTCTCTTTCAAAAAGGGGGGAAAAATTAATGTTAGTATTTAACACAAAATGAAGAAACTCTCTCTTCCTCTCAAAATCCTTCCCATCAATGGTGCTTTGGTAGTTGGACTTGAACCCAGCCCTTGAGACTCATTCAAGAAGGCCAAAGCCATTACATCACGTGATCATTAGCAACAATGTCCCTAGCTGAACAACTGGGACTATATTTCAATATTTGTTTAGAAAAAATTGGCGATTTCCATCCCACGTTTCAAATATTATTCAAGATGAATGCATTAGAGACCCAGACATGATTGTATGAAATAACAAGGACATAAAGTTAGAAGGTCATAAGCAGATATTCTCACTGAAGCTGATGTAGCTAAGGCAATGGCAACAGCTTGCTCCCTCATCTTCTGCTCCTTTTCAAGTTCTTTCCTCTGGGCCTCACTTTGTCGCAAAAGAGTTACAATCTCATTTAGTTGGTCTTTCAGTTCCTTGATTTCCATATCTTTATCCCACAGCTGGCACCTGTTGACAGTTTAGTATTTCTGTTATCCAGCTTCCCAGCAAAAAACCCAAATTTTATCATTAATGAAAAAAAGGGGGAATTATTTTTATAAAAGAAAATGCCTGATGAATGGAAGAGTATTTTAGTACCTATTTTTAAAAATAAGGGAGACATACAGAGTTACTCAAATTATAGAAGAATTAAACTCATGAGCCATACTATTAAATTGTGGGAGAGAGTTGTGGAACATCGACTACGTCGTGACACTTCTATCTCTCCCAATTAATTTGGCTTCATGCCCAGTCGTTCAACTATGGAAGGAATCTTTCTCATTAGAAGCTTGATGGAGAAATATAGAGATGTAAAGAAAGATCTACACATGATTTTTATCGATTTGGATAAAGCTTATGATAGTGTTCTAAGAGATATTTTATGGAGAGTATTAGAACAAAAGAGGGTATCTATTAGGTACATACAAGTGTTGAAAGATATGTATGAAGGAGCAACTACTATTGTGCGCATAATGGGAGAGGACACGAGATTTTTCTATCTCAGTTGGATTGCACCAAGGTTCAGCTATAAGCTCTTACCTTTAGTTTTAGATGAATTGACGAAATATATACAAGAGACGCAAGGAGTCAATAGAAAATTAGAGTTTTGGAGAAGTACTCTAGAGTCAAAGAGCTTTAAGTTAAGTAGAACGAAGATAGAATACATACATTGCAAGTTTAGTGAAGGCCGAACTGGTGATAGGGAAGGAGTTATCTTGGATGGAGTGGTACTGTCCCAAAGTAATTACTTTAAATATCTCGGCTCAATCCTTCAAGTAGATGGGGATATGAGGAGGATGTTAGTCATAGGATTAAAGCCGGATGATTGAAGTGGAGACGTGTCACAGGAGTTTTATGTGATCGCAAGATTCCCAATAAGTTGAAAGGAAAATTTTACCGTACAACCATACGACCGACCATGTTATATGGTAGTAAGTTGTTATGGAAAGTCAATCACTATGTTATGGAAAGTCAATCACTATATTATTTCTCTGTATATTCTGTATTCTGTATTCCTATTTAGGATTTCTTATTTAGGATTTCTTCCTAATTAGTAGAACACAATTATAGGAATCAATTATATATATATACCCATGTACAGATTAATTAAAATCAATAAGAATTATCTCTTTCTACATGGTATCAGAGCAGGTCATCAATCTAGGGTGACTATTTGTTCTCACTACCCAGCTCAGGAGAGACCTTGGCCGCCGACCGGCCGTTTCGACCCCGATCAACATCGCCGTTCCACCACTGTGTGCTGTTGCCTGATCCAGTATACCATTAAAGGACTTTTGAGGTTTGGCTCTCAGATCCTATTTCGGTATTTGCTTGATTTGTGATTTTAGGTTATTTTGCTGCTATAAGCACTTTGGATTAGCGTTTCGTTTAGTTTTTATTTGTCTCAACAAATGGCAGACAATAAGAATGTTATTTCTGATGTGATTCCGGTGATGACTAAGATCACGGAACATAAACTTAATGGTTCGAATTACCTGGAGTGGAGTAAGACTGTTAGGGTCTATTTGCGTAGCATTGATAAGAATGATTACCTTACTAAAGATCCACCCACTGATGATACACGATAAACTTGGCTAAGGGAGGATGCTCGGTTGTTTTTGCAGCTTCGGAACTCGATTCATAGTGAGGTAATTAGTTTAATTAATCACTGTGAATTTGTTAAGGAATTAATGGATTACTTAGATTTTCTGTATTCTGGTAAAGGGAATATCTCCCGTATTTATGATGTTTGTAAGGCATTCTACTGTGCTGAGAAAGAGGATAAGTCTCTCACGGCTTATTTTATGGATTTTAAACGAGTATATGAGGAACTTAATGTATTGTTGCCTTTTAGTCCTGATGTGAAAGTTCAGCAGGCCCAACGGGAGCAACTGGCTGTTATGAGTTTTCTTGCAGGCCTTCCTTCAGAGTATGAGACTGCTAAATCTCAGATTCTCTCGATTACGAGATTTCCTCTTTGCATGAAACGTTCACACGGGTCCTTCGTACAGAGAGTACTCAATCTTCACAGCCTGCCAGTAGTGTTCTTATTAGCCGTAATCCAAATGGACAACAGGGTAATAGAAGAGGAAGTAAAGGAGGAATTACAGGCAATAGAAATAACCAGCGTAATGGAGAGACTAGTTCTAATCAGGACTCAAGAGGAGTCATTTGTTATTATTGCCATGAGCCTGGCCATAAAAAATGTAATTGTCCGCAACTTCAGAGGAAAAATCAGCGATCACAGATGGCAAATATGGCAGCAGAGAATTCTACAGTATCTTCTTCTAAGAAAACTATTTTGGTATCTGCAGAGAATTTTGCACAATTTTCCCAGTATCAGGCATCTCTAAAGCCTACTAGTTCCCCTGTCACTGCGATCGCTGAGTCAGGTAAATCCACTACATGCCTTGTGTCTTCTTCATCCAAATGGGTTATTGATTCTGGTGCGACAGATCACATGACAGGTAATTCTAGTCTTCTATTTGTTTTTCAGTCTAATCTCACTTCCTCTACTGTTACTTTAGCTGATGGTTCTACTTCTTGTGTCATGGGTTCTGGAACTGCGAACCCGACTTCGTCAATTTCTTTGTCTTTTGTTTTGTGTCTACCAAAATTCTCTTTTAATCTACTTTCTGTTAGTAAACTTACTCGTACATTAAATTGTTTTGTTTCCTTTTTTCCTGACCAGTGTTTGTTTCAGGATCTTACGACGAAGCAGATTATTGGTAGAGGACGCGAGTCAGGTGGTCTCTACATTCTGGAAAATCATGTAACGTGGTCGCTTGTTTGCTCCAGTACCTTAACACCTCTTGAAGCTCATTGTAGATTGGGTCATCCTTCTTTGTTTACCATGAAGAAGCTGTGTCCTCAATTTCAGTCTTTATCAGTACTAGAATGTGAGTCGTGTCAGTTTGCAAAACATTATCGTTTGCCTTCTGTGTGTAGAGTCAATAAACGGGCTTCATCCCCTTTTTAGTTAGTTCATTCTGATGTTTGGGGTTCTTGTTCTGTTACATCTAAAACTGGATTTCGTTATTTTGTTACTTTTGTTGATGATTACTCTCATGTTACCTGGTTATATTTAATGAAGAATCGTTCTGAGTTGTTTTCTATCTTTTGTGCCTTTTGTAATGAAATCAAAACTCAATTTAATATTTCTGTGCGCATATTAAGAAGTGACAATACCAAAGAATACTTTTCAGCACAATTTCAGCCTTATATGACACAAAATGACATTCTTCATCAGTCTTCCTGTGTGGATACCCCATCCCAAAATGGCGTGGCCGAAAGAAAAAATCGGCATCTTCTTGAGGTAACTCGTGCTCTTCTTTTTCAGATGAAAGTACCTAAACACTTTTGGGAGAATGCAGTTTCTACGGCATGTTTTTTGATCAATCGTATGTCGTCTTCTGTCCTTAATGGAGATATTCCTTATACTGCTTTGTTTTCTACAAAATCTTTGTTCCCTATTGAACCCCGTATTTTCTGTTGTACCTATTTTGTGCGTGATGTTGGTCTACAGGTTACTAAATTGGATCCAAAATCTCTCAAATGTGTCTTCCTTGGGTACTCCTGGCTCCAAAAATGGTACCGTTGTTTCTCTCCTACTCTTAATCGTTATCTTGTTTCTGCAGATGTCATATTTTTTTAGTCCACTTCATTTTTTCCTCCATCATCAGGGGGAGGAGGATGATCTCTTAATATATACTGTCCAACCAGTGTCTAGTCCTCTCCCACAGCCTGTTCCTTCTGTCTCTAGACCTACTCGACGTCCCGTTGTTCATGTTTATTCCAGGAGATTGGAGATTCCTGACTCAGATCCTTCACCAGCTACTTCGTTGGGAGATCCTGTACTTTATACTGATCATGATTCTGATCTAGACTTACCCATTGCTCTTTGTAAAGGTAAACGTTCATGTACTTACCTTGTCTCTTCTTTTGTTTCTTATAATCAATTTTCTTCTTATTCTCGATGTTTTGTTACTTCTTTAGATTCTGTTCCTATTCCTAATACTGTTGGTGAGGCACTGTCTCATCCTGGCTGGTGTGATGCTATGAAAGAGGAAATGGAGGCTTTAGATGCTAATGGTACATGAGAACTATTGCCTTTGCCCACTGGTAAGAAAGCTATTGGTTGCAAATGGGTATTTACAGTAAAGGTAAATCCTGATGGTTCTGTGGCTAAGTTAAAAGCACGTCTTGTAGCAAAAGGATATGCTCAGATATATGGGATTGATTACTCTGATACTTTTTCTCCTGTAGCTAAACTTACTTCTATTCGCTTGTTTATCTCTTTAGCAGCTACATATGATTGGCCCCTGCATCAATTGGATATCAAGAATGCTTTCCTTCATGGTGATCTTCAGAAGGAGGTGTATATGGAGCAACCACCTGGGTTTGTTGCTCAGGGGAGTTGGGCAAAGTTTGTAGGCTTCGAAAGTCTCTTTATGGCTTGAAACAAAGTCCTAGTGCATGGTTTGGGAGATTCAGTGAAGCAGTACAGGAATTTGGTATGCAAAAGAGTAAGTGTGATCACTCAGTATTTTATAGGCAATCTGAGGCTGGTCTAATTCTCTTGGTAGTCTATGTGGATGACATTGTCATCACTGGGAGTGACTCTGCAGGTATTTCATCTCTTAAAACCTTCCTCCAAACTCAGTTTCAGACCAAAGACTTGGGATTGTTAAAGTATTTCTTGGGTATCGAAGTTATGAGAAGTAAGAAGGGTATTTTCTTGTCTCAAAGAAAATATGTCCTCGATCTATTGACAGAGACAGGAAAATTAGGTGCTAAGCCTTGTAGCGCACCAATGACTCAAACTTTACAATCAAGTAGTGGGATAGTGAGTTGTTTGAAGATCCAGAGAGATACAGGAGATTGGTAGGAAAATTGAACTACCTTACAGTCACTCGTCCTGACATTGCTTATGCTGTTAGTGTGGTAAGTCAGTTTATGTCTTCCCCAACTGTTGCTCATTGGGAAGCCTTGGAACAAATCTTGTGTTATCTGAAGGGCGCTCCAGGAAGAGGTTTGCTATATGGTAATCATGGGCATTTGAATGTTGAATGTTTTTCAGATGCCGACTGGGCTGGATCTAAGGTTGACAGGAGGTCAACTACTGGATATTGCGTTTTTATTGGAGGAAATTTGGTGTCTTGGAGAAGCAAGAAGCAGAGTGTAGTTTCTCGATCTAGTGCTGAATCTGAATACAGAGCCATGGCACAATCAGTATGTGAGGTAATGTGGATACTTCAATTACTAGATGAGACAGGTTTTAAGACCTCCCTGCCTGAGAAATTGTGGTATGATAATCAAGCTGCTCTTCATATTGCTTCTAATCCGGTGTTTCATGAGCGAACCAAACATATTGAGATTGATTGTCACTTTATTCATGAAAAGATTCAACAACAGATCATCTCAACAGGACACATCAAAACTGGAGAGCAGTTAGGAGATATTTTCACAAAAGCTCTGAATGGAGCTAGGATTGAATACATTTGTAACAAGTTGGGCATGATTAACATCTATGCTCCAACTTGAGGGGGAGTGTTATGGAAAGTCAATCACTATATTATTTCTCTGTATATTCTGTATTCTGTATTCCTATTTAGGATTTCTTATTTAGGAATTCTTCCTAATTAGTAAAACACAATTATAGGAATCAATTGTATATATATATACCTATGTACAGATTAATTAAAATCAATAAGAATTATCTCTTTCCACATAAGTGTTGGGCATTGAAGGAGTCATATGTGTCTAAGACAAGAGTTACGGAGATGAAAATGTTAAGGTGGATTACTGGCCATGCTAGACTAGATAAAGTCCGTAATGAGAGTATTAGAGAAAAGGTAGGAGTGGTACCAATTGAGGATAAGTTGAGAGAAGGGAGATTGAGGTGGTTTGGTCATGTGAAGTGTAGACATACAGAGGCTCCAATTAGACAAGTAGAGAACATTAGGTTAGAGGATAGAAAGAAAAGAAAGAGTAGACCTAAACTGACTTGGAGGAGAGTAGTACAACATGACCTAGAAGCATTACACATTTCCGAGGATTTAACCCAAAATCATTTAGAGTGGAGAAAGAGAATTTATATAGCCGACCCCAAATTTTTTGGATAAAGACTTAATTGAGTTGAGTTGAGTTGAATTGTATTGTTATAAAAGAATCACATTAAATTGGCAAGAAGGTGCTCCCTAGCACTAGAAGAAAACAACTTTAAAAACTAGTAAACTACACACAAACTACCCTCGCTTTATATAAAAATAAATGCAAAACATATATAACTGAAGTCACATGACATTTAGCCTGAATATTAGGCAAAACAGAATAATCCCAACTTGGAAAGTAAGAATAAGCTGAATAATGTACATATTCCAGAAAAAAAAAAGTCCAAGAAAAACAAAATCAACCACGAAATCATCATTAGTAGTCATTTTCTCTTCCTATTTGTGAACATTTTCCTCATATTCATCCTAGGGAAAAAGGCAACAGTCACCAAAAATTGTTTGACTGTGAAAGAGCACCTAAAGTTGCAGCCTGTTGCAATTTCTAATTGCTGGACTTATAATTATTAAACTAGTACAAATCAACCTTTTATAATTTGATCATAAAGTTAAAACTGGTGATTTAAATTCACCTAAAATTGTACATTACAACTTAACCCAACTGTAGAAAAAAATGTAAAGACTGAACAGAATACAGAAGAAAATTATTCCAGGTTTCAGAAAGTCACCTCGCTTCTGAAGCAGTAGTAAACATATACTGGAGCAGGTTCTTAGCTTCTCCCATTGAGCGTAGTTGGTTCCAATGTCCACGACCAATTATGGAACGCTCCCTTTCTCCTGCCTCTGAAAGTTGTGAGGCCATTGCCATTAGCGCATTTGAAGATATGCTCAGCATATTCTCTAGAGAATTTATTCTTGCCATTCTTGCATTTGGTGACATCAACAATAATCTAATTGGGTTGAAAGAAACACAAACCAGTAAATGATCCAATAGTAGAATACTAGCATGTTGTTGATGTATTATCCCAACTATACTCATCCTTAGTTTTCCGAATCTAATGGAGATTTCAATCCTGTCAATCAACCATAATTTGTATGCTAAAAAATGAGAGATATTAAAGGGGAAAATCTATATACCTTGAATGTCCATTCTTCACCTCATGTGGACTTTGCGCATTATGACCAAGCTGATCTACTTGTTTCAACGAGGCTAATTCCTCTGCCAGTGCAGTTTGTCTGTACAAATAATTTTTAAAATAAAATTATCCAAACATATTGAAAACGACTTACAATCTCAGAAAAGAAAATTGCAGATGACATACTCTTGTCTCTGTTTCTCATACTGAAAACGAACTTCATGCACATTCACCATGACTTCCAGCTCATGATCAATCCACCTTTGTAAAGATTTTTCATTTCCCTAAAGGTGCAACTCAAAATTGATATTGTTCTGACATTAGCTTTGAAGCATAAGGATAACATGAGATGTCTCACTTTAAGTACAGCGGGCATAAAGCTGTCATTCACATGTAATGTAATGACATTGTAGAAAACCAAAAACATAAGCATCCAGCACAAATTCGGATTAAGGTGTATGCTTTGCCATCTAATAATATTTTCAAAGCAAAATTAGAGCTGGTGCCATGTTGATCATGATTCATAACTAGGAACCTAATCTGAACAAGCCAATCCACGAAAAGGTTGCAGGTATCAATAGACATCGCTACTCTAGTAAGTAAACTATGCCATAAGGAATCACCTAAGTTTAGATCATTACCTGCCCAGATGATGCATGTCCATTTGAATTAACTGCAGAGACGGAAGACAATAATAAAAAAAAAAAAAATCAGGGTCTCTGAATGTTTGTCAGACTACCTGAAAAGAGCAAAAAGGAAATTACCTGAATTCTCACGTGCTGAAGACTTTCGAGCTTCCAACAGCTCCTTTAACCTTCTGGTAGCCATTGCTGCTTCTTCTGTCTTTCTTTGAAGAACCTTAAAGAAAGAGTATAGTGATATCAGTCCCTTGAAATCTTGACATCCAAAAAATTATGGATTAGCCGAATAAGAGAAAAGCCAATTGACATCAAGATGAAAAATAAAAAACTTATGTCTGAGGGCAACTTTAGAGAAAAGAATCATTGATTTGAATGAATCTTCATGGCTTCATTGTGAGGAATTCTTTTAGTTCACATGTCATTGAGTTGACATCTAACAGCCTCATTGTTCAAGCCACTACTCCTGCAAAATTTTTCCTTTTTCTACCTATTCTAATTACTACTTCAAATTCCAGATCTTTCTTTGAGCACAGTTTTGGAGCATCTCATTTTCCATCAAGATACTTTATTCTATCATTGATGCAATCAATAACGTATCATTGATGATCTCAAATAATATTAATTTATCTTTGCTCATTCTACTGCATATTCATGGAGACATCTGAGTATGGAAAAAGGGTGTCATTTTCAATTTGCTTTTCCACCCCCCTCACCAAGGTTGGCTTAGCCCTGATAGCAAATATCATTGCACTGTAATCCCCCAGTCCACCCAAAGAATAGTAGTTTACATTTTATCTTTCTTTTTCTTTTTTTTTTTTTTAACATCCACTATAAGACTTGAAGAGGTTGATTCTTCTCATTCTCTTTTTTGCCAATTTTTTATGTAACTAGATCAGATTAAAAAAGTTCAATTGTCTAATTTCCATAAACTAATAAATTCAACTTTTTTTTATACCAACGCTTCTGAAATTTAACAAATTCAATTATAATTAAATATACTTCAATATCCACTTGATTATTGGATCAGCTTAAGTACTATTCTAAAAGATTAGAATCAGGTATATCCTAAGCCAGTTTAAATCCAATCAATTACAAGCAAAATCAATATTCTGTATTATTTGCTATCTCCCACACGCATTAAGCAAGAAATGGATCAACATCATTTACTATGGACCAATTTAGTACTTGGAAATGGATATAAAGAAAAAAGCTGATACAATAACATGTAAAACTGATTGACAAACTGCAAGCAAAAAACATTAACGGTCATCTTCCTTTCATCCACAGGCATCATAACTAGAAGAAAATCAGAGCTATGGTTTAGGGAGACAAAGAAGGATCAGTATGTAACTATTATATAGCAACACCATGTTTAAATGTACTAATCTCGATTCTTAAGTTTTGAAAGATATAGTTCTTTACCAGTTTCTGTCGTTGATGCAATGCTTCAAGTTTATGTCGCTCATACTCATTTCTCCTGCCTTCCTTCCTAAGCTGCTCAAGAAAACCAAAAAAGAGAAAAATGAATTAGTGCAAAAAAAAATACAATATGTTTGAAAGTTGCAAGCATGATTAGGATAACTGACGTCCAAAGCATCAAAGCAGTAAAGATAAATAAAGCATCAAATAGGGAATCATGGTTTAAAGTAAAGCATCCATCAATAAAAAATCTTAAGAACCTCAAAACATGGAAAAAGGGGAAATGTGTAAGATGTTGAATATTGTTCCTTACAGAACATCAAGAGAAAATAGACCTTTAATAAAATAAAAAATAGTATGAGCGGAACCCTATTGGAGACTGATGCACCCTTGGACATGGTAGTACAATAACATCAACCTAGAGAGAAAGGTTAACATATGTCACATTGGACATCATTTTCTTCTTAAAGCATTGAAATCTAGTCACATGCACTTAAAAGTTTCTTCAAAATCTAAACGACACCAGCCCTTTGCAACTTAAGGAATGAAAGAAATCCATATTGTATCATTCATGGAAACTGAAGAACCTGCAGCACTTCCTTCTCTCTCGATGCCTTCCATTGTCGAAATTGTTCTGCCTCTTGTTTTATCTTGTGCTGCAACTGAACCTACAGAATTAAGAATGCACAAGTAGATCAGTTTGTAAAGTTTTAAGACACATGTTGGGGTACAATCTGAGCATAGAAGCACCAGAAGGAAAAACCAACCTTTTGTCCCTTGATTTGCTGTATTTCAGCTTGCAACCTTTTTGCTGCTTCTTCACTTCTTTGTTTTTGCTTTAAAAGCTCAACCTGCCTATCTTCTTTCTTTTTAAGATCTAAAATCTGAATTTGAAATACAGAAAAATAACAAAGATTAAGCAGACCAACAGTTCATGATGACAGAATGATACAGCTAGATAACACAAGCTCACCTGTGCCTCAAGTGCTTTTAGTTTCTGTGAATGAATATCTTGTATTTTCTGTGTTTGTCCATCAGAATTAGCAGCAAGGTTCTCAATTTCAGCCAACAAACGATCCCGCTCTTGCTGCAGTTTTATACTTTTTGTCAACCATAAATATTAAAGCTATAAAGGGTGTTTTGTTCAGCTATTGGCTATTAATTGATCAACCCTAACAGCTTGACCGAAAGTGTTCTTTGACATTCTTTACAGAAAAGCAGATAAATGTTAGAAGCTCAAACAAATGTTGATTAAAGCAACTCTGTGCAGTTTCTCCCAATAACTGATATCTGTTAGGATTTTTAGAATATTTTGAATTAATTGTCCTTAGTAAACTTTTTCCATAAGTATTTGCTTGTTTTTCTATCCAAATATAATATGTAATCAAACCTTATAATTTAACAGTAGCAAAAAAATGACTATCAAATGTCACGCATAAAATAAGTGGTTGTTTGTTATATGTATAATCCATCTAAAAGAGAAAAAAAGATACAATTCACTATAGTGGAACGTAAATTATGTCCTTAATGATGTTTTAGGCATCAATAACAGCAATTAGTAATGGTTTTACCAAAGAGTTAACAACTAGACATTAACTGTCAAAAATAGCTACCAGTTATTAGCTACTGCTAACAATTGAATCAAAAGGACCCAAAGTAAAACATTAATGATTAAACAAATAAAAGTCGAGTTCAATCGCACCTGAACAATTCTTTTCTCTTCCTCGAGCTCCTTGATTTTCTTCCTAAAGTGTTGTTTCAAAGCTTCAGTGTCAACCCCTTCACAAAGTTTCATCTCGGACTGCGTTAAGGAGACAAAGAATAAGGGGCCTATAATTTTTCCCAAAGGACAGAGATGAATAGATTCTGTCCCTAACTCTGATCACTGAAATATATATTTTTTCAAAAAAAGATTAATGGAATTTGATCAAAGAGTCATTTTTCAAGTTTTAAGGTATTTGTTAGAGTAAAATTGACTTCATCCAGCCACTGAAATTCAACATAGTTGGTTATTGTCAGACAATTCAAGGCAAAACATGATACTAGATCACCATCAATTTAGTTTGATTAGGAAGGTAGGATAAGTAGCTTCCTCAAATGGGATAGAAGCAAATAATTGAGAAATAGGCCATTCCAAAATATCACATTCCCATGACCTCATTCCAACGCATTTCTTTCAAAAGAAAACATTACCAATATCTCCATTTTTGGCACTTGAGATTACAATTTTAAGAACATGACCTCTATTTGCTGTAAAAATTTGATATATTGTTGTATATGCAGATCAAACAATAATAACATAGTCCAGAAGATTGACCCTACGTATGCATACCATCAAAATTCTTGTAGCCGTATAATTCATTCCTAAAAATTGTTTAAAAATAAAACACATGCCCTTTCTACAGGCTTTTTCACATTTTGAGAGAAGGTTTAGATTGTATCTTGAAAAAATAAGATATAAGCCTTGATCTGGTGGGAATTTTCAAGAACAATAGCATGATATAAACCCTATGATAAAATTCTAGGCAACACCACTTCCGTTAACAACAGATGAACACACAGTTTTAAAGTATTCTCTTTCAATCCTTTAATTAAGAAACACGTTTATTTTGTATTAAGAGAGAGAAAGAGAGAAATAGAGAAAGAAAGAGGGAGGTTTATTAACTCATCAATTTCATTTGTTTCATAAAACAACACCCATAAACAATACCTCTTTTTGCCCCAAACGTCTGTTTAGTTCATTCAATTCTTTATCCATGGTAATTTGCATAAGTGCATGCTCCATTTCTTTTGCTGCTTCATCAATTTCCCCAGAACTTTCACCTGCAGAATGCAATTTTGAACCAATATGGATGAGAAGTGGCCAAGCAAATAGACAAGCTGATAATATAGCATACTTCTAATTGCAGGGCCATTACCAATAGTATCGAATAGAAAATTTTAACTAAAATGACCAAACAAAAAGTTTATCCAGGAT
Organism: Hevea brasiliensis; assembly: GCF_030052815.1. Classification (NCBI taxonomy): domain Eukaryota; kingdom Viridiplantae; phylum Streptophyta; class Magnoliopsida; order Malpighiales; family Euphorbiaceae; genus Hevea; species Hevea brasiliensis. Next base: position 94,870,242 of record NC_079502.1, read on the forward strand.
ATGTCTAGGGACGCATCATGTTTGAGCATCTCTGATACTAGTCCCAGCATTATTGTTCCATAAGGGCCCAGACTATACAAGTAACTAAGTGATTACCTGATAAGGCTTCATCCATTTGAAAATCAGATGAGTCCATACTCTGAAAGTCTCTCTTAAGTCTGTCACTTTTTGAAGAATAGGCATGACCTTCCTGAGATTTAAGTTGAAAATGCATAACTATAAATCTAGCAATTAAAAGTAAATATATTATAATATCAGTAAAATGAATGTAACATGCAGCCAAAACGATAATGATGAAAATCAACAGCATTTCAATCCATAAAACAGAGAAAATTATTTTAAGAATAACAAGCAATGAGAGAGAGAGAGGGAGTAAGAAAATTTTATTCACATACTTGGGAATCAATTTCACACTGTTCTACAACAGCACAATGGCTGCAGTATTCATGAAGTTCTCGAGAAAGTTCATCATTGGTAGCTTCAAGCCAAGCAATCCTTTCCTTCAGCACCTGTCAAAACACAGGTATTCACTTTTAAGTGAGTCACTATGAAATGTAAATATCCCCATTAAAAACCCATGAAAACCACTAACTTTTTGTGAAAGGCATATTGATATACCTGGACTTCATCTGATGGAGCTCCTCCCCCCCTAGCACAAAGTTCTGCCTGTAGGTATTTTAGCTGTCGGCGCATCTGTTGCACCTCATTGGACATTAAGTCTCTATTAACCTGTACAAAAAATATATATATACATAGATTTACATTTATACCATTGAAGTGACTCCATACCTGATAAGATTTTACAAATGCACAGGGACATGGATAGTGGACTATAATATAGGGGAATGAATGATCGCATGACAAGTAATAAAAAAGTAAAAAGAAAAAAAAAACATACTACAGGCTTATTCTGAATGTTTCGAGCACGATTTGCATATTTGAGAGTGTTGAGAGTTTCCTCAGCATTGATGTCAGCAGGACTGATGCAAGCTGGAAAGGAGGGCAAAGGATCATTATAAAAAAAGATAAGAATAAAAATAGTCTAAATATAAGATACAGAGAAATTTAGCTCAAGATATCTAGAAAGCATCCCCAACCCATTATCAAACATGGGATGCAACTTCCAAAAAGAAAGTGAAGTGTAATTATGGATTACCGATCATAAAAGTCTTGCTGTTTCCACCTAGTGAATCCTGCCAAAGAGTATAAGCAAATTTCAATCAGAAAGCTTTAAAAGAAGATAATTCAATGGAAAGTAAAAACAGCAATTATTTTGTAATTACTCTATCACTTCCTAACCCCAGTAACAGATAGCAGTGGTTGTTTGTCATTTCTAATAGAAACAAATCCACCACTCTGTTGTACATCACTATTAAAAGTTGCTCAACAGCAAATAATCAGAAACAAGCCAATTCAAATATATTGGCCTAGTGCATGGATTGGTGGCAAATCAAAACACAGAGCAGAAGCAACAGGCTCTTTGATATCGAGTTAGAGCATGAACATGAAGACTGTAGATAACATTATGTTTAAGCACATTTATTATTCTTAATTATCTTTGACACCTTCTATGCATAGCTCTGAAGCACATGTCAAACCCCCAAAATGATCCAGCTAAGGCTATAGGATGCCAGTAGAGATAAAGCCAGCTTTGATATCTTAAAAGAGATATATCAGCTAAGACAAGCAAACACATTAAAATAGAACAAGACTCAACATATTTTGTTACAAAAAAATATGTTTGTTTCTTTGGGAGTTAAACCCACTATCAGATGAGATAATTCTTTTCACAAGTAGTGCAGAAACCAGAAGTTGAACCTCTAACCATATCGGAAAGATGGCTTTTATATGCCAATACCAGGTGAAAACAGAATTTAGAAAAATATGAACAGTTCCAAAATTAAAACACAGGTCAGTCAAACCTGCAAGAGTCGAGTCAGTTTACTGTCTCGGTAGGGAACATGCACTCCTTCTTTTCGCTTTTTGTTATCCCCAAGTGCACTTATGACGTTACCAAGTGCCAGAAGCCCCCTATTAATGTGAATACCTGTTCGTAAAGAATAAACAAATACAAAATAAAATAACAGACAACTGTAATTGTTATGGAAACAACCAATGAAGATAAAACATTGCAGTAATACATGAAAATAATATGCATCTACCCACCTTCTTTCAAACGAAGACCATCAGAACCAGTTCTTTTTGCTCGTTCAGATCCAGCTAGATCTACCAAATGGAACTTAGCACAGATATACTCTTCACCCGTATCCTCATCTGGAGTGTCATTAACAGGAGAAACTGAATGCAGATTGCACACCTGTTCTAATGTGATCGTGAAAATTGCATGCGACCGACTTTTATAAACATGCAAAAGGGAATGGCATGCAATTAGATTACAATTCATTGATGAGTCACAACATGGAAAACCTTCCTAGCTTCTGAATTTAATATTTCAAAATAAACTTCCCTATCAAAACGGTGAGGGGAATCACATTTTCACAACCAAATGGGAAATTAATAAACAAAGACCATAAATATATTTTCTAGATGAACTCAGCATATACAAGTCATAGAGATTTCTACATAAATACCAAACTTCAAAATGAAATTTGCTGCTCGTTCTTTAACACAAATTGTAAAAATACCCGTGAGGAAAATCGGTTAATAATTTGAAGCAAAGGAATTATCATCATTGTTTGAAAGAAGTTCTTTATTAACTTATATCTACAAGCTCTTTAGTCCAAACTCCAAAGTCCAAACTGTCTCAAAGATCAATATAATGGGACAACAATGGAAAATTAAACTATGTTGGAATTGATGAGATTTCATGCTCCAACTTGAGGGGGAGCATTACAGAATAGGAAGTAAATATGTTTATATACTCCTATATTGGTTAGAGTAATTTTAGGGATTCTATTCTTTTCCTATTCAGGGATTTGAGTTGTATATATATGTGCATTATGAATGAATAAAATCAAGGATTTCTAATTCAAAATTAACAAACTACTTCAAATTGACTTGAATGGAACAGTTTGTTAAATCAGGTAGGAAGGACAATCTTCCATATTCAAGGTTTACCTGGACTGGTTGTTCATATTTGTACTTCCTGTTGCCCTACTTAATGATCCTTGCTCCAGGCAAGCAGCCATTTCCTCTAATGTACTAACAGGTACTTCAGTTGATCCTGCTAGTGTAATAACTCCATTTGACGATTCACGTATTTGAATTGGAGACCTCCCAGGAACAGCAACTTTCCCATGTCCATTAGCAGCAATTGATTTGCTCACAGATACAGTATCCAGCAAGTCTCTCACTTCTTCTTTTAGAATCTTCAAAAACAAAACACAAGTATCAGTTCCTCAGAAAAAGGTTAGATAGCAAAGAGCATTCTAAGCAAGAAATTAGAAACCAGAATATCATATAAGTTTGCCAATTTATGCGCTATCTCAAGGTTCACTCCTCTCCAAAGGATTCTTCCAAATCACAGTGTTATTAGCATTTGAAAAAATATCTATATACATATATGGCAGAACATAGCATATGGCAGCCAAATTTATTTTTAAATTAGGAATTTTATTATTTTTCTCATTTGGGTCATTGGATTGTAATGTAGAGAGGGGGAAAAAAACGGATAACTTCCATGCTTAACACCCGCCTATCAGGAAAATTGTGGTGTTTTAAACCATAGTTATTAAAGGGGCAAGGTGCATTAAGATGCAAAGAGGTCCTAGGGCCTATGCGCAAGGTGCAGGCATGTGCCTAAATGAGGCGAGGCTAAAAAAAATAAAATTTAATAAAAAAATTAAAATTAAAATCAGATAATCATAGATAAAACTCAATGAAACTAAACTTACAAAAACAACCAATATACAAAGCTTTAATAAGCATAAAAAAATACATAAAATGAATATAGATTTCACCATTAATAATATATTTTTCTCTTTAAGAGAACACTATAAGAACTTGTTAGAAAACAACATAAATCCAAATTTTGGACATTCAAAAACAAACTCTGGATTTTTGATATTCACAAACAAACCCAAATAGTATTATTAGTGTTTTTAAAAAAAATGGGGGGAAAGCAATTTTAGATAACCTAACAAAGGACCTAAATGACATGTTAGTGTTTCATTTTTTTTTTTTTAAATAGAGGGCAAATAATAAGGAAATAGATGATCTATGTTAGTGTTTTTTTTTTTAAAAAAGAACAACAACAAAGAAGCAATCTCAGAAAAATCCTAAAATAAATGACCTACATGGCATTGTTAGTGGTGTTAAAACAAAAGGGAGGCAATTTTAGATAAACTAGAAATAGATGAGTCCAACAAGCAATAAAGATGAGATAGATAATGAAAGAAGATTGAAAACAAGGTATGAGGAGAGGGATTAATAGAGCATGAGTGTTGAAAATAGAAATATGGGCGGTCTAGGATTTTGGGTGTGGTGGTTTGACAAGATTCTTCTAATGGCTTTTTATCGCCAGCAACCACAATTATGACAACTTCCTGATGCGTCAACACCATATTATAGTATATCAGCAAATTTCAAGTCTAATGGCAATGTCTTTTGCCAATGTAAGTGCTCGCAGGTGGTGGAAATAAATAAGGCATACCTTTCTAAAGCCTTACGCCTAGAAAAAGGCCTGGGCCTAAGCACATAAAACAAGCGCCTATTAAAGGTCAACTGCCTTTCACTTGTAGAGGCTTTAGGGTTGGAGCCTTGTCTGAGATGCCTTTATTAACACCATTTTAAACTCGGAAAACCAGTATGCTAAAACATCAACAAAACAGAACAGCCTATTCATTTGAAGTAGAAAACTTAATTAGCACTTGCTGCATATAACACGAATGAGTCATGCATCTTGGAAATCTTCTTGACCCAGAGGCCAACTTCTTTACCACATAAGCCAAAGCCCAAGGACAAAGTCATCATATTGACATTGTCAACTAACAACTTCTTACTTGTTCATTTACCTTTGGTCAATGGATAGGATTTGTCATGGAAACTAATAACCCAAAAAACCAGTCGAAGCATTTGGTTTTACATAACTAATTGACATCAGAACACAAACTTGTAAAATAAGCTAATATTATGTACCTCTATGAAGGACACATGCAACTGGAATTCTGTTTGATGCTTTAATGTCTCAACCTTATTGAATAGAGCATTCATAACTTGTGGAATCAATCCAGTCTGGCTACCATCTTTGAAGCTAGTACCCATCGTATACGTTTTCCCTGATCCTGTCTGCAATGCAAGCATATGTAAAATACTAATTGAAAAAGACAACATATGAGAAATCATGTTCAACTTAAAGAAAATCACAGTCTTACACCACAGAGATTACCTGACCATATGCAAGTACAGTGGCATTGTATCCCTGGAACAACCCATCGACAAGTGGAGCAACGCATTCTTCAAACATGCTGGATGATGGAGAACCTCCATTTCCATAGACACGGTCAAATGTAAAAGAATGTGTACCGATTTGTACCTACATCATAATTAAAACCAATGTCAAAGCCAGTACATATAGTATTGATATTCTGAAACTTGCAAAATCAGAGAATATAAACTCAAATGCATACTTGAGCATGCACAACACTCGATATTCTTAGAAAAAAGTTCAATAATTCATAACCAGAATCCGAATCCAAATTCGAATTCAATAATTCATTCCACTCATTGATTGCCTACAAGCTCCCAAGAATCCAACTTAGTGTTAGCGACAGAGAGCAAAGCACACACACATGTCAACATAGTCAACAAACAGATTTATATTGAACAGATTGAAGACATTACAACTCCCATAATCATCAAAAAAAAAAAAGCAGCTAATTCTACAAAGCATAAACGCTTAATTAAGCTCATAACATGAAAAATACTAAAAAAAAAAATCCAAAAAAAAATGTAGGGACACCTGTGGCTTCCCAGGCGTAACAGTGACACATTCTTTGCAACCTTGAACTCGTTCATGGCCGATAAGCGGACGAATATGAACTGCAACCTTAACACTACAATTCTCCGACGCCTCCATGATTACAAAATATAAAGAAAAAGAAAAATAACAGAAAGAAACGGAGAATTATGTGAGGATTAATTTCTGAGTATCCAATCAAATCAGATTGGATTAAGAAAGAGAAAATGATGCTGCAACGAGAGAGAGAAAGCGAAGGTGGTTTCGAGAGAGAGAAAGAAGGTTGGTAGTTAATGAAATTGGGGGGGAAGCGGAGGGGTTTGAAAAGTGGAGGCACCAGAAGGTAGGCTAGAGGAGGTAACTGCAACCTTTAGCTTAGCTTCAATCAATCACACTTCACACTATCATTTTCCTGGTGGTTCACTGCTCTTCCTCCTTCTCCTGCGAGCAGCGAGTGTGTGTTAAAGTATGGTATAGAACACTGACCAAACCAAAAAGCCATTTCCGTTGATGATGCGGGTGGTGGGTATATACTGGCCATACCAGTAGAGTAGTTGCTATTTACGTTCTATGATTTTAGAAAATTTTAATTCAATTAGTTGTTTTGATTAAATTTAATTATTTTAATTTAAATGAAATCATTTTATAAAAAATATAAATTAGGTGTAATTATGTATGAATTTAATTAAATTATTTTTTTTATAAATAATTTATTTAAATGAAAGCTGATGAGCATGTATGAATTTAATTTGATTTAAAAAATAAAAAATTAAATAAATTGAAATTTTCACCTAATTAAATTGAATTAAGTTAAATAAATTAAATTAAATTGAATTATTTGAATTTAATTCTGTTTAATTCAATTTAATTTATTAATATAGATATTTTATAAATTTAAATTTAGTTTAATTCTATTATTTTTCAGAAAATCATACCTAATAGGCTAAATTTTTTATAAAAAAAAAAATCAAATAAAAATTTTAAATTAAACTAATTCAATCAATTTTAAATTTTGTTCACCCTTATTCTTTTTTAAATATCACCGTCCAAATTTTGGTATCCTTCTTTCCTAAACTGCCCCTCTCTGGGTCCCACAGCCGTTTTAGGAGGAAATTTCTTAATCAACCTTTTTTAGCCCTCGCTAATCGTGCTGTATTAATTAAGATTATCTAATATAAATAAAGTTTTGTTTCATTAATTAGTGTTTGCATTTTTGCCAGAGTTTGTGATTAAATATTAGGAGAGAATTGTTTATCAGATCAAATTGATTAATTTTGATGTGATTCATTGAAAGTTATTCCAAAAACCACTAAATGCAAAGGAGTTTGTCTCCACCAAGCTGTTACAGTATACAAAATTACAAATAAAAAATTGAAAGGAAGCTTTTGATGAGGCTGTCAAAGGAAGTAAAGCCTCTTTAAACGGAGAAGAAGATGTGATAGTTAGGCAAAAGCAATAGTAAAAGAGAAAGAAATCCATAGATGAGCCATAATTCAGTTTCCTGAAACTTCAAATTTGAACCTTAATTGAAGTGAATTATACTTAAAAAAAAGGAAATAAACAGCAAACTATAGCCGTTTAATTCGATTAAAATGCCATTGGCATGCAATGCAATGCAAGGATCAACTTAGCTTTTGGGCCCTCCCTCACATGCTATTCCTTTAGAACACTTCAATTTCTCCCTACTTTATGGCCATTTGGTCCCTCCTCTTAACATCTGAATCTCAGTTGCTTTTATTGCATTATTGATCTTTCTAAATCTGATCGAAAAGCTATTTGATTTATAATTTAAAAAATATTAAATAACAACAAGACTTATCTAATTTTTTTTTACATTTAGTTAAGGAGTAGAGACTCGAATATAAATTAGTGATTTCAAACAGGTTTGAAGTGAAATTAATAGGTCTAACTAGTAGATTCTGAAAATTATCATTGTACGTAATTTTACTCTAATTTTAAAATAAAAATAGTTTATGTGGTTTGAACCCATGACCTTCAACTCACAGATAGAATAATTTCGTCGTTACACTATAATCATTAAAAATTAATAAAAAAATATTTATTAACATCCAACCAATCATATTTAAAGTTTTTTTAGTGATAATCTTTATCTGCAGTTAGATACATTGCTTGGTACTGAAAATAGTAGAAAACAAGTCAAGCAATCTGCTAGCAACAGAATGACTTTTAACTTTTCCTTCCCACTAAGATCTCCTTTGTGCATAAGAAACGTTTCTTCTTCTTCTTTTTATTTCAACCTTAAAGTAAGCTTTTACTTTAGCTATAATCTTTTTAATTCATTGGATTAGATTGTTAGAGGCTTTGGAGTTGGATGGTGGCAAGTAACCATAAAGAGGCCCCCACTTATATGATCTTCAAATAGCCCTTTTGATTTAGTTGGGTTAGTTTTGGTGATTTGATGTTAACATAATCTAATTGTTATAATGTTTTGATATGCACCCACAAATCAAATTAACCAAACTTATTCTTTCTCTTCAATATAATAAACTACAAATATAAAGCTTTCAAAATGAGTTGAGATGTCACATTTCTTATAGTTTTTTCCTTTCCTTTTTCTCCTTTGTACATTGAGAGAAATACTTTATTGATTTATATATGAATGAAAAATGGTCTAATATATAAGGTTATTCACATATTTTAGGTAAAAAAATATATATAATCTCTATATGTTTTTATATTAAATTTATTATATTGAGATTAAGGTAGTGTTTGGTATAAATGAATTCTATAAAATTTTGTGAAATTCATTTGTAAATCTAAAATTTTAGTGTTTAGTTTAAATAAAAATTCATTTAAAATTTTTAATAATCAATTTCATGGAATTTATTATAATTGAATCAAATATTATCAAAATTGATAGAATTTGCAAATGAATTATAAACTTAAAATCATATATATTTCAAGTTATCCTGTTATTTTATATCATTTTATTTTATTTTATTTATTCCAAACATAAAATTCATTTCATTTGAAGTGAATTTTATATTTAATATAAAATGTATTAAATAAAGAAATTCATTTTATAAATAAATTCTATCATGAAATTTATTTAAAATGAATTTTAGCATAGAATTGAACCAAACAGAATTTAAATGATTCAAAATATCTTAATTTAGAAGATTTCAACCTTTGGATTTAAATGTATTTGATGTGATGCATTAGTAGTTCTAATAATATTAGTTTTATACTTGAAGATAGCCTTGGTTGTTGGTTTGATTTTGGGTCGAAATCGATGATTCAATTTTTAAAGAGGGAGTAAACTGAAATTGGACAAATTTTGGTTCCAATTGTTTTCAGTACTTTCGATTTTTGACGATTTCAGTTTTATTTGGTAACAATTTGATCTACGTGGCACTCTCTAAAATCATCACATATTTTTTTTTATTAAAATATGGTTTGAACCGGCTTCAAACCGCTAGTTTCAATTCGGTTGCAATTCATGGTTTGAGAATGGGAGACCAAATTTGACCCCTGTAATTTGTCCAATTCCAATTCAGGCCCTGATTTATATCCAATTTAAAACCTGAATAGAGACCTGGCAGGATCTACTTGAAGCAGTTCAGTTTTCCCTTATAGAAGTATGGAAAAGGGTATGCATAAGATGAATATATGCCTTGAGAAATTCAAAGGAAAGCACAGATTCCAGTAAATATTGGCTGTAACCTGGCAATCAATTCGCTTTATTGACTGAGGAAATAAAGTATGTATGATTTTAAGAGATGGGAATTGCTGCCATTTTAAATCTACTGCATAATTTTATTGTTGAAATGAACAGCGAAATGAGTAGATATCATGTGCAGCTCATGGAATTCAACACTTCATAGTAGCCTATGCAATTATTCTGTTACTTCTGCCATCATTGTAAAGAAAAAGAAAAAAATTTTAAATAAAAATGAAAATGATTTTTTTTTCAAAAAATTGTGTAAAATAAATATAATTACGTCGATCTAAATCAAAATACATTTGCCTAGCATAACTTATTCTAATAACATATCATTTACTTGATAGATCCAGATATGAATTCTTACTCTTCCGATTGCCCTATTAAAAAAATTTTCTCAATTATCTTAATTAATTAATATAAGAATAAAATCAAACTAATATTAGTGAGATTTAAACATGAAACTTCTCAATGCTATGGCTTCAACTTCAACTAATTTTATTAAAAGAACAAGACCTCATTGACATAAAAGGTAAGAATGAGAATGCAGGACTTGGAAAATGGTATGCTTTTAACTTTTATCTTTTTTCACAAAAAACTTGCAGAAAATGTGGCAAAGGTTCATAAATATGGACAAAAATACAGTGAGAAACACCACCATTTATGATATCTCTGAGTTGAGTTTCAGAATATAAATTTTTTTAATGTTAAGATAAAATAATATTTAAAACGAATTTAGTGTCTAATAGAATTTGATATATATTATCGACCAGAACTAGTTTTAAGATGCTGTTGTTGTAAGATAAAATAATATGATAAACTAATTTTTAATCACCATATTAAGTAATGTATAGCTGCTTTTACATTTGTTCTCCACTAAGGATTGGAGTTGCATTTTGGAGGAAGGGAGGTCTTTATTCCCTCCTTTCTTCTTTTTCTGTCAATCTTCTCCTCTACTGTGCTTTCTGGCTACGTGGGTCTTTTGTTCACATGCTGATGCTGCCACCTTTTTCTTCTGATCTGATCTCTCAAATTTTCTGTCACTTTTCCATTGGCTTTTGTCCACACATATGTAAACTTTATACAGATCTTTTCTAATCGAATGGTAGAGAATAATTACAATTTATTCACTAATCAATGCACTAATCCAAGATTAAGAAGCACTGAAAAGTGGGCATTTGATGTGGTCCTCTTTTATCATGCCAGACCATGCATACCTTGTCTGCATGTACTGTGGCTCACTTTTGTTCTCAATCAAGTTTTGTCTATGGATATATAAGTGGGTTTTTATCTCTCTTTAGTTTCCCCTCTTCTTCTTTACAGCTTGAGCTTTGAGCAATTTTGACAACAACTACATGTGCACTACTGCAAGATCTCATCATGGGTATGCCTTAAAATGCTTGACATTAATTGGGTTATTTGCTCTGCAACTTTTCTTTTCTTCAAACCCAAAATAGCTTTGATATTATTGGATTCATGTGTGTAACTACAACCATGGTAATATGGGATACTTAGAGCAATTAATACACAACAAAAATTAACATTGAAAGGAAGGTAACATTGTGCAGCAAGCAGAGTACTCAACAGCTTGCTTGAATATTCAGTCTCATACAATAATTTTATTTCTCCAATATTCCCACAATTATAGTTGGTCAAGCAAAGAATCTAAGGCTACGTAATTAAATGTATGATATAATCATGATTTTATTACTTTGTTTGATTAAAAAAAATTAATATAATAAAATAAGAATTATATAATGCAATAATTTCAATTCAATAAATATAATCATCATTACTTATAAAAATAAATATTTTCATAATTACTCATTTTAATTTATTTTATTCAATTTTACTACTATCATGGATACTTGTTTATAACCGCTGTTACCCAGGGATGAGGGATGGTTAAGGGTAGAGTACCCACGAAAAGTATTATACCTGAATCCAAACCCGATTAACATTCTCAAAATCCTAACTCATAATAAATTTGATTAAAATTTATTATCAATTACCAAAATCTGTTTTAAACCCGATTATTATTACCCGGTAAATACCCGAACATGTTTAATTTTATATATTTTAATTAATAATCTATATAAAAAATAATTTTTATTAATAATTTATATTTTAAAATTTTAATAATTTCATAAAATATTTCAATTTTATTTTACATAAAACAAAAAATATAAAAAACTATAAATATTATTATAAAAAATATATATTTTCTATTTAATTGAATATTTATATAAACGGGTTCGGATAACGGATATCCAATATATAAAATCTAAACCCGACCTGATTTCGTCATGGCTATTAAATTTCAAACTCGAACCCGTCCCAAACTCGATCTATTGTAATTTAGTTGGATCGGGTACCCATACAAACCCAACCTGTTACCATCCCTATTATTATCACAACTACTCAACCATCACCATCATCTAGCCACCACCACTGACACTACTATTACCACCACACCCATCACTTGGTTACTATCATCACCATCTAGCAACTACAATCACCATATTTAGCCGCTATCACCACCGACCACTAATTATTATAGCTATTATCATTTGTTATTAACATTAAAAATAAATTAAATATTAAAATAAAAATTATTATTATATTATATTACTTATATTTTTATTTTATAATAAATATAAAATATAATAACAATTTCATTACATCATTTATTTCATTAGATTTCAAACGTTGTTTGCTTTGTTTTTGAAGTCCATCTATAAGTGTCTCAACAATAGCAAATGTTAAATGAAGTTGGTAATTGCAATAATATAATTAGTCTAAAATCTTCAAATCAAGGACTCTTATGTCCTAATTATTGCAACCCTTATCTTTGGTTGGTGGGTTTTTGACTAAACAATCATTGAATTAAAAGCATTTAAGCTATATTTTGGATTTAGGAGGGTGATGATGGAGCATCAATTATTCATATTTAAATAAAGAGAGGATAATTGTTATGGCAAAAAAAAAAAAAATTATCATGCGGAATCAATTGCATATGTGAAAAGTAAAATTTTTTGCTTTAAGAATTATTATTATTATATACTAAAGATAAAAGCTGAAAGTAGTAATCATGGTTAAGTTTGAAAAATTGCAGCTAAAACATTGATTTGTCCATTATTATATGAGAGCAATAATGATAATAATCATTATAACAAATTAAGGCAGATTTTTTCGTAAATAATAATAATAATATTATTATTAATAATATTGAAAAAAAAATTTAATTATAAGATTATTAATTTCTCAACCCAGGTGGAGAATTCAGCTGAACGAGATGAAACCCATTTAGTTGTGGATGGGCTTCTTAATGTTTATGGTGAGATTTGAGCTGTTAGGCTCTTAAACAATTAGGTTCAGGTGTTGAATACAGGGAGTTTCTGAATAGGCTCTTCAAAAGTTAATAATGAATAGTTTAAGAGAAATTATAATTATGATGTTAAAATTGAAATTTCAATCTATTAGCTTTCGATCACTGAATTGTTTATCATTATTAGCTGCTAATGTTTGATCAGCAACCATTGCTGCTATATCAAATATATTTTAATTTTTCAAGTCTTAATAGTTTTTTTTTTTTTTTATGAAAATGGATATTTCATTAATTAAAATAGACTTGAGGCCCATTGCAAAAGAGTCTAAAAACATATAATCTCAGCTAAGCTCAGCCAGGGACAGGTCCAACATTAAAAAATTAGAAACCCTAATTGTAACGGGTAAACCACTCAGAAACATATTGTCTTTGTTTGGATCTTCATGTAAGCATGCGATCTACTAACCCTAGGCCAAAGGAACATAGGAACCTTAAAGCATTATAGATCCAAAGAGCCTTACGAACCTAACTTCAAACCGGGCATGGTATCATTTTCTCCAAAGAGCCTCCTTTTGCCATAGTAAACCAGAAGAAACGTGTTAGCAATTTGCAATAAATCATGGAAAAATAAGGCGGCTTAAAGAACCTTCAACATTAACGATCTAGCTGCAACACAACACAAAAATAAAAATTTACGACCCAATACCGAGGCAAGGAAGGAATTCACGTTTAGTTAGTGGTAAGAGAGACCTTCCCCTGCCTAGATAGATAAGAAAAAACCAACGAGTATCAGTGATGAGAGCCCAGCCCTAGACTAAGAGAAAGAAAAAATGAGAGAAAACTCTCTTTCTACAAAAATAAAGAGATAAAGTCTTAATATTTCATTTGCTTATAAGAACTTATGCAATGAAAATAACATATTAATGGGAGATTGACAACAATTACAGTGGCTAATAATTCAATAGGGTTGGCAGTGACTGATATAGATAGTTTCACGGGCTCCTGCCCATCTGTGTATTGGGTCTTGTTCTGTAGTTACTGTTGGGCATTACATTGCTATCCGTTTCTCAAGTTTCTTTTGGGCTTTTCATAAGTAGAATCCAATCATTGTTATTAAAATTTTAAAAAATAATAAATTACAAGTAAATTCTTAAATTTTGATTAAACTTATAATTTAATCTCTATAATTTTAAAAGTAAATAATTTAATAATTAATCTTTTAATAAACTCACAAATTAATAGTTATGTAATATATATTTAAATATCTAAATTTGATCGATTAATTCTCTCTAAATTTTTAAAGGATTATTTTTTAAATTATTTGCTTATTAATAATTAAATATTTATTAATATTAAAAAAATAATTATATCTAAAATAATGGGTGAATAATGCATACTTGATAAATTTGTATTGAACAATTTTATTTTATTTTTGTTCATGAGAATAGTCTTTTTACATTTAAGCAAGTTATTTAACAATTCTTAATAGTGGTAATTTTTTTAGAGAGGAGATAATAATGGCAAATTAAATAAAAGGCTAAACATTTAATAAAATTAAAACCTTTATAAGTTTTTCAATTTTAGTAAAATTTTTCCATTTGATCAATTTAGTCTCAAACTTTTACATTAATTTCATTCTTAATAATTAATTTTATTAAATAATTTAATTAATAAAAATAATTTAAATAATGGCTAGCATTATTAATATTAACCAATCATTTTAATTTTTTTTATCATTTTAACAATTATTCTCATATAAATCAAATAAAAATATTACTTTACTGAATCAAATACTTATTATTTTGGAAGTTATAATTAGATTTATTTTAATTATATTTTTTATCAACATTTTATGTTAAACATTTGATTTTTTTTTCATTTGTTAGGTCTTAAATTCATGATAAAATGATAAAATATATATGAATTCAAAGTATAATAAAAAGAAAGAGGAACAAAAATACTAAAAATTAAGATAATAATATTAGATATATTATTTAATTATTGTAATTTATTATAATAGGAAGTTTGTTAAAATTATGAAAATATTAAAATTATTGAATAAAATAATAAAATTAAATATATTACCTAAAATTGACAACATATAAATCAAAAGATTTTAATAATATGTCAATTAATGAATTTAATTGTGTTTAATTAAATTTATTGATAAATTTGAAAACATTGTTAAAAATTTATGATTAAGTTGATAAAATTAAAAGGTTTAGTTAAATTTGATAATTAACATAAATAACTTTTTTGTCATTTAGCCTATATAAAAAAATGTACAATTTATTTGGTGTAAAATTCTTTTTATTTTAAGCTACAATTACTTTATTTAATGAAAATCCTTTAAAATATTTGCTTTCTTTTAAAGTTGACTAATAAATATGGGAGAGAAAGTATAAGATATAAATATGACAATAATTTTAATGACTAATTTATAAATGACTAATATTTAAAGTGTTTTAGTTCATTCTTTATTTTAATTGTGTAACATCCCATGCGGAAAGGGGAAAGACCTCGGCTTGAACAAGGGGCTCGCTAGTGACCTTGTTCAAATGGGGGGTGGGAATGAACTGAGTCCCATATCGGAAAGGAAAGGAAGGAGAAAGTCGAGGTCCATATAAGTAACAAGCCTTTCTAACACAGATAGCGTGCTTTTGGGCCTCAAAGAATGGGTCAAAAGGACAAAGCCGTGAGATCTAAAGCGGACAATACTATCCAGTGGGCCCGAAGAGGCATTGCAAATGGTATTAGAGCCAACCTCTCACAGTACAGTGTGGTTCAGGGATGAACTAGGCGGAAGCTAGTGGGCTTGTAATATCCCGTGCGGAAAGGGAAAGGATCTCGGCTTGAGCAAGGGGCTCTCTAGTGACCTTGTCCTTTTTTTTTTTTTGGGGGGGGGGGGGGGGGGGCGGGCGCAGGAATGAACAGAGTCCCATATTGGATATGAAGAGGAAAGTGAATGTCCATATAAGTGATAAGCCTTCTAACGTGGATAGTGCGCTTTTGGGCCTCAAAGAAGGGGTCAAAAGGACAAAACTGTGAGGTCCAGTGGGCCGGAAGGGGCATTACAAATTGTGACCCTAATTTATTGAGTTGTAAAAATATAAACTCCTTTATAATTAATATATTAATTAATATAATTTTAATTATTTCAATTATCAAATTAAAAGTAATAGAACGATACTAAAGACAGAAAATTTTTAAAATTATTAATTGAAAACCAAAACATAAACTACGAGGTTACAAATATCAATTCAATTATTCAATAATACTTTTAACTAGATTACAATTATGGAGCACGGAATCAAAAGAGATTCATTGAAAATTTACAAGTAGATGCAAAAATATCTTCAACAACGTGATGGAAGGGATAGAGGCCTGGAGATTTTAGAATTCCTTGAGAATTAGTTTCCACACTAACAGAAGTAAAATCACAAACAAGAGCAATATTTAAACCATCAACCATAACATAGCATAACCCTGCCCTATCAACTTAAGAGATGTTGACAACATATTTTGCAGCCGAAACCATTACTTACCTATCTCATACGGTGCAATGATTCCCAAATCCGTTAAGTTTTTTGAGGTGGAAATTGTTACATTTGTGTTGAGATTTAGGAAAGCTAAAAGGAGGAGGTTTTCAAGTTCACACATAGACTCGACTAAGGCCAGGTTCAGCCCTTGAACCCTTTAGGGATCGACTTGGGTTAAGCTCAAAATCAGCCATGGTCAAGCCTTAAATCAGGATTAGAGTGTCAATTTAGTGCCCTTTCAGTTGTATCAGCCTAGAATTGGTTTGACTTAAAAACTTTTTTTTTTAATTTATATTGAACTTATATTTAAGTTTTATTTTACATTGTGAATAAAATTATATAATTTATAAATATAAAAACTTATATTTAACTTTTTTTTTGGGGGGGGGGGGGCGCGTAGGAATGAACAGAGTCCCATATTAGAAATGAAGAGGAAAGTGAATGTCCATATAAGTGATAAGCCTTCTAACCTAGATAGTGCACTTTTGGGCCTCAAAGAAGGGGTCAAAAGGACAGAGCCGTGAGGTCCAGTGGGCCGAAAGGGGCATTACAACTTGTTACCCTAATTTATTGAGTTGTAAAAATATAAACTCCTTTATAATTAATATATTAATTAATATAATTTTAATTATTTCAATTATCAAATTAAAAGTAATAGAACGATACTAAAGACAGAAAATTTTTAAAATTATTAATTGAAAACCAAAACATAAACTACGAGGTTACAAATATCAATTCAATTATTCAATAATACTTTTAACTAGATTACAATTATGGAGCACGGAATCAAAAGAGATTCATTGAAAATTTACAGGTAGATGCAAAAATATCTTCAACAACGTGATGGAAGGGATAGAGGCCTGGAGATTTTAGAATTCCTTGAGAATTAGTTTCCACACTAACAGAAGTAAAATCACAAACAAGAGCAATATTTAAACCATCAACCATAACATAGCATAACCTTGCCTAATCAACTTAACAGATGCTGACAACATATTTTGCAGCCGAAACCATTACTTACCTATCTCATCCGGTGCAATGATTCCTAAATCCGTTAAGTTTTTTGAGGTGGAAATTGCTGCATTTGTGTTGAGATTTAGGAAAGCTAAAAGGAGGAGGTTTTCAAGTTCACACATAGACTCGACTAAGGCCAGGTTCAACCCTTGAACCCGTTAGGGATCGACTTGGGTTAAGCTCAAAATCAGCCATGGTCAAGCCTTAAATCAGGATTAGAGTGTCAATTTAGTGCCCTTTCAGTTGTATCAGCCTAGAATTGGTTTGACTTAAAAACTTTTTTTTTAATTTATATTGAACTTATATTTAAGTTTTATTTTACATTGTGAATAAAATTATATAATTTATAAATAATATGTCACGACCCAACCTATGGGCCGGACCGGCACTAGGACCTGGGCCAGCCTAAAGCCCCCGAGGCCCGTAGTAAGCCTAACTGTTCATTTACCCAATTCTAAGGCCCATTTGGGCCCAATTTCAAGAAAACAAACGGACAGAGTCCGGCCATAAAATGGACTTTCCAACGGGGAGTTTTTGACTCACCCGACCTGTAAACACAATATATAGTCATTTGGGGAGCTCAGCTCACCCTCCACATACTCATCAACATAAAAAGAAATGGGAGCTCAGCTCCCTCATCCAATCCATCAAACATGCATAGCATATTAAGTTTACAGGTCCCAAAATAATAATTTAGTTTACAGACCCAAATCAAATAAACATTTCTAACACATGCGGAAATTCTAAGATTTAACAAGTTTATACAAACAGTAATAATTGACCTGTGAGGGAGAAAGCAGGTTAACCTCAAAAAATATCCTCCTGTGGCCTGTAAAAATTTTTGAACAGGAGTGAGCGTTCGACTCAGAGAGTAAAATATTAATTTTAACCATAATCTCTATAACTATCTAAAACTAATGCAACCTGTGGAATGAAGTGCAACATCAGCAATAAATTCACATCATAGCATCAAAAAGGTAATTTGGAGCACTCACACATCCTGTAGTATCAATCATAACATATGGGAGCTGATCCCCTATACAGCTCTCTAAAATCCAACCTGGTGCCAGCGAATTACTAAAGCTCGGACTTCCACTTAATAACCAAATCGAGGGTCCCAGCGAATTACTCAAGCCGTGACTACCCCTCGAAGGATCGGGTCCCAGCGAATTACTCAAGCCGTGACTACCCCGTCCTATCCATAGTCCACACCACATCACACGCACGCCAACGCACGCACACTGCTCCAAATTACCACAACAACATCCATGGCACATCAACAGTTATGAATGCAACATAAATCGTGCCTAGAGTTTAACTACATAAATATATGCATATAAGTGATGCATGGGCATGCTTGAACATATAATAATATCGAAATTACAATTAAAATTAATATTCTACTCACAGACTTGACGGTGGTCACTGAGGTGGCTGGGCGGAGGAAGAAGGCTGTCCCGGCTCACCTGACAATTTTTATTACAATCATTTAATAAATTTGACTCAATACAAACAAAGAAAAAGACCAATACGTCCTAAGTCGTGCCGAAAATCCGGCAGAGTCTCCCCTATACCTAGGACCTACCCAACCTGCAAAATGGCTCAAAACACACTTCTATATTCACAATCCATATATCCACAGTTCAATCATATCACACAGCCCCTCCTGGGCCCATCAAATCAGTCATCCATCACAATACGCAAAATTTCAATTTAGTCCCTATAATTGACCATTTTTGCAAAAACTGCCCAAATAAGCTCTAAAAATTCTAAAACTTTGCCCCGCGGTCCTTAGCAATATTACTAGGCTATTGCAAAAAGAATCATAATTTTCTAAGCTACCACGAATATTTTATGGATTTTTAATCCTATTTAAGCACTAGAAAATTACGAAAAAGCAAGGTTCGGTTTTACCTTTGCCGATTCGACTTGGGACGCCTTTTCGGGCGTCGACAATGGGGGTAGCCAAAACCTCGGTCCAATTCGGAGACTTTTCCAGTGCAGTGCATGCGGAAATTCACGCAGACCGATCAATCGCCGAATTTCCGTGAATCGAGGATACCTACACGAAGCCCATAACACGGGGGTTAGTACATAAATTTTTCAGAATTTTCTAAGCTCATTTAATGCTCGGAAAAACACTGCGAAGTTCCGTGGGACCCACCGAAAAACGGTGTCGAAAAAATTCGAAATTTATGTCGCCGTGAAGCTCTCGACGAGTGGAGCGCGCTGGTAGCCTCGGTTTTCTCATGGGATTCACGGTTTTCGAGAAATCTAGCCCAAAAGTCGAAATGGGCTAAAATCTTCCCGAGCAAAAATCGGACAAACCGCTCGATGGATTTCGGCGTTCTTGGTGTCTATGGAAAGCTCTCGCCGAGTAGATGATTTTAGACACAAAACCCGGTCCAATTGGTGGCCGGATCGGCCGGATTTGGCCGGGGAAGCCGAAACGCCGCGCGCGCGAGGGAGGGAGATCGCGCGTGTTTTCCGGGCCGGGCGGCGGCCATTGGCCGGGACAGTGAGGCGCGCCGGAGAGGGGGACGCAGGGAGGCGGCCGGCGGGAGGAGGAGGAGAGAGAAAAGAGAGAGAAAAGGGAGATGGAACGACGCGCGCGCGGAAGAAAAAGGGAAGAAGGAAAAGGCCGGTCCGATTCGATCGGTCCGATCCGGTCGGGTTCGATTCGGCCGGTTCGATTCAGAATACAAAATTTTGAATTTTTACTCTGCCTCGGGACCGAAAACGAGGTCCAAAAATTTCGAAAAAATTCCAGAAAACTCAGAAAAATACGTAGACTCCAAATATATTTTTAGTTTTGCCACGTGGTCTTTAAATAAATTTTTAAAATTCATCAAAGTTTATATTTTCGAAAAATCGAACCCGATTTTTAAAATCCGAAAAATCTCAAAAAAATTTCTAAAATTTAAATAAAATTAAAATACCAAAAATGCTCATAAAATTTAAAATTTTGGGGTGTTACATAATATGTAAAAATTTATTATAATTTAATAATATTTAAAGTTGAATAAAAATCATTTTTAACCAAAACTGATTTGGATTTGGATTGGATTCATTTTAAGCCTTAACTATTTCAAATCGAAGTTATTTTCAAACTGAAATTGGATTGAACTATGGGATTGGCCCAGCCGACGGATCCAGCCATGGCCAGGCCTATTCACACATAACGTTTACTGGGACAAGTTGCACCTGTAACAACTCAACAAATTGGCAGCAAAATGCAAAGTGGATCATCATGTACTTTGCTTACCCACAATTAAGTTAGTCTTGTGTCTCCACATAAATGAGAAGCACAACAAACTGCACCAATTAAAACACAAATTAACACTCTATTTGAATAATTTATGAGAGGGAAAGAAAAATAATATAGCAATTTTTTGTATTAATTATAATTAAATAAGTTGCTCAAACTATAGGGAAATTAAACTCATAAGTCATACTATGAAGTTGTGGGAGAGAGTTGTGGAACATCGACTACGTCATGATACTTTTATCTCTCCCAATCAATTTAGCTTCATGCCTGATCGTTCAACTATGGAAGCGATCTTTCTTATTAGAAGTTTGATGGAGAAATATAGAGATGCGAGGAAAATTTACACATGGTTTTTATCGATTTGGAGAAGGCTTATGATAAAGTTTCAAGAGACGTCTTATGAAGAGTGTTAGAACAAAAATAGATATCTATTAGGTACATACAAGTATTGAAAGACATGTATGTATGAGTAACTACTATTGTGTGCACAGTGGGAGGGGACACAAGAGATTTTCCTATCTCAGTTGAATTACACTAAGGTTCAGCTGTAAGTTCTTACCTTTTTACATTAGTTTTAGATGAATTAATGAAACATATACAAGAGAGTATACCTTGGTGCATGATATTTACGGATGATATAGTTATGATAGATGAGACGCAAGAAGGAGTTAATAGAAAGTTAGAGCTTTGGAAAAGTACTATAGAGTCAAAGGGCTTTAAGTTAAGTAGAACGAAGACATAATACATGCATTGTAAGTTCAGTAAAAGCCAAACTGATGATAGGAAAGGAATTAGTTTGGATGAAGTGATACTGTCCCAAAGTAATCACTTTAAATATCTCGGCGCAGTCCTTCAAGTAGATAGGAGATGTAAGGAGGATGTTAGTCATAGGATTAAAGCCGGATGGTTGAAGTGGAGACGTGCCATAGGAGTTTTATGTGATCGCAAGATTCCCAATAAATTGAAAGAAAAATTTTACCGTACAGCCATACGACCGGCCATGTTATATGCTAGTGAGTGTTAGGCACTGAATGAGTCGCATGTGTCTAAGATAAGAGTTGCGGAGATGAGAATGTTAAAGCGGATGAGTGGCTATACTAAACTAGATAAAGTCCGTAAGGAGAGTATTAGAGAAAAGGTAGGAGTGGTACAAATTGAGAATAAGTTGAGAGAAGGGAGATTGAGGTGGTTTGGTCATGTGAAGCGTAGACATACTGAGGTTGCAATTAGACAAGTAGAGTACATTAAGGTAGAAGATAGAAAGAAAAGAAGGGTTAGACCTAAACTGACTTAGATGAGAGTAGTATAATATAACCTAGAAGCATTACACATTTCCGATGATTTAACTCAAAATCGTTTAGAGTGGAGTAAGAGAATTCATATAGATGACCTAAAATTTTTGAGATAAAGATTTAGTTGAGTTGAATTATAATTAAATAAATTATAATATTAACGCTGTTGTGAGTTTTTGAGATCCAATCATAACGTCATGTAAATCTGTAATAGAGAAAAATGTGAGGTGAGTAACTTTTTAGCAAGTCACTTAAATGCTAAAGTCAAAGAATTTGATATGAAAATATGAAAAAAAATTATAATAAGATTTAAGAATGAAAATGTGCGTAACTTACTTCTGATTACTTATTAAAATTTATAAACTTTATACGAAAATAGTCATTACTTCATTTATAAAAATAATTTTAATTGATATGTTAAAATTATCTCCATAAAATTTAGTTTTACTTTTTTTGTTCAATCTTATTTTACTCTAATTATTTAACTATTTTAAATAGTATTAAATTTTTTTAATTGTCATGTTGAATATTTGTATAAAATTTTAATTATTTGACTTAATTTTAGATGTGATTTTTGGATGTGTAATATTAGATGTTATTAATTAATAATATTAATAAAAATAAATAATATATTATTGATAAAATCAAATATATTCTTATTAAAACAATAATCCAAAGCTGCTTTATGCGTCCGCAGGGAGAAATTCTTCACGCGAGAGGGCATGCAGTGGCGTGTATCTCACGCCAGCTTAAAAGGAAAAAATAAAAAAGGAGAAATCGAATTTTTTGACTTTATTTAACCCTTCATTTTTTATATTCTAAAAAACGACAAAACGACAAAATGTACCTTCCCTTGTTCACTGAAACAGCTCAGGTCGTCCAAACGTCAAATCTCGACCGTACAGTGCTTAGCATCTTGCAGGAGTCTTCACGGCAAGGGCAGTTTTGGAATTTTCTATTAAAAAAATGGGCGCTATGGCCGACGAGAGAAGTTTCACTCCCATTGCCTCTCTATTTCGCTGCCCTTTAAAATTACCCGTCATTTGATACTGGGTCTTCTAGAGAGAGAGAGAGAGAGAGAGAGAGAGGGCGGGACCTAGGGAGGGGAGCATACATCTGCTGTAGAGATAGAAACCCTAAAATTACGGAGATATAGAGACAGAGCAATGTCTGGAGGCATAGCGCGTGGTCGTCTTGCTGAGGAGCGAAAGGCTTGGCGCAAAAACCATCCCCATGTCTGTACACCTTTCATCAGATGATTAATTTTTTGGGCTCTTCGATTTTCTTTTGCTGTTTATTTTCTTTGTTATGTTTTTGTCTTTGAAATTTGTTGTTTTGTTCGTTTGTTTGTGGTTGCTAATTTTCTGTTGGTTCGATTTTTAATTTTGGTGGATTAGGGTTTTGTAGCGAAGCCGGAGACTTTGCCTGATGGGTCGGTGAATTTGATGGTGTGGCATTGCACTATTCCTGGAAAACCTGGTGTAAGTGCTACTATCATTTTTTCCCCTAATTTTTGCTTCCTGTTTTGCTTGGGTGGTCTTGCTCAATGAAATTGCCATATTGCTTGTTGATTATGAGCTTCCTGTTCGTTGAGAATTTTACTTGGGAGAACATAGTTTCCATATGGTAGATGATGGCCAAAGGATTTGGAAATTACTGGGAGTTTGTTGATATGAAAGATTCTTTTGCTGTATGAAGGGAAAAACTAATTAATTGTACCAAATATTTGTAATGTAAATATGCTGGAAATTTGATTATTCTGCTGCTATTTATTGAACCAATTATTTAAATTCTGGCATATTGATCAAATAGTATAGTGGCTTTTTGTTTTTCCCTTTGGTAATTAAGTCAACAAATTAAGAACAATTACTTTCCTTGAGGTTGCTTTGGATTGTGAAAGTAATTTCCTTCATGCTGCCCCCAGCGGTTATTAAAAATTTATATATGCAATAGATACTCTTTTCAACAAGTACAAGCCTTTCTAGATCAATGACTGATGATGTTTGGATAAGAGATTAAAAACATGGTTTTTAATAACTTCAGTTATGTGCTATTTAAAGGTCTTTTAGCCTTCCGTTATCGTTGCACCCATTATTTGAAAGCAACAGAAAACATGCATATGTAATGAAACTGACTTTCTGTAATGGTCTTTATGTAATGGTAATGGTCGTTATTTGCCATTAAGCAATGGTAATGGTTCATTACCTCGCTGTTTTTTTGGTCCAAATGGTGCAGTAGCTCTTCCTCATGCTTTGTTTATGGTTTGGAATGTTTTAAGTTGCTATGTCTCACTTTCTCTCTCCACTTCCATGTAAAATTTTCTATGTTTCTACAAATCTTTCACTTGTTGTCTCTTGAGCTAAGATCATAAACTATCTTTCTAGTTCTACACATCCATATCTTGCAAAGGATGAGTTATTTATTTATTTTTTGGTTTTTTTTATTTGCTGAAGAAAATTATGTTTGATGGTAGATTTTTTTTTATTAAATTTATAGCATGAAGCATTAATTTGCCTGATCTATTTGTTTTAATTTTAAACTATTTTCAAAATTAATTTTAGTGCAATACGTAAGTAATTAGAAAATAACATCGAAGAAACTTTTAGGCTTTATTAATGTTTGTTAATTATAATGTTAGTTCTTTACTATCTACATGTTTTTTTTTTTTAGTTTTGAATTGATTAATGCTAATAATATCTAAGAATAATAGATTTAATGTTTTTATTTGATATATTTATGCTCATTATTTAGTTGTATATTTTAGTTTTACTTATATTTTTAAATATCTATTCACTTAGTGAACTTTGCAAAATTTTTCAAAAAAACTTGCATAGCATAGGCCGTTACCATTACGTTACAGAGCCGTAACAGACCTGTTTCCGTTACTCGCGACTGTGACGGCAATTTAAATCTATGATATTGTAGTTTAAAATGGAAAGTTATTAGGAAAAACAAATAAAAGGGACGCAAAATATACCTGTTAGTTGAATTCCTTTTTTAGCACGATAAGACTTATAAAAGTTGTTTTCATTTATGTTCAAAGGTGAATTTAATTTTAATATAATGAAATATTTTCCAGTTCCATTAGAATATTGTATATCTTGATAGCTTTTCTAATGATATACATTTGTTTATTAATTTCTTGGCCGTTAAAGCTTCGTATGCAGTCAGGATTTTGTGATTGTGACATTGTGTCCATGGTTGTTAAGGGTGCAAGGCTCACCAAAGGGCCTAGGGGTCTTGAAGCCGAGGTGCAAGCGAAGGGGAGTGCCTGAGTGACACATTGCGCAAAGAGATTTCTGCAAAAATTCAGTATTATTTAATTTCATAACATATTTAAGAAATTAACAATCTACCTTTAGAAAAAAAAAATAGTTCTATTGCAAAAATTGATAGAATTTAACAACTTTCATAGAATAAATTGTAAGTAAACAAATTAATCACCAATTGAACATACAACAAATTAAACACCTTGAAAAATTGAACATGTACTCACGAATAAATTAAAATTTGTTAAGAATAGAGGGAGTTACTGATTAACATTTTACATTTGTCAAGAGTAGAGAATAGAGGAAGTTATTAATTAAAATTTGTTACAAGTGAGCCACATTAGTGCATGGATCCAGCATATCCATGCGAGGAAATTGCATTCCCATAGAGGGAGTTAATTTAAATAAATTTGTCAAGAATATAGAATAGAGGGAGTTACAAGTATGTTAATTTTACGGTTTAAGAGAAAAAAGATTAGGTATAAAAAAAATACCAGAGCAGAATGAAAAGAGATGCAGCCGCAGCTAAGGGTAGGAGGGAAACAAAGAAGATCCAAACAAGGCAGAAGGAGAAGGATTTAAGGCGTGTGGACCCCAGAAATTAGAAGATCGGCCACAAGCGACCTAGGTACAGGTGTTCCTAAAGATCCCTGCAGCGGAGATGGACTTTCTGATGCTTCGATGTTAGATTTTGATAGATCAGAACATTCCAAGTCTAGTGATGGTGGTCTTTGTGTATCAGAAGGCAGAGGTGTAGGTTTACGATGCATGTTGCATCTCAGCCAGTAGACGCAAACCCTTGGGCCAGGTGCGCTTTGCACCTTAGGCGCGCCTCATTGGCAATGCAGTTAAACAATCTAACAACATATGAGATGCACCTTTATAGCTGGCCTAGTTATCATGCTATTATTATATGTTGCTACAATCATTGGCATGTGACTTTCTCTAGTTGGTTGCTGAAGATGATAAGCCTTAGCACAAGCTAGTCAACCTCTTGATTTGGCTCTATCCTTTTTGAATACACAAATTTGTTTGTTAATGATGACTACCAGTGGATAATGGAGATGGTTTGTTCAATCCATGAGCTTCCATCTCTTGCATCTCTTTTTTTTTCAACCAGTGAATTATTTCACCCTTCCGTTGGAAATAAAATGCCGTTCTTGTTAATTTTAACTTCATCATTTTAAATTGAAATGACCTCTCTCCCTTTCTCAATTCCAGCTTCTTAACAAGGAAATTTTAATTGCTTTTTAGGAGATTCTCTCCATTTATTTTTTGTGGTTGTAGTGGATGTGGAAGAGGGTAAATTAGTTCTTCATTTTGTTGATTTGGCCATAATGATGATAATTGACTTTGATGGTAGTGAAATTGCTAATGGCTACAAGTTACAATTTTTTTACATCATGCATTCTCTGTTGGTAATTATTCCTATATTTCTTTTAGGAAATGGATCTCTTAAAAAATCGTAAAAGAAGATACTTGCTGAAAACTCAGTAGCTGTTTTACTGCTTTCTGTGTCACCTACATTGTTTGATAAGTTTATTGCCCTCCTCTTTAATTTTTTTTCACCTCTTTATTGCATGGCTGAGCTTATTCTGGTATTGTTGGTATTTTGGTACAGTACAACTCGTCTACCAATTTATGAAAAGACAAGAAGTTGTACCTGACATTATGCCTATGATAAAACCACAACAATATCATTGTACTGGAGGTAGTGCCCCTCTCTAGGCACTCTATTCATTGATTCAATACTTCATTTTGCCGGGTAAAGAAAGGGAAATAATAGAAAATATGATCAAATGAAATTTCAATTTTTCCAGTTGTGATGCTGGGTTTTAAGTTGAAGTTTGACTTGGGAAAATAAATTTCTGCCATGATTTGATTTTGGACTTCTGATCTTTCTCTGTTTCTCTCTCTTTCTCTCTCTCTCTCTCTCTCTCTCTCTCTCTCTCTTATTTTAGTATCCTCATCCGCCTATATTGCAAAGAGAATACATGACTTTACATCCCTTGTTTTCCCTCACATGTATAATAAGGTATAAGACTTCAAGGCATGTTAGTTTGTTTTATTTGGGTGTTTTTTTGATCGCTATCTAAAGATCTCACATAATTAGTAAAGATGGATTATAAGGATAAAAGTAGTGGTTATGTTTTTACCTTGTAATATATTTTCTTCTCAAATTGGATGGATTGACTGTAACATATATGGTATTGTAGACTGATTGGGAGGGTGGTTACTTTCCACTTACACTCCACTTTAGTGAAGATTATCCTAGCAAGCCTCCAAAATGTAAATTTCCTCAAGGTTTCTTCCATCCTAATGTCTACCCTTCTGGAACTGTTTGCCTGTCAATCCTTAATGAAGATAGTGTAAGTGCCTTATGTTGCTTTTGATTCTTGTTCTACAGTGTTTTTTTTTTTTTTTTTCCTCCCGGAATGTGTTATGGAATCTCTTTACTACCTAATACTTGGCATATTTATGTTGTAGGGATGGAGACCAGCCATCACTGTGAAGCAAATTCTGGTGGGTATCCAGGACCTGCTGGACCAACCAAATCCGGCTGATCCTGCACAAACTGAAGGTTATCATCTCTTTATCCAGGTATGCTGACCTCTTGGAAATATGATGATTTCTTTGATGTAACTATCATGCTTTTTAGGTCTCCATTTGTTTTATTGGAGTCATTATTTTCT
The DNA here is from genome assembly GCF_030052815.1 of Hevea brasiliensis. Lineage (NCBI taxonomy): Eukaryota > Viridiplantae > Streptophyta > Magnoliopsida > Malpighiales > Euphorbiaceae > Hevea > Hevea brasiliensis. Next base: position 94,898,244 of record NC_079502.1, read on the forward strand.
TGTAAACCTATACTTCAATGTCATAGGTTCAGTTCTAAGTTTGAAAAATGGCAGAAGTGTGGTTGCCTGCTGATGTGTTTTGAGAACACAAACAAGGATGGAAGTTTTTCTACAGAAACCTTCATGGCATTAGAACTCTCCTTCCTTTGTAGATTCAAATTTGAACAGCAAACATCACCTTGGTTGTGTTCTTTATGGTATATGGATGCCAAAAAGACATGCAATAGTATAACCTGATGAGTATTTGAAAAGATGTGGCTGTGTGTGATAGTAGTGTTTGCAGGTGTGGATTGATGGTGTCCTTGAGAGTTCTTGGTTGTTTGAGCAAAGGGGCTTAAACAGAATTATCTTTCACTGTTATTATTTTCATTGGTCTAATGTGCATGAACTTGATTTAAATGCAGGATGCTGTGGAGTACAAGAAAAGGGTTCGCCAGCAAGCCAAGCAATACCCTCATCTTGTGTAATGTGAAAACTTCTATATCTAAGAACTGCTGGTTTATGGTAACTATTAGTTGCCCCACAATTGTGTAATGTTAAACTAGCTTTTGCTAATAGTTGATGGCATTTGGTAATTGTCACTGGCCTTTATGTGTGACTGCATGGTTGGACTGGCATTTCAGCTCCACAGATTTGGGATTTGGGTTAATCTTCGTTGATATGTCGCAGTATACTGGTCAGCCATTGTTACTCATTGGTGTTTATAGCAGTTAAAATCTAAAATTTAAGTTATATCACAATTTCTTTGGTGTGATGGGAAGTCATAATGTATGTACATGATAATTTGGAAATTGAAATTGGATGATTTGCTAGTAAGAAGTGCAGGTTAGGTGTGAAATTTTGATGTGGTAGCAACTGCTTAAGATGGTAGCTTTCTGAAATGCATGACAAGCGTCTGTTTGCCGTTCATTCTTTTTTCGTTCAGTTGTTATTGTCTAATTATTGATGAAATTTATGCAAATTAAATATTTTTTTTTGTTATATTTTAAAGTATGGTATAAAATTTAGTTTAATATTATATATATATATATATATTTATTTATTTATTTATTTATTTTTTATTGAAATTTGAATTTGCAAGGGATTCCAGTTCTGGAACCTAATTTAATATTATAATTTATTAATTTACTATGTGTTAATTTAATATCATTATATTTTTTTTTGGTAGATAATTTAATATCATTATATTATTGTGTATATGTGTGAATTATTTTAGTATCTAACCAATTAATTAATCTTTTATTTTATTTTTTTGAAATTAGCTTTTATTATTATTTTCGCATTACATCGTCTCTATTTTAATGTTGAACTTATTATTTGATTTTTCCCTCTCTTCTTTAAATGTTATATTTGATTTAAAAAAAACTTTTATTTTTAATAATTAATACTTTATTATTTTATACATTATATGTCACGACCCAACCTATGGGCCGGATCGGTACTAGGACCTGGGCCAGCCTAAAGCCCCCGAGGCTCGTAGTAAGCCTAACTGTTCATTAACCTAACTCTAAGGCCCATTTGGGCCCAATATCAAGAAAACAAACGGACAGAGTTCGGCCATAAAATGGACTTACCAACGGGGAGTTTTCGACTCACCCGACCTGTAAACGCAATATATAGTCAATTGGGGAGCTCAGCTCACCCTCCACATACTCATCAACATAATAATAAATGGGAGCTCAGCTCCCTCATCCAATCCATCAAACATGCATAGCATATTAAGTTTACAGGTTCCAAAATAATAATTTAGTTTACAGACCCAAATCAAATAAACATTTCTAACACATGCGGAAATTATAAGATTTAACAAGTTCATACAAACAGTAATAATTGACCTGCGAGTGAGAAAGCAGGTTAACATCAAAAAAATATCCTCTTGTGGCCTGTAAAAATTTTTGAACAGGAGTGAGCGTTCGACTCAGAGAGTAAAATATCAATTTTAACCATAATCTCTATAACTATCTAGTACTAATGCAACCTGTGGAGTGAAATGCAACAGCAACAACATTTTCACATCATAACATCAAAAAGGTAATTTGGAGCACTCACGCACCCTGTAACATCAATCATAATATATGGGAGCTGATCCTATACACTCTCTTAAATCCAACTCGTGCCCAAGAACTCATTTCGGACTTCCACTTAATAACCAAATCGAGGGTCCCAGCGAAGAACTCAAGCCGTGACTACCCCTCGAAGGATCGGGTACCAGCGAAGAACTCAAGCCGTGACTACCCGTCCTATCCATAGTCCACACCACATCACACGCACGCCAACGCACGCACACTGCTCCAAATTACCACAACAACATCATGGCACTTTAACAGTTGTCAATGCATCATAAATCGTGCCTAGAGTTTAACTACATAAATATATGCATATAAGTGATGCATAGGCATGCTGAACATATAATAATATCGAAATTACAATTAAAATTAATATTTTACTCACGACTGACGACAATCACCGTGGGCGGCGGAGGAAGAAGGTCATCTCCGCTCACGACAATTATATTACAATTATTTAATACAATCGACTCAAAACAAACAAAGAAAAGACCAATACGTCCTAAGTCGTGCTAAAATCCGTGAGTCTCCCCTATACCTAGGACCTACCCAACCTGCAAAAGGACTCAAAACACACTTCTATATTCACAATCCATATGTCCACAACTCAATCCCATCACACAGCCCCTCCTGGGCCCATCAAATCAATCATCCGTTACAATATGTAAAATTTCAATTTAGTCCTTATAATTGACTATTTTTGCAAAAACTGCCTAAATAAGTTCTAAAAATTCTAAAACTCTGCCCCGCGGTCCTTAGCAACATCACTAAGCTATTGCAAAAAGAATCATAATTTTCTAAGCTACCACGAATATTTTATGGATTTTTAATCCTATTTAAGCACTAGAAAATTACGAAAAAGCAATGTTCGGATTTACCTTTGCCGATTCCGACTTCAGACGCGCCGCTGACGTCGACAATGGGGCTAGCCAAAACCTCGGTCCAATTCGGAGACTTTTCCGGTAACGGGTCTGTCTGGCCGGAATTTCACAGACCCGGTCAAGTGTCGAATTTCCATGAATCGAGGATACCTACACGAAGCCCATAACACGGGGGTTAGTACATAAATTTTTCAGAATTTTCTAAGCTCATTAAATGCTCGGAAAAACACTACGAAGTTCCGTGGGACCCACTGAAAAACGGTGTCGAAAAAATTTGAAATTTATGTCGCCGCGAAGCTCTCGACGAGTGGAGCGTGCTGGTACCCTCGGTTTTCTCGTGGGATTCACGGTTTTCGAGAAATCTAGCCCAAAAGTCGAAATGGGCTAAAATCTTCCCGAGCAAAAATCGGACAAACCGGTCGATGGATTTCGGCGTTCTTGGTGTCTATGGAAAGCTCTCGTCGAGTAGATGATTTTAGACACAAGACCCGGTCCAATTGGTGGCCGGATCGGCCGGATTTTGGCCGGAGAAGCCAAAATGCCGCGAGGGAGGATTCGCATGGCTTCCGCCGTTAGCGCGGCAGTGGTCGGGTGGCAGTGTGGCCTACGGTCGGTAGGGTGGCGAGGAGGTGGCCGGCGGCAAGGGAGGGAGGAGAGAGAAAATAGAGAGAAAAGGGAGAGGGAACGACGCGCGCGGGGAAGAAAAAGGGAAGGGAGCCGGTCCGATCCGGTTCGATTCGGCCGGTTCGATTTGAAATACAAAATTTTGAATTTTTACTCTACCTCGGGACCGAAAACGAGGTCCAAAAATTTCGAAAAAATTCCAGAAAACTCAGAAAAATACGTAGACTCCAAATATATTTTTAGTTTTACCACGTGGTCTTTAAATTAATTTTTAAAAATCATCAAAGTTTATATTTTCGGAAAATCGAACCCGATTTTTAAAATCCGAAAAATCTCAAAAAAATTCCTAAAATTTAAATAAAATTAAAATACCAAAAATGCTCATAAAATTTAAAATTTTGGGGTGTTACATTCTTCCCCCCTTACAGAAAATTCGTCCTCGAATTTTACACAAGGGAGAATAAAGCACATGATTATACATTGAGCAGATATGGTACTTGCTACGCATGTCCCGCTCGACTCCCAGTGCACTCTTCCACCGATCGACTCCTCCACAAAACCTTAACCATAGGGATCTGCTTTGGATCTCACTGTCTCACTTGGTAGTCCACTATGGCTACAGTCGCTCCTCAAATGTCAAGTTCTCCTTTAGCTCTATCACATCCATCAAAGACATGAGAAGGATCTGGAATGTATTTCTGAGCATGGAGATGTGAAACACGGATGAACGTGAGAGAGGTTGGGTGGTAGCTCCAACCAGTAGGCAATCGCTCCAACTCTATCAAGAACCTCAAAAGGTCCAATATACCGAGGTGCCAACTTGCCCTTCTTTCCAAATCTCATGACTCCCTTCATTGGAGAAACCTTCAGAATACATAGTCGCCATCAGAACTCCACATCCTCCGTCTGGGGTGCATAACTCTTCTCATCGAAAGCCGCCTCAATCGTTCCTCGATTAAAGGAACTACCTCAAGTGTACCGCACTAAGTCTACATCATGCACCTTCACTTCCCCATTTCTCCCAACACAGGAGACCTACACTTTCTTCTATATAGTGAATCATAGGGAGCCATACCTATGCTGGAATTGTAACTGTTGTTGTAGGCAAACTCCACCAAAGCTATAAGCTCATCCCATTGACCTCCAAAATCCAAGACACTCATGCGAAGCATGTCTTCGATGTTTGGATTGTCCTTTCTGACCGCCTGCATGCGAGGGTGGAAAGCCGCATTGAAGTTCAAGCGTGTGCCAAGTGCCTCCTACAACTTTCTCCAAAACCGAGAAGTGAATCGGGGCCCTCTCGGATATTATGGAAGCGGAACTCCATGCAATCGACTATTTCTCGAATGTAGAGCGGGCATACGTGCCACGAATATGTAGTCTTCACAGGTAAGAAGTGAGCTGATTTGGTCAAACGGTCTACAATTACCCATATCGAATCATATCATCGCGTGGTACGAGGCAACCCAGTCACAAAATCCATAGCGATCATTTCCCACTTCCATTCTGGGATAGGGAGCTCTTGCAGCTTCCCTGACGGTCTCTGGTGTTCAAACTTCACATTCTGACAAGTCAAGCACTTGGATACAAAGTCTGCTATGTCTCTCTTCATGCCATTCCACCAATAGCTATCTTTCACATCATGGTACATCTTGGTGGAGCACAGGTGGACAGCATGTTGTATAGTGTGCCTCTTGCATGATTTCATTCCTGAGGTTGTCCACATCGGGCACACATATCCTAGAACCTTGCACTAGGGCGCCATCATTGGCAAATCCAAACTCACCACCTTCACCTTGCTGTACTCTTTCTATGATCTTCATCAATTGTTGGTCTCTGTGCTGGGAAACTCTAACTCTGTCCCTCAAGTCTGGCCTCACTGAAAAGTGAGCCAACAATATCCCCTCATCTGAAAGATCTAGGATTAAACCTTGATCCATCAACTCATGTACCTCCTGAATCAATGGTCTCTTCTCTACTGAAATGTGCGCCAAACTGCCAGAAGATTTTCTGCTCAAAGCATCTGCTACAACATTGGCCTTCCCAGGGTGGTACTGGATGGTGCAATCATAGTCTTTCAGAAGCTCCATCCATCTCCTCTGTCTCAAGTTTAAATCCCTTTGTTGGAAGATATACTTTAAACTCTTGTGGTCGGTGTATATCTCGCACACTTCACCATACAGGTAGTGTCTCCAGATTTTAAGTGCAAAGACTACAGCCGCCATTTCCAAATCATGGGTGGGGTAGTTCTGCTCATGCCTCTTCAGCTGCCTTGAAGCATAAGCCACTACCTTTCCATTCTGCATCAAAACACACCCTAGGCCAACTCTGGAGGCGTCACAATACACGGTGTATCCTTCACCACTCACAGGTAGTGTCAACACAGGGGCAGTGGTTAGACACTCCTTAAGCTTCTGGAAACTCACCTCACAGTCATCTGTCCAAATGAATGGAACATTCTTCCTAGTCAACTTAGTTAGGGGAGCCGCTATTCTGGAGAAATCTTGTACAAAACGCCTATAGTAGCTACTAAACCGGAAAACTTCGCACCTTAGTGATCTTGTAGGCCTAAGCCAATCGATTCTGACTTCAATTTTCTTGGGATCCACTCGAATACCGTCACTAGAAACCACGTGTCCCAAGAATGAGATGCTTTCTAGCCAAAATTCACATTTTAAAAATTTGGCATATAGCTAGTGCTCCTCAACGCCCGCAACACCATCCTCAAGTGCCACACGTGTTCTTCCTTGGTCCGAGAGTATACCAAAATGTCATCTATGAATACGATGACAAACGGTCCAAAATGGCTTGAACACCTGCTCATCAAGTCCATGAAGGTCGCTGTCACGTGCATTAGTGAGTCCAAAAGACATCATCAAGAACTCATAATGACCATATCTTGTCCTCGAAGCCGCTTTGGACACGTCCTCATCCCCGATTCTCAATCGATGGTAGCCCGATCGCAGTCTATCTTGAAAAGAATCTAGCTCCTTGAGCTGATCAAACAAATCATCGATCCGAGGAAGTGGATACTTGTTCTTCACAGTCACCTTGTTCAGCTGTCTATAGTCAATACACAACCTCAATGACCCATCCTTCTTTCTCACGAATAGAACAGGAGCACCCCAGGGTGAAGTGCTCGGACGTATGAAACCCTTGTCCAAAAGCTCCTGTAGTTGCTCCTTCAGCTCTTTCAATTCTGCTGGTGCCATCCTGTAAGGTGGCATTGATATGGGGTTTGTACCCGGAACAACATCAATGCAGAACTCTATTCCCCTTTCTGGTGGCAACCCTGGAAGCTCTTCAGGGAAGACATCCATAAATTCTCTGACAACAGGAACATTTTCCATGCTGACACCTTCTACAGATGTATCTCTCACCAATGCCAAATACCCTTGGCATCCACGCCTCAACATTTTTCTAGCACTAATTGCTGACACCAAATTATATGGAGCCACGCTCCTGTCACCATCAAAGCTAAACTCTTCCACACCAGGTATGTGGAAATACACCTTTTTGTTCCTGCAGTCTAAAGTGGCATAGTGAGTTGCCAACCAATCCATCCCCAAGATTACATCGAAATCCATTACTGGTAAAGGAACCAAGTCTGCTGGGAGGATCTTTCCATCCACTACTACTGGGTTACCCGGAAAAACCATGTCTACATCTATGTTGTCACTAAGTGGGGTAGCTACTGACAAAGGGTACTCTAAAGTTGTAGGGTGTCTACCCAACCTCATGGCAAACACAGGGGAGACAAATGAGTGCGTAGCACCCGGATCTATCAAAACACGAGCCTCATAAGAATGTACTGGAAGAATACGCCACAACCGCATTGGAAGCTCGAGCATCCTGGTGGGTCGGGGTGAAACCCGAGCTTGACCCCTACCGAGTGGCGTAACCACATCGACTTCTACCTCGACCGCCTCCAAATCCACGTCCCCCTTGTCCTCGCCTGTTGGCCATCGATCACTGCCATGTTGGAAGTACCGGATACAATCGCGAGGAACATTTGCAATGAACCACTGTGACCCCATCGTGGCTCGTGAACATGGGGCATTCCCTAGCAAAGTGACACAGTTGGCCACACTGAAGCATACTCGACTCCATCAAACAAGGTCTGAATGTCCTCTTCCACCTTTGTGCACGGTGCCAAGAGGATCTGAACTGCACCAGAACTCTGTACCCAATCGTGACCATTCTTTGGATCCGCACAGTGCAATCCTCGTGGTTTGTGTCTAAAACCACTTCTCTTGTTCCTACTCTTTCCTCTGTAATTACTCGCCACCACTATCCGAGTACCCATTTGGGAACACCGGTAGAACCCTCACTCTGTTTTCTTTGCTCTTCATTTGTCATCCACAAAGATAGCTAATCTCAATCATGCGCTCGATCAACCACCACATCAAAAGACTGATCAGACATCATGGCCAGGTTCGCATACCTCCTGTCAAGCCCCTTTAGGAATCTTTTCACCTTCATAGTCTCTGTAGATACTGCTGTAGGTGCATATCTGCTCAATTTCAGAAATTTTGTAGTATATTCATCTACAGACCTGCCATTCTGTCTTAAGGCCTCAAAGGCCCACTGTTTCTGATCTCTGAAGCTTTCTGGCACAAATCGATTGATGAAAAGTTCCACAAACTGAGCCCATGACAAACCCTCCATCCGAGGTAACACGTAGTCATTCATCCATTGTCTAGGCATAGGCCCCATGACATGCTGCATACACTCTATCAGTCTTCTATCACCAATCAGATTATGTTCCCTGCACATGCGAGAATCTAAAAACCGATATGCATCGTCTGACACATCATAAGTTCCAGGCACCAACTTCTTGAAATTTATGATCTGTTTGTAAGGTTCCCCTCTTGGTGCGGTGGACTGCTGCTGCTATGGAGGGTGGACCATATACTGCGGCATCATGTCGATGGTCCTCTGTAACCCAGCTAGAGTAGCTGCCATTGGGTCCATGGGACCCTGTGCCATAAAAGATCGATCTCAGTCGTGGCAGCTGCTCTTCTACTTGAGCAGCTCTAGGCCTCCTACCCCGCATCCTCAGGGCAGGCGCCTCATCATGTGCCGACACCTCGTCAGGCACATCTGGTTCTGGTGCAGTGGCAGCTCTCCTGCTTCTACGCATTTTGTTGAAATTCAGCAGCATTAGCCCACAAAATTCAAAACTGCATATTACACAGCTCTATAGACTCATATTTACACACAATATATGAAGCAGAAACTAGAAGCAAAGACGACAATGCAAGACGAATGTGGACCCTATTTTTCCGCATGTGACTCCTAGTAGACTCTTCCCAACACTTTAGACAAACATTCCCTAAGAATCTGGAACCAGGCTCTGATACCACATTTGTCACGACCCAACCTATGGGCCGGACCGGCACTAGGACCTGGATCAGCCTAAAGCCCCCGAGGCCCGTAGTAAGCCTAACTGTTCATTAACCCAACTCTAAGGCCCATTTGGGCCCAATATCAAGAAAACAAACGGACAGAGTTCGGCCATAAAATGGACTTACCAACGGGGAGTTTTCGACTCACCCGACCTGTAAACGCAATATATAGTCAATTGGGGAGCTCAGCTCACCCTCCACATACTCATCAACATAATAATAAATGGGAGCTCAGCTCCCTCATCCAATCCATCAAACATGCATAGCATATTAAGTTTACAGGTCCCAAAATAATAATTTAGTTTACAGACCCAAATCAAATAAATATTTCTAACACATGCGGAAATTCTAAGATTTAACAAGTTCATACAAACAATAATAATTGATCTGCGAGGGAGAAAGCAGGTTAACCTCAAAAAAATATCCTCCTGTGGCCTGTAAAAATTTTTGAACAGGAGTGAGCGTTCGACTCAGAGAGTAAAATATCAATTTTAACCATAATCTCTATAACTATCTAGTACTAATGCAACCTGTGGAGTGAAATGCAACAGCAACAACATTTTCACATCATAACATCAAAAAGGTAATTTGGAGCACTCACGCACCCTGTAACATCAATCATAATATATGGGAGCTGATCCCCTATACAGCTCTCTTAAATCCAACCTGGTGCCAGCGAAGAACTCAGCTCGGACTTCCACTTAATAACCAAATCGAGGGTCCCAGCGAAGAACTCAAGCCGTGACTACCCCTCGAAGGATCGGGTCCCAGCGAAGAACTCAAGCCGTGACTACCCTTCCTATCCATAGTCCACACCACATCACACGCACGCCAACGCACGCACACTGCTCCAAATTACCACAACAACATCATGGCACTTTAACAGTTGTCAATGCATCATAAATCGTGCCTAGAGTTTAACTACATAAATATATGCATATAAGTGATGCATGGGCATGCTGAACATATAATAATATCGAAATTACAATTAAAATTAATATTTTACTCACAGACTTGACGACAATCACTGTGGCGGCTGGGCGGAGGAAGAAGGTCATCGGCTCACCTGACAATTATATTACAATTATTTAATACAATCTGACTCAATACAAACAAAGAAAAAGACCAATACGTCCTAAGTCGTGCCGAAAATCCGGCAGAGTTTCCCCTATACCTAGGACCTACCCAACCTGCAAAAGGACTCAAAACACACTTCTATATTCACAATCCATATGTCCACAACTCAATCCCATCACACAGCCCCTCCTGGGCCCATCAAATCAATCATCCGTTACAATATGTAAAATTTCAATTTAGTCCTTATAATTGACCATTTTTGCAAAAACTGCCCAAATAAGTTCTAAAATTCTAAAACTTTGCCCATGGTCCTTAGCAACATCACTAAGCTATTGCAAAAAGAATCATAATTTTCTAAGCTACCACGAATATTTTATGGATTTTTAATCCTATTTAAGCACTAGAAAATTACGAAAAAGCAAGGTTCGGGTTTACCTTTGCCGATTCCGACTTCGGGGACGTGCTCGGGACGTCTGACAATGGGGGGCTAGCCAAAACCTCGGTCCAATTTGGAGACTTTTCCAGAACAGTGCATCGCCTAATTTCACAGCACTGTTAAGTGTCGAATTTCCGCGAATCGAGGATACCTACACGAAGCCCATAACACGGGGGTTAGTACATAAATTTTTCAGAATTTTCTAAGCTCATTAAATGCTCGGAAAAACACTACGAAGTTCTGTGGGACCTACCGAAAAACGGTGTCGGAAAAATTTGAAATTTATGTCGCCGCGAAGCTCTCGATGAGTGGAGCGTGCTGGTACCCTCGGTTTTCTCGTGGGATTCACGGTTTTCGAGAAATCTAGCCCAAAAGTCGAAATGGGCTAAAATTTTCCCGAGCAAAAATCGAACAAACCGCTAGATGGATTTCGGCGTTCTTGGTGTCTATGGAAAGCTCTCGTCGAGTAGATAATTTTAGACACAAGACCCGGTCCAATTGGTGGCCGGATCGGCCGGATTTTGGCCGGAGAAGCCGAAATGCCGCGCGCGCGAGGGAGGGGATTCGCGCGCTTCCATTGCTCGGGCCGCGCTACCGGGTCGGGTTGCAGGTGGCGCACGGCCACCGGGGTGGCAGGGAGGTGGTCGTGGCCAGGAGGAGGAGGAGAGAGAAAAGAGAGAGAAAAGGGAGAGGGAACGACGCGCGCGGGAAGAAAAAGGGAAGGGAGCTGGTCCGATTCGACTGGTCCGATCCGGTCCGGTTCGATTCGGCTGGTTCGATTCGAAATACAAAATTTTAAATTTTTACTCTGCCTCGGGACCAAAAACGAGGTCCAAAAATTTCGAAAAAATTTCAGAAAACTCAAAAAAATACGTAGACTCCAAATATATTTTTAGTTTTGCCACGTGGTCTTTAAATTAATTTTTAAAAATCATCAAAGTTTATATTTTCGAAAAATCGAATCCGATTTTTAAAATCCGAAAAATCTCAAAAAAATTCCTAAAATTTAAATAAAATTAAAATACCAAAAATGCTCATAAAATTTAAAATTTTGGGGTGTTATATTATATTTGATTTTTATTTTTTTAAATAGAAAAATGTATAAAAATAAAAAACTGAACGATAACTCTTCTGGCATAAGGTACGCCCCAAGCATCGCGGAGAAGCCATCGGAGGATTCCATTCAGAAGTATGGCGAAAATGAATCTTGAACATTTTTTTCATGTAGGTATTTAGACACACAAATGGGTCAATGGCGAAAATGAATGTAGTAATTTAATATATTTTATTTATAATCGATGTGAGATTTTAAAAGATTAATTTATAGAACACATTCGATCCACTCATGAATCTCAAACTATAAATCACATCGAACTTAATTTTCACTTCTTTCAGTGATAATGATAAATATCTGTTAAAATTATATTAATTTTAATAAAATTTTTATTCTCGTATAAACAACTAACTCACCTTATCAATGATTGATGAAAAAGGACCGGATCTTGAACCATAAACAGCCATCCTATCTTTTGCAAAATTTTGCTTTCTGGCATACATGAGTATATTGAAACTCCAAATCTTGATTAGCATACGACAGCGCAGCTTGAAAAACGGACCGAAGCACTGTTGGGCAGGCATGAGATCTCTGCAAACCGCCACCGTATTTCACTTTCCACCTAAAGCTTGCGAATGTCCATTGCTAATTCTCATTTTAATAAATAAACTCAACTTGTGTCAGTTAAAAAAATCATTTATTACTATAATTAAAATTTATTATTAAAATTATAAATAATATATAGAATATTACTTTTTTTTTTGAAAACAATATATAGAATATTACTGATACGGTAAATTATAATTTAATCTTTATATTTGATGAAAATTATAATTAATTACTTTATTTTTAATTTAAAATAATTTAATCTCTTGTTTTGATTCTAGTTAACGATTTTCGTTATTTGAAGTGATAAATTGAAAAATATAAAATAAATTGAAAAATATAAAAATATAAAAGACTGATTTATTAATAAAATCAAAATTTAAGGATATTAATATTTTAATTATAAAATTAAAAAAAAAATAATTTAACTTGTACAAATACAAAGGAGTTTATCCTTATTAATAATCACTTGCATGTATTATCAATAAGTGTTGTAAACCCCTATTTTTTATGACTTTGTGGGTGTGTGTATTGAGACGGTGAGGAATCGATGATGAAAAAATTATATGAATATAAAATATATTTAAGGACATTAGAAAAAATAATTAAATGTATGGCATCATTCTTGAAGAAATTTTTAAAGAGCAGAAAAATAATAAAATAAAATTTATTTATTAAAAAAAATATATGGACTCTACGGGCCTAACAAATCTAAATAGGGATTTTAATTTAAAAAAAGCTCAACTAAAATTTTTTTTTAAGAAAAGAAAATTTTATTTCTATTTTTATCTCTCTTCCTCACTATCCCTCTTCCATACAACCTTTTCCTTCCTCACTCTCCCTCGCCCACTCCCACACAAACTATCTCCCTCTCTCCCACACCAATCGATTCTCTCTCTTATTTTACTAAAATTCTTTTTCATTTTATCTTTTATTTTATCTCTTTCTAAACTCTATCTCTATCAAGAACTTTCTCTCCCTCTCTCCCACCAATCAGATCCCTCGCTTTTTCTCTCCCACCAATCGATTCTCTCTCTTATTTTACTAAAATTCTTTTTCATTTTATCTTTTGTTTTATCTCCCTCTCTCTCCCACCAATCGATTCTCTCTCTTATTTCACTAAAATTCTTTTTCATTTTATCTTTTGTTTTATCTCTTTCTAAACTCTATCTCTTTCAATTATATCATAATTCTACACCTAGAGATAAATACCCCACTAAGGAGATGAAATAAGCACATTTAGAGATCAGCTCCTAGAGCTCTCTTTAAATTTCTTTCTTCTTTCTGTTTTCTTTTCTTTCTTTCTTTAGTTCAAGAAAAGTTTTTTAAAATTTAATCAAGGTGAGGGTTCTTAATACCTTTTGTTCAAGATTCATGCCGTACTATAGTTTTTTCATATTTATATGCCTTGAGTTAGCTTTTTATGTTCATAATTTATATGTATATGTGATAAAATTGAGAGTGATGATAATTTTGTACATGTTTTTGTTTCACTTTATTTTAATTAGTTTTCGTATATTTATACTTCTGTAAAAATTGTATAGAAATTATATTTGTAATCTTCATGATATTATAATAATTTTAGCCTCAATAATAGTGAAAAAAGCTATTAAATTGAGTAAATTATGGCAGTCTAAATTTAGGGTGTCTGCATATCATGATTTGCAGTATAGTTGAATTTCAAAGTTCATATCTCCTTCAATTCTTTTTTTTTTTTTTACTATTATTGTAAAATTAAATTTAAGATCTTCTCTAACTTTTTCCATTGGTTTCATGTAGGGGTGGCCACGGTTCGGTTTTGAACCAGAACTGAACCGGAACTGGTTCGGTCAAAATCAGATCAAACCCGGTCAAAATCGAAACCAGCTTCGAACCAGACCGAAACCGTTTCATATTTTTTAAGAACCGTGAACCGGCGGTTCCGAACCGGATTGAACCGACGATTTCAAACTGAATTAAACCGGCGATTTAAATCTAAAAAAATTCAATAAATATGTTACCTCACTCCTAATTCATTTATATATATCATTAATTCTCTACACAATTATTTTCTGCATTTTCTTCAATTCTTAGTATTTTTTCAATTTTTCTCAAATTATCTAAATAATTATTTTCTACACTCATTTTAATTTCTAATACTCTCTCAATTTTCCTACTTTATTATTTTATATACTTACTGAAATTTTCAATACTATCTCAATTACTTTGTTATTACTTTAAATCCTCAATAAAATTTTCAATACCCTCTATTTTAATTTTTTTTCTCTTTTATACTTTTTAATTATCAATTATTATATAATTTTTAAAAAAAGGCAAGTAATAGAACTAGAAATTTTTATTCCTCTAAATCCTAAAGGGATATTTAGGCAAAATTAAGTTCATACACTTTTTGCTAATTTCTTTAAAAAAAATTAATTTCATCTCTAGTTTTTTAATCAGGTTTAATTCTTTATTTATTAAATTTTTCTTAAAGATAAATTATTTTCTTTTTTTTTTCTTATTTTATTTTGATTGAAAGATTTCTAAGAAAAATTAAAATATTTTTACAAATATAACTTAAATTTTGAATCAATAAAATTTTTCTCTAATTTTTTTTGTCTAAGCTACTCTTAAACCATCCCTAAACCACTTCCAAACTGTCCTCCAAACTGTCTTGAACCGTTCTTTTTCAAACCACCTTTCAAACCATTTTAAACCGGGGCTCAAACCGGAACAGGTGGTTCAGGAACTGTCTTTCAAACCGTCCCCTGGTGGTTTGGTTCAAGTTTATGATTTTATTGAACCTAAACCGGCGGTTCAGGAATCGTAACCGGCGGTTCCTGAACCGTGGCCACTCCTATTTTCATGTAAATATCTTTTATGGTTTGTGAAATATATTAATTTTAAAAAAATAGTGTAGATCTGTCTCTAATGCATAAGAGTAATGAACTACGATTTTTGTAAATTATTTGGTTGAGATTTTAAATTAGCTAATAATTTTCTATTTTGATATGATGTCTTGGTATGCTTCTAGAATTTTTGTATAAATTATTGGAATACCATGAAGATTATAAATATAATTTTTATTTTTTTTTATAGAAGAATAAATACACAAAACTTAATTAAAACAAAATGAAAAAAAATGAGAATATGTGCAGAACTGTCATCATCCTCAAATTTATCACATATACATGTAAATTATGAATATAAAAGGCTAACTCAAGGCATATAAATATGGAAAAACTATAGTATGACATGAATCTTGAACAAAAGGTATTAAGAATCCTCACCTTAATTAAATATTAAAAAAACTTTTCTTGAACTAAAGAAAGAAATAAAAGAAAACATAGAAAAGGAAGAGAGAATTTAAAGAGAGCTCTAGGGACTGATTTCTGAGTGTGTTCCTTTCATCTTTCTAGTAGGGTATTTGTAAGATTATGGGTGTAAAATTGTAGTACAATTGAAAGACTTGTTGATAGAGTTTAAGAAGAGATAAAATAAAAGATAAAATAAAAAAGAATTTTAGTGAAAAAAAAGAGAGAGAACCAATTGTTGGGAGAGAAAAAGCGAGGGATCTGATTGGTGGGAGAGAGGGAGAGAAAGTTCTTATGGGACAGAGAGAGTGAGGAAGAAAGAGATTGTATGGGAGAGGGGTAGTGAGGGAAAGAGATAAAAATAGAGATAAAATTTTCTTTTCTTAAAAAAAAAATTAGGTTAAAAAAAAATTATGTGAGCTTTTTATTTAATTAAAATTCTTATTTAGATCTTCTTGGGCCCATAAAGTCTAAATAGGTTTTTCTAATAAATAAATTTTATTTTATTATTTTCTGCTCTTCAAAAATTTCTTCAAGTATCATGCCATACATATAATTGTTTTACTTTTAACGTCCTTAAATATCCCTCATGGTAATATAATTTTTTCATCAAAGGTTTCTCACAGCCTTAATGCACATACCCATAAAAGTAACAAAAATAAGGGTCTATAGTTTGCCCCCCACTTTGATGAGATTTGCAATTAATGCGAAGGCATATCTCAAATTTCATCAAAGTGAAAACACAAATTTTTGAAAATTGTTTGAAAGCAAATGAAATATCAGCTATGAGGATCGAATATGTCTTACTCTATCGACACACTTTGCCTAAATTAAGTTTAAGACTTTGAGTTATAAGACTAGCTACAGTCTCACAATAATGAAAATCGATTGTATCTTGGTTTGTCGATATACTCTCTGTGTCATGGGACTAGCTACGGACCCACAATAGTGCAAATTTAGTGTATCTTGCTTTATCGATAGACCTTATGTGTCATGGGAGTAGCTATAGTCCCACAACAGTACCAATCGAGTGTATCTTACTTTGTCGATACGCCCTATGTGTCATAGGACTAGCTACAGTCCCACAACGGTGCAAATCAAGTGTATCATACTTTGTTGATACACCCAGTTTTTCATGGAACTAGCTACAGTCTCATAACAGTGCAAATCTAGTGTATCTTGCTTTGTCAATACACCCTATACGTTATGGGACTAGCTACAGTCCCACAATAGTGCAAATCGAGTGTGACAATTGTGCGATTTGAAATTTTTGAGATTTTGAACCTAGAAACTCTAGGCTCCCTGCGTATCTCCTTTTTGGTGAGAATTAAATCCTCTCATAGTTTGACACTTGAAAACTATGATGATGCATAATTTTTTATGCTTTACACAATTATGTCATGTGCCCTAAACAAAGTTTAAAGACTTATCAAAAAACTGATCTGTGATTTAAAAACTGTGGTGATACATAATCTTCTATACCTTACACATCTACAGGTGACATATTGAAACATAATCTTCTACGCCTTATACAACCATGTCATGCACTCTAAATAAAGTCTAAGGACTTACCAAATAAACTAATCTATGATTTGAAAACTGAGATAACTGGATCTCAAAACTATCTATGATCTATGTGCTTTCTATCTTTTATGTATGCATGCTTATTTTCGCTAGGAAATATCTTTGAAAACTTCATTAGAAATGAATATCACTGGAGATTTTTCTGAAAATTTTAAAGCTTTCATGGTGGTATTGTGGAAAACTAACAGGGGAGGTGAGATTTTTCAAAACTTTTAAAAAAAAAAAAATGCACACCAAGAGACTATTTCTAGATCAAAATATAATTTCTCTCTGATTTTTCTTTAACGTCCCATTTCTTTCTTACTATGGATTATCATTCTAAGACCATGTTTAAGCCTATGCCTTGTTTTGATTCATTCTGCTCATTCTTTTCTATGTGCTTTATTCTTTATGCTCTAATTTTTTGCCTGAAACACCATTTCAAGTTTTCGTCTCAGCGAGCTTGCTTTAACTTTGCCTAAGCTGCCCTTTTAGATTTCAACTTAACGAACTTTGCTTTTGCCTAAACTGCCTTTTCAGGTTTCTGATTTAGCTATCTTTTTCTTTTTACTCAAACTTTGTTCGGGAATTTATCATTGATTATTCTATCATGAAAAGAAAACTCACATTGAATTGAAATATGCAGTCCTACTATTTAACTATTTGATGTATCATTCTAGTCGCAAGCATTTGCAATATTAACTAATTAGAATTCATTTCTTGTCATGTAATAATGTCACCATTAACCCAACTCTAAGGCCCATTTGGGCCCAAATAAGAAAACAAAAAATGGACTTTCCAACGGGAGTTTTCAACACAATAAACAATCCATTCCTCCACATACTCATCAACATAATAATAAATGGGAGCCTCATCCAATCCATCAAAACTTAAAATATTAAGTTTACAGTCCAACATGAATATAATATTCAATTTCAAATAATTGAAATTCTAGGAGTAATTAAAATTACACAATATTGATAAACAACTAAATATCCTCCAAATTTTTGAAAGTAAAATATCAATCTTAACTATAATCTCTATAACTATCTCAAACTAATGCAACCTGTGAGTGAAATGCAACATACACAACATTTTCACATCATAACATCAAAAGGTAATTTGGAGCACTCACACACAGTATCAATCATAACATATCTCTTAAATCCAACATTACTCAAGCTCGGACTTCCACTTAATAACCAAATCGATACTCAAGCCGTGACCTACCAGGAGATCGGGTCCAAACAAACTACTCGCCGTCGCCCGCCCTATCCATAGTCCACACCACATCACACGCACGCCAACGCACGCACACCTCCAAATTACCACAACAACATTCATGGCACATTATGAATGCAACATAATTCGTGCCTAGAGTTTAACTACATAAATATATGCATATAAGTGATGCATGGGCATATATAATAATATCGAAATTACAATTAAAATTAATATTTTACTCACGGACTTGGACAAATTGACAATCATATTACATTTATTTAATACAATCGACTCAATACAAATAAAGAAAAAGACCAATTACGCCTAAGTCAAATCGTCTCCCTATACCTAGGACCTACCCAAAGGGCTAAAAACGCACTTCTATACTCACAATCCATACATCAGTTCAATCATATCACACAGCCCTCCCGCCCATCAAATCAATCATCCATCACAATAAATTTCAATTTAGTCCTTATTATTGATCATTTTTGCAAAAAACAAGCTCTAAAAATTATAAAACTTTGGCAATATTACTAAGCTATTGCAAAAGAATCGTAATTTTCTAAGCTACCACGAATATTTTATGGATTTTTAATCCTATTTAAGCACTAGAAAATTACGTAAAAACTAGGTTCGGGTTTACTTGCCCGATTCGACTTTCGGGCCGCCGACAATGACTTTTCCGTGTTTGTCGGTCTGTTCGCCGAAATTACGATCCCGGACAACCGCAATTTATTGAGGATACCTACACGAAGCCCAATAATAATATATAAAAAATCAGGGGTGTTACAAATAAAAACTTTTTTTATTAATTTAGGTGCACCATTATCCCTTCTCCATTCAATTTTGACAAATTTCTAACATTTCAAAGTTAGAAATAAAACTATAACCTGCTGAATGGCCCTTTTAGATTTTTCATCCAGATCTTCTCTTACTCTTCTTTTCCTTATATTGCCCTTTTGGGTTTTCAGCCAAGCATTTATATTTCTTCTTTTCTTCTCTTTTTTTTTTTATTATTTGTTCTTTTTCTTGACCTTAACTTTTGCCTAAATCACCTTTATGGGTTTTCAGCTTAGCGGGTCTATCTCACACAAAGTAACTTTTGAGCCTGTTAAGGTTAACGGGTTCCTAAAATTTGTTTCCATCCAAGTCTGATATTTTCACGGCACTTCCTAGCAAAATCTTCTTGAAAATATACGGGTCATCCTTGTTTGGCTTGAATTCTCCTCTTGGATCAAAGGGGATGGGCCAGACCTATTTCAAAATTATATCACCTTCTTTGATCTTTTTTGGCCTAACCTTTTTGCTGAAGATTCAGGCTATCTTTCTCTAATAAGCTTGCATGTGATACAAGGCCCTCATTCTCTTTTCATTAATCGTGGCCTATTGCTCCTATCTTTTCTGAGCTTACACATTTTTTTGGGACCCTAGCTTCAAGTATCACTCATAAAGATTCAACTTCTAGCTCAATGGGCAGTAATGTTTCAATTCCATACACTAAATTGATAGATTATATTTTTCTGTATAATTTGCTCATATGCTTAGCACATATTACCTTGAAGGATTAATTTCAATCCATTTAGTGAAATAGTGATTATAAAGAGTAAATTATAAAATAAAAAAAAAATAACTTTTACAAATATGAAGGAGTTTCCGCTTATTAATAATCACTTGCGTGTATTTGTGAATTTTCAATTATTTTATTAACCTTAGCGAGTAAATTTCTTAAAAATATAATTTAAAATAAAATTATTTAATTATTTTAAAAATATAATTAACAATATAAATTTAATTTTGAAAAATAGAGTTAATTTATGAAGATGATGATGATGATGCGCAACATGGGAGAATTTAGGAACGCTCACAGTCGGAGACATGAAATATGATGGGTTTGCGAGCCCTCGCTCCTCGGCCCAATCATCAGCGCACTTGCGATTAAAACACTTGCGATTAAAACACCAACCCCAATCGGAATCTTGGATTCCTTTCAATGGATGAAAGTATGGCTGCTTATTACCCACCACCACCGCCCGGTCACTACCCCACCTACTACCAACCCCCACCACCACCTCTGCCGGCGCCTGCTCCTGCTCCACCGCCGCCGCCACCTCCTCCATATATCCCTCAGCCACAGCCACATCAGCCTTTTGCCTCCTACGCCCTTCCCTATACCCCGCATGCCACTCACGATCTGGTACGTACGCTTTTCGTGGCGGGTCTACCAGAGGACGTCAAGCCTCGCGAAATCTACAATCTTTTCCGGGAATTCCCTGGTTACGAGTCTTCTCATCTCCGAAGCCCTACCCAGACTTCTCAGGTACTCTTTCACCTTATATATTGTTTATATGCTTTTACTTGATATTTGGGTTTTAAATGGCTTAATGACTTCAATTTTTGTAAGAGTAGGAGCCTTGGTTCTGATATGTTTTGGTTATAGGATAATGATAATGCAAGAAAACAGATTGAAGTTTGTTAGTTGAGGTTTGATCAATAATGCCTAGTTCAGCAAAAACCATGTTTGCTTTGCTGTGCTGTGTAATGGGATAGAAGTTTACTATTTCCACTGGATATCTACTTTCAGATATTCACTCTCCCCTTCTTTGGAGACTAGAATTTTACAAGAATTCAATTAAATTGATTTTTTTTTCTCAATTCTCATGCTTGGGGAAAAAACTTAAAAAAATTTTCATTTAAAAAAAAAAGAAATCAAGCATGATTATGTAATAATTCAATTGAATTCTTTTATTGCTAATGATATTTATTCCAAGGAAGCCTCTGTGAAGTTTATGGGTTGGTCATCAATGATTGCTTTATGGATTTGAACAAATTACTGGCCAAAAAATGAATTGAACTTCCTCCTAGGAAGATTTCTGTAATTTGAGTAAGATGGAAATTTTAAATACAAAATGTGAGGGTTCATTTTTTTCTTCTGGTATAATATCAAAGTTCTTTGCAAGTAATTGCATTGGCAGAGTGAAAATGAGAGACGGGTTTGGGTATGACATTCTGAATGAAATGGGAAAGCTACTTATGAGCTGAAAGTTTAAGGAAAATGTACAGATCTTGGCAGACTACCAAAAAAAAAAAAAAGAAAAAAAAAGTCACTTAATATGTTTTTATCTCTTTTATTCTGTTGAATATCTGTACACTAACATGGTTTTGGGATGGTGGCAGCCATTCGCCTTTGCTACGTTCACGGATCAACCATCTGCAGTTGCAGCTATGCATGCACTGAATGTAAGGACAGTTTTTCATGTTTGATCCTGAATATTTTGAATGTTTGAAGAGTTGTTTCATATGAAACTTTTGTTCATAAAATATTGTAATAAAAGTTTTTTATGCTTTAAATAAGAGAAAAATCTGAGAATATATCAGAAAATGGGAATATTTAGAAATTTGCATGGGAAAAGTGACCTTTTTTTGTGGTAAAATTGTTATCAAGGTTAATTGTATGATTTTCATTCTTCACTTGTGAGTTGTAAGTTGTAACCATAGTTTGTACAAACTGGTGTATCAGAGGCACCAGGAAGCTGCAATAACGCAGAACATTGGATGTGATAGTGTAAGCTGATTAATCTTGGTTCTGAACATTGATTCAGGGGATGGTTTTTGATCTTGAGAAGGGTTCAACCCTATATATTGACCTTGCAAAATCTAATTCCAGATCTAAGCGCTCAAGAACAGGTTTATTACTTGCAAATTATCATTCCTTTATTCTCTGGTAGACTTGTTTGTATATCCTTGATTTTAACTTATTTGAAACTGTATTTGTGTACTTGATGGTTTTGAGAATTAGATGATGAATGGTCTGGCTTGGATAAGAAAGCTAAAGCTTCTCCTGCAATAGCACGTGGTACTCTTGATTCAGGTAAGATGACTGTCCAAAATTTTGAGGATTTGTGGAACTTCACCTTCTTTCTAATTATCTTTGCGGGTCTTTTAAATGAGTTATATTTCTACACTCTACTCTTATTATTAGTTGTGTTTTGCTTCTATTATCATGGAATACAAATCAATTACTCAATCACATGGA
This sequence comes from Hevea brasiliensis, assembly GCF_030052815.1. Lineage (NCBI taxonomy): Eukaryota > Viridiplantae > Streptophyta > Magnoliopsida > Malpighiales > Euphorbiaceae > Hevea > Hevea brasiliensis. The sequence goes on from NC_079502.1 coordinate 94,920,512, forward strand.
GAACACATTCTTCTAAAAGCTCACATTGCACGTTTTGCACGCTTGGGCACTAGCAGGTTTTGGCAGCGTCCACTTGCCTGGAATGGGTAATTCTGCTTACAACACGATTGGTTATCCATCTGCACAAAGGTTGTCTGCACTACTTGAGCACATCTTTATTTGGAAGTGACTATTTCTAGCTCAATTAGCTCGTTCACTTTTATTGATTACTTCTAGCTGAAAGGTCAAGGGCTTAGTAATATCAGTTACTGCATGCCCTGTTACCTGTAGTGGGAGTACAGTATCTGCCTTTTATGACCTTCATCTTATATCGATTCAAGCCTTTCTTGTTACTGTTTTGTTTTTGAATCATGCAGTCATGGGAACTTTGATGGCCGAGCTGTAAGTGAGTCAACAGGGGCAAATTTGGTAAGACATTTCATTTTATATAGGTTTCTGTAAGTTGCTTGCCCTTGTTTTTGCCCTTGAAGATGATTGCACACATTGTGATAGATGGTCAATTACTCAACTATTTGAACAATTCAATTCCAATCCTTTATGTTTGAAAAATTTCCCCCCCTCCCCTTCCTGACCCACTAAATTTTTAAGTTTTGGAATCCTTGAGGAACAAATAGCATCCTATAGTAGTTGCTGCTATTAATTATGCAACACAACCAATTGATGCTGACACATCATGTCCACCTAGTTAGGGTTAATTATTAGGTGCACCCGGTGCACTAAAAAATAGTGCTCATTCTCTCACAGAAAGTGGGTCCTTCCTATTATATAGGAAGTGTGGGTCATGATTATGAGAGAGGGTGCACCTGCACCACCAAATATAATTCTCCTAGTTAGATAGAATGTATGATTTTCAGTCCTTCATAAGATATCAATTTCAGTTCATGATGCAATCTCCTCCAATGCATATCTAGAAATCGACTTTTGAAACTTTTTTCCCTGGCATTTAGAAATTCTTAGAATGTTTTGTATCATAATTCAGTAACACACTAACACTAGGAAATCTAAGAGCTGATGTTCTTAAAATGTTTAAAAAAGCAGGCAGCAGATGGACTTTTGGCCTTTAACACCATTTAGGAGATTTAATAAAAAAACCAAGAAAGAAATTTCTAGAGATCGTGCATTTTTTTCCAGGATTTCACGTCAGTCAGATGCATCATTAAATGTCAATCTGATTCTAATAAGATATTGGGAATAATTATGTATCTACGTGAACTCATTGCTCTCGATGCTTGTGAATAATTGTGTCCAAACTCCAAATGTTTTTCCCCAATTGGGAGATTATTTTATGTGAAATGTATTCCTAAGCCTATTTTAACTTGCATTCATTGCGGAACCTTTGCATATTGTTATCATGTCATGGATCCGTTTTATATCTGGATATCGAGGTTCATTCAAATAAAGGGACATGATGTTCACGTGAATGGATTCTCCAATTCTGAATAGTGAATATTCTTACACTGACAGACTAATTCTTCATCACCCCCATGTCCGACACTTTTTGTGGCTAATCTGGGACCAAATTGTACAGAGCAAGAACTAATTCAAGTATTTTCAAGGTACATGCTATTATTTAGTCATGTAAAATGTTATAGGCGAGCAATATTCTGTCAATTCTTTTTGATATTTTCCTTTTTGTCATCTCTCTGTCAGATGTCCTGGGTTTTTGAAATTGAAGATGCAAAGCACTTATGGGTCTCCAGTTGCATTTGTTGATTTCCAGGTATTTCATTCTTGTCAAATCTCTTTCTTTTCCTTTTTGAGCATATCACATTTTTCCCCCTAGAATGGCTATGGCGCTCTATTATAAGGAGGTTTGGCTGGGTTTAACTCTGGGTGGGGATTGTCTGTTTTCCGTATGGCATGTTGAACAAGTAATATATCATTTACTTTGTTAGTTTCTTTTAACTTTGTCTTGTTCTCCTAGATTAATAGGTTGTAATTAAATCGTAAATGGCAGTTGATCCATAGCCAATTTAAACCCCACCATCCCCTTTCTTTTTGGTGTTCTGAATGTATGAGAAGAGTGGGATTATTGCTGTCTTTTACTCCTGCCATTTTGAATTTCTCATTTCGCCTAAACAAATTTGTACTATTTTTGTGCAGGATACTTCCTGTTCAACTGGGGCACTAAATCATCTGCAAGGCACAATTCTCTACTCATCATCGACAGGTGAAGGCATGCGATTAGAGTATCCTTTTGAAAAGTTCATTTATGTCAGTTTGGGAGGAGGAAAATGGGGGCAAGGAAGGAAAAATGGAGGAAAGTGGAGCTGTCATTTATTTCTTGTCATGTAGAACCCGTTCCCATTTTCCTCTCGTTTTCAATATCCTTCCATTTTCCTCCCTCTACCAAACATAGCCTTGTGTTTTTTCCCTGCAAATTATTTCCTGCATGTTTTGCTTAATAAGAAATAAAGATATGCAAAATCTCGGATGGGAATGCGAAGGAAGCCAAGGTAAATTAGACAAAAATGTAAAAGGGTTCTTGGTTGTTGAGCATGCAATCCAATCAGTTGGATGCACTTTATAGAATTCTTGTACCAACAATATGTTCTGAGTGTCACTTGAACTATTTATAAATCATTAATTTCCTAGATTTAAAATGAATTTAAATTTGGATTTGTGTTTTAGGTGAAAATTTATAAAAATTTTAACATGATATTGAATTCAAATGCCTCATCATATCCATCAGAATAGTGGATTTTACAATGGAAAATTGTTGTCACTGTGTGTGATGCTTTTATTTTAGTGATTGAAACTCAAAAGATTAGGCAATGGAATGTGAAATTTTGACCAAGCCATGCATTTGAAGAAAAGAAATAGTGAGGATTGAAATGGAATCGTGGAAAAGCAGGCATAAAAACATCCTAAGCAGCTGCAATTTCTCACCTGCCCAACATCATGCTTTGTCTTTCAATCGTGAAGGGCCATAAAAAGTAAACTAGTTTTTTAACAATTCACAAATAATTTTCTTCTCTTTTTCAAGTAAATAAATAAAACACGTGACTTGGTGCGACACAATTTTCCCTTTTGTCCATGTGGGTTGACTTGGATGAGAAAGAGAAAAGATGTTCATATTAATTTTTTTTTTCCCCCAACATGTATTTTTATGTGATGTAATTCTGAATAAATACATAAATTTTGGCTTATTTTATTGAGGTACACCATTAATTTGTCAAATATTAATTAATGCATGTATCACTTATAAAAGTTAGTATGACCTTAATTTTTAATTATTTGAAAAATTACAATTTTTTTTTTTAGAGAACACACACACGAAAACACAAGACTTACTGTATCAATATTTACACTCAGGCAATTGCTGACCGAGAGAAATCTTGACAACGAATTAAAAATGACTTAAGAATAATATTACCAAGGTCTTTTACCATTAAGCAAAATCTATTACTTGAAATGATTATATTATTCATTTAACAAATCCATGTTTGAGTTTTACTCTCTAATTACTAATTTCTCTATAAAAAAAAAAATTATTTGCACAAAATGGTAAGAAATAGAGAAATGTATACTTGTAAAGCAATTCCATTGGAAAACTACCCAAATCACTTTCATCCCAAATTTGACGCCAAATTCAATTTCTGAAGTCAAATATCAATTGTTGGACTTCATTGAACTTAGCCATGGAGAATCGAACTAACTAGAAACTCATAGTACATTGTTATGACTTTTCGCAATCTTACTAGTCATTCCCTTCATGAAAAATATCAATACAATGCATCAAACATTTACGAGTCAAGAAAAACATACACCATTTGATAAAATCATGATAATTTTATTAAAACATATTAAATTTTATATTACACACACGTTGTCCAATTTAAATCTCTTTGTTTACTTTTTAAATAAATGTAAAAGATATCATAATTATAAATTTATTCTTGTTAAATATTTATTACTTTTCGTTCACTTTTATTTTTTGTTTAAAATTTTTATATAATAATTAAAAAAATAATTAAATCACCTAAATAATAATAAAAATACTCTTTAATTTAATTAAATTAGCCTTTATCTCTTCTAATTAAAAGAGAAGGGGAAATGTTAAGATAAGTTTTAATAAATTACACAAATAGTTAGTTTTTAGTAGATATAAAGATAAAATGTTTTAAAAAAATTAATACTTCTTAATCTTTATAAATAAAATAATTTTTAAAAAATCAAAAAATAAGAGTAGACAAATAGAGTATGGGAATATGTAAAGTTAATATATATATTGTTCATATACAAATTTTATAATGTAAATCTGATATCTAAAAGAGCTAAATAATAATAAAATTCATATATTTAATCATAAATAATTTGAATATATATAAAAATTTTAGAACGGAAAAAATGAATTTATATAATTAATTTTAAATTTTTGAGATAAAGATTTAATTTAGCCTAGTTGAGTTGGGTATATATAAAAATTTTAAAATAAAAATTTAATTTAAAAATTATTAGATAAATTTTTGTATAAAAATAATTCATAATACCCATAAAAAGAAATAATAAAAAAAGCATCATAAAATCGTTGATCAACAAGCCAAAGCCAACCACAATCAAGTGTAGAAATGTGTGTGTTTTTATTACCCTACTTCTAGCAATCTCCACCTAAATCTTGACTTTATCAGCTCAATAATTGGACGGCCAGCTTATGAACACATCTTAATCAAAGCATATTTTCCAAAAGATATTTTCTTCTTGTTATGTGGCGATGATACCAACGCCGTGGATTGTCCTGACGAATCTCTCGATATCCTCTTCTGGGTCAAAAATATTATAAATGAAAATACTCAAAAAATGGGAAAAAAAAAATTGCCACGTGCCAATTGCCCATCATCACCACCTGCTTTTACTTGATGACCAAACCACTTCTTATGAATCCTGATTTGTGATTGGATGCTAAGAAAATCTACCCTTGATCACGATCATGGGCTTTGCCCTTTTATACAAGTCAAATTGCCTTATAATGGGTTGCAACCGGTTTTATTATATTGTTAATTAATTATAATAATAATTAATGATTAAATTTTATTAATTAATTATTCAAGATTTTATATTAATTATAAATAGTGTATATATAAATTATATAAATTATTGTGTCTTTATAAAATTATTAAAATTTTATTTAAGAAATATTTTATTATTGAACATATAAGAAAAAAATAAAGTATTCTTGTATGTTTGCGAGTTGGCGTGTGTGTGGTCTCCACACGATGCATGTGAGTCGGGCCACATTACCATATGGAAGACTTATTTTATAATTTAATAATGAGATTATTATTAAATTAATAATTACATTTTTCTATTTTTTTCCATCCTTTTCAAATAATTTTTAAAAAAATTTATCCCACTTTATTTACCTTCTAAAAAGTTAAAAAAATATTATTTTTTTTAATTTTATTTTTATCTATTGTTATTCCACTGCATTTATTCCTTTTTATCACTTATTTCTATCTTAATTAAATATAATAGTACTTTAGGTAATTATTAATTTTTTTTAAAAATAAGATTATTTAATTATTTTTTTAATTATTATGTAAAAATTTTAAACCATAAAAGCTCTATCTTTTCATTAAATTTTAAAATATAAAAAAAGTTTAATGGTGGGCTAATCCTTAATCCTTATTTAATGCTCAGCTTTGCAAAAAATTTTTTTTTTCCTTTTTTAATTTACTTTTCCAATAAGAGATTATTTAACTTCATTTATACTTGCATGCCAAACTCCATAAAGGATCTTTAACTTGCAAACAAGTGATTAAAAAAAAATTTAATTCAGAAAAGTGAAAGTAATTATATTTTTTAAAGATGTATTTAATATAAATTTGAACTCACATGAAAATAATTTAATAATTATTATATTAAATATTTATATTAAAATTTATAAAAATTAATTAAAATTTATATATAAAGTGTACGAATTTATTTATAAATATTTAATTTAAATATTAATGAATTTATTTTTATATAAATTTGAACTTTTATAGTTGCTATAATTTGAATAATAAATTGTTTTTATATTAATTTTAATTTTTTAAAAATATTCAATGATAGTTTATTTATTTATCATCCAATAATTATACTTTCAAGAAATTTCAATAAATTATGAGAACTGGGATTTGGCATATCATGATTAAGATTGTGATTAAATATATGGAATTTGTGGACCCCTCTTGTTTTTGATAATAAAAATTTGGCACAATTTCTATTCGCCAACTTGTTTACAGCTAAAACACACCATGCAGGCATCACATTCCATTTATACATAAATAAGATTTAAAAAAATTAAAAAAAAAATAAAATAAAACGCGCACGCATATATATATATATACACACGGATTAGTAACAATAATGCATTAAAATTACGATAATTTTAATAAAATTTTTATTCTTATATAATTCATATCTACAGGCACTCACCATCAATGTAGATCTCAAAATGCCAAAAGAGCACACTTTTAATTTGAATTTATATGTAAATATTAACATTGTTAACATTAATAAATTCACGAGCCATGACTTTTTTTTTTTCATTTTTTCTCTCCCTTAACAATAATTAAAAAAGAAAAAAATTACATTAATTTTTCTTAATAATTTATTGAAATATTATTGTGCTTATTATTTATTAATTACGAACATAATTTATTATGAATTATTTATTTATTATCCATAAATTGTTTTTTTTAAACTCATAAAAATAATAATACTATTTCTATTATGAATTAAAGTCTAATTCCTCTTTTTTTCAATTATAATAATTAAAATAATATAGTAATGGTAATAGTTATATTTATTAATTATTCTACGTGATAAATATTTTAATATCTAAATAATTAATATTATCATAATACAAAATAATTTGAATGGATTTCAAGTTTCAAATGAATTAAAAATGAACTCATTATAATAAAAATGAAAATATTTAAATAAGATATAACTCAAGAGTTTTCCATAATTTATATTAGTATTACCAAAGGTGGTAATCTATTACATAACTTTTAACACATTAAAAAAAATAACATAATTAATAAAGAAAATGAAGGGTTATATAATTTAAATATGCATACACTAAGAAATTTTATAAAGCCACATATTGATAATATAAACCAACATATATCAATAATATAAAGAATCATTTGTCAAAAGTTTTTAGAGACCAGATTTATTATATTTATATAAATTTTAGGTTTTAAAGTGGAATTTTAAAATAATTTTAGTTTGTAATTAATTTAATTGAAAAAAAGAAAATTAAAAAAAAATTGAAGACATATTAAAAAAAATAATATGTTTTATATATTTCAAATCAATTTTCTATTATATCATATTTCTCTCATTAGGATATGTTTGATTTTAATTTTCATAAAATACTTGAAAAAAATAAAATTATTATTATTAAATATACAAATATTTAAAAAAGTAAAATTTTTAAAAATATAAGAAATAACGCTTCACGAGTGAAATTATAAAAAATCCCTTTAAGATCAAACAATTCCAACGAATTGAATATTTGCAAATAAATTAGACTTAATATTTTTACATAATCAAAATTAATATTTTTTTTTCATTTCATTAATTATAATTTAATTTTTACAATATTATTGACGTTATTTCAGAATTTAAAATATTGAAATTCACTTTTTTTTAATTAAAAATATCAATTTCACTCCAATTTACTATTTTTAAAATTATTTTTTATTTAAATTCATTCATCAAAATTTAGATCCATTTATTTTTATTTTCTGAAAATGGTTAAAATTGAAACTTACGAAAAATTACAAATCCCCAAATGTAATTAGTGATATTTCAAATTATAATATAAAATATTTTCGTTTTAATAATTTTTAAAATATGTTATTTGTCTTTATTTTTAATTTAAAAAATAATAAATGATAAAATAAATAAACGTCTATGGACGAACGCTTTAGCATGCTTAACACTTCTTTTACATATAACTGAACTTCTTACTTAAAATATCTTAATTCGTAAATTTGTCTTATTTAAAATTTTAAAATTATTACAAAAAAATAATTTTTTTTTATTTAGGCATAAAGTTAATTAAATTAATTTTTTTTCATTGATTTAATTAATTAAAACCTTAAAAATAAATTAGTAGAAAGTAGATAAATATCAAAATTTATTAAAAGTGAGTAGTTATCAGAAATTATGAAAAATTTTAAAAAATTATATTACTAAGGATAAATTACTTTTTTTTTAATTTTAATCTTATTTATCATTTTCTAAAATTTAAAGGTTTTTCTTTCCTAAAATGGAGCGACAGTCCCTTTTTGCATGCCACGTACGTCGTGACAACAAATCTTGTTGGTCCCCTTTTTTTTTTATTTCTTTTCAATTTATAAATGTAATATTTAAATATAAATATTTTAAATAAATTGTAAAACATAAAAATTTAAAATAAATATATTATTTTAGGTTATAATTTAATATATAATTAGCTAATTAATTAATAACTTTATTTTTCAATAAACAATATTAAAAAATGAGACATGAATTACAGGTTTTATTATCATTTTAATTTTTTACATGTTTTTAATTGTTTTTTCCATCTACATGAAGAAAATAAGGGAAAAAAAAATACCTATCTCTATTAGGTTTAATCTCAGGTGGACAGAGAGAATAAGATTTTCTTTCTCTAATTTTTTTTAAAGAGAGAAACTCTTTTTTCCTTTTCTTTTATTTTTCCTTCATTTCCGAACAAGAAAAAGTGTTAATCCCAATTTATTTTCTCTTATTTATTTTCTTTCCTCCCCTTTTCCCTGTATCCAAACAAAGTGTTAGATTTCCACATCCGGTTTCTTTAAGGGTGGATGCTTGCATGATAATCTTAGGGGCAAAGTTTTGTTTGTTTGAGCTGTTTCAGATCGATGGTAAACAAATTCTTAGTTTTCGTGACACGGTACCTCTTGAGGACAGTATCGATGCCATTCCTATGGCATCCAGTCTCTTAACTGCCAAAGAACTACAAGAACTCTACCTAGCTGCTCGTTCTCTCCCTCAATTTGATCTTATTTTTTAAAAGTTGCAGATGGCTTGGGAAATGTTTGTTGCAAGTGTGAAGTTCTTCTTAAGTTGCATTTGCTCTCTGCGGTTGTTCCTTTGCATATGTTATGGAAAAAATATAAATCTTTTACTCATAGAGATAATAATAATATATTTTAATATAAAAATGTAAAAATAAATATATATCCAAAAATGTAAAAATTATAAGACTTACTGAAAAAATGAATACTTCCCCCTTTTAATTTGAATTCACTCAAATGAGTAAATCAACTATTGATAAGATAATATATATATATAAAAAAAATTAAATATAAAGTGTATTTTAATTATCTATAAAAAAAAAAGAGATTATATGGAGAGAGCCGATGAGGTCTTACTCTTATAGTAAAAATTTAGCCTCCATAATTAAAGGGGTCTATAGTTAAATTCCCATCATTGTCCACTTAGTGGTCTTTAGAACTGTTTGCTATTTTTTTATTAATTAATATTAATTACATTATTATTTATTTTTTTTATTTTAATAAAATTAATTAATTAATGTTTATTTATTAACAAATATATTAATTAATATCTATAATTTAATTTCATCAACTAATTAATCTCAAATTAATCTATTACAAATCACATGGATCATAGCCTTATTCAAGCTCAATGAACACTGTTGTTAACTTTCTGACCAAAAGACAGACAGCCCAAAAAAAGGAGATTATGTTGGAAACAAATGTGTGCCTGTCGTGCTTGCGACAGATGCAGGCATGTGGGTTTATAGATGTATAGCCTCCTTTGGCTTCAAAATCTTCACAATGCAAGTGTGTGAATTCTCACGGGGCTTAAATGCCTTTCGTTGCACCTTCGTTAGGCTAGACCTCATAACCACTTTTAGCCACAACTGAACTGCAGACCATCCTCCTTGCCACCGAAATCACTCTCCCTCATTACCCATTTGTACCTAATTAGCCCCAAAGCCCTCAAAACTTTGGGGAAAAAAAATAGAAAACTTGAAACTTTTGGAGAAAAAATATTTCTCTCCAAGTTTTTCTTTGCTGTTTATCTCGAGTTGTCGAGCTTTTCATCTATTGAAGGTTTTCCTTGCCTTTCAAGACAGGGAAAGACTCGCCTAACTGTAGTTTATCCCTTTTATAATTGGATTGAGAGTAAATAGTCTTTTGTGTATTATTTCTTGCAGATCTATAAGTTTTCATGGTGAGAGTGATAAATAGTAGATCTATGTAGGGGTTGTCATAGTCAAATCAGAAAATTGGTGGTCTTTCACCCTTGAGAATGAAATCTAGTGGAGATTAAACAAGTTGGTGGTGGTAGGTCCCTATGTCATCCAGCGTCCCCTTTTGACATCGAATTTGTTGTCCTCGATGGGTGGCTTAGCAAGGAAAGCTAAAATCTTTGAAGGATTCATTGTCTTCTCAAGCGGCATAGGAGAAAATGATTTAGCTACTAGAGTATTCTCTCTGTTTCTAACATCTCTCTGTTGATTTCTTTATTCTGGGTTTGACTGGATTTTGGTTTTGCTATGTAGTATGATCAATGGATATAGAGTTTGCCTATGGGTGAACTTTCAATCTTTTGATGGTGCCATGCAGCAAAGCTAAGCTATGGTAAATAGTTTTTGTCTCTTTCAGCATGTTCTGGAGATTTCCTCTCTGATTCTCTTTGCTTTGTAATGGACTAAGTTGAAACTTCTGAGTTGATGGGTTTTGGGTTATTTTTTTCTCTTAGTCCTTAACCCCTCTCTCCCCGCACGGCCACATGTTCCCTTTCATTTTAATGAACTTCTAATTTTATGTTCATAAAAGAAAATGGTTTTTAAGTCAATTTTATTTTCGATTGAAGAATAAAAACTAAGAAATTGAAGGAAGAAAGAAGAATTATGTGGGGGAGAACTAGTCACACTAATATATCTCACATTGAAAATATGAAATTTCAATGTAAAATATATATAGACTTAGATTCTTTAACTTACATTAGTTAATTTTTGGGATGTAGTTCTTCTAATTCCATATCAATAGTATGAAAGTCCCAGTGCAGCTGATGATGTTGGAATAGCATTGTTCACGGGGGCTAATGCAAAGCAACACTACAGTTTATTATTTTACATATTTTCTTTTTTTTTTTCATTATAATGATAAAAATAGTTTATATATATTTTAATATTATAATTTAAAAAGTTTTCAATATATTATAAATAATAAAAATAATTTTACTTTTTTAATATTATAATTAAATAACAAAACATAAATTAATTTTCTTAAAAAATATTTTTAAATTATTTATTTTCTACAAAATAAGCAGAGCATTAATCATAAAAAAATAAAGGTAAAATCAAACATAGTAAATAAAAAAGGCCGCCTTAATGTGAATGAATAAATTAGTAGGGCAATTTAAAATGAAATGCCCATAGTATCCCCAAAATTCTGAAAGAAAGATGATATTTTCTAAGGACAAAATAGTCCATCCACACAAATCGTTATTGCGTGGAGGAGCGAAAGTCAATTCCTAACGGTATCTATCCACCGACCACCGACCTACTTTTTTATTTTTTTAATTTGCCTGCGAGCGCGGAGTCTAACAGAAAGGTGGGCCTCACTGTGATTCTCACCACGTGGAGCCCACATCTTATTACTACACCGGACCCCATAATTTCACTAACCAAATAATCCTAAATCGGCTAAAATTAATTTTTTGTATTTTAATTATATATATATATATATATTAAAAGAGAAATATTAGTTTAATTATTTTTTACTATAATTTTTACCCTTTTAATTTTAAAGTTTTAAGTTTTATGAAATATTAATATTTTTAAAATTAATTTTTTTATAAAATAAAATTATTAAAATTTAATTAATTTATTCGGTGATTAAAAATATATTCTTTATATTTAAGTACTCACTATCTTAATTTTTAAAAAAATAATGACTAAAACTTAAATTTTATTTTTTTATTACAAAATATGTGTTTAATTATTACATTATTAATACAATAATTAAATAAAAAATTGGTGCTATGAACAAAATCTAGCCTAAAAATAATATTAAAAAAAAATAATGTTTATACTATAATCTATATCTATGTTGGGTTGCCCTAAGACCTTACCAAGTAACAAATAATTTCCTCCTCAACCTTTGAAATCCACCACCTCACTTGCCCACATAAGGCATCACCGCACCACCCATCACCACCTAGCAAATAATACATACTTCCTTATGTAATAATTTAATACCATAACATCATATTCCACTAATATTGCAAAACCCACTTTTCTTTATTTTAATTAATTTCCATTTTCTTTCTTTTCCAAACAAGGCCTTGAAATGCCAAGAGGAAAGCAACTATGTTTATTGCCCCCTCTCCCCATCTCTCTCTCTCTCTCTCTCTCTCTCTCTCTCTCATAACATACAGGGCAAAACAACATAAACACACCCTTCACACTCATACCCTCCTTTGCTTTTAAACAATTTCCACAAAGATCTGTGTCGGTGAATTTGGATTTTCTGATTTTTTATCACCCATCTTTTTTTTTATAAAAAATACAAAACAAAAATCGCCATTAACGTGTAAGATTACCCAGATGGCTGCCCCTTTTCATACCCGGCTATAGCCATAAACCCATAGCTGCACGAATCTTTTGTACCATGAAAGCTTGCTGATTTCCGAAGTTGGGATCATCGCTACCTTTTCTGCTTCTGGAGAGGGAAGTGGGTGTTTGGGAATATTGAGTGGTTGGTCGATTTAATTTTTTTTTTTTTGAAGCGATGGAAAATGGAGTGGAGAAGGCGATGGCCACGAGGAAGCGAGGAGATGGAGCGGTGGACGGCGACAGACAGTACAAGGGGATAAGGATGAGGAAGTGGGGCAAATGGGTGGCTGAGATAAGAGAACCCAACAAGCGCTCGAGGATTTGGCTCGGCTCATATTCAACTCCCGTGGCTGCGGCTCGGGCCTATGACACGGCGGTCTTCTATTTGAGAGGACCGTCGGCGAGGCTTAATTTCCCCGAGTTTTTGGCGGGAGAAAGCATCGGCGGAGTATGCGGTGACATGTCGGCCGCTTCGATAAGGAAAAAAGCAACCGAGGTTGGAGCTAGAGTCGACGCTCTTGAGACCGCTTTGAGTCACCACCACCACCACCACCACCACCACCACCACCATGATCACCATCGAAGTAGCAGTAGCAGTAGCAATAGCACTAATAACAATAGCAGCAACAAATCGGCGATTGATTGCTCAGAATTCAAGTCCTTTGTGGAGAGGGTCGACTTGAACAAGCTACCAGAAGCGGAAGATTCAGATGTTGAGTGGGAAAGGAATTAGAGGAACAAAACAAAGTCTCTTCCTTTTTTTCTTCTTCTCCTAGAGTGGATGCGGCTATGATTATAGTAGCTGCTAACATGCGCCAGTGAGGTATGTTAAGGTTATGGCAGATGAAATGATGCAGCCTTAATTTAAAAAAAAAAAATTATGTGGATTATTGGTATTTAGCAAGTTTCATCTTTAGATTTTTCTTTTTGGGGTTTCTCCCCTTCTTTTTTTATTTTTATAATTTTGGGTAAGGAAATTTTGGCCTTGTATAATTGATAAATGTATATTAGTTGGGTTATTATGACTTAACAGCTTTGTTTCAATTTCCAATTTCACTAATTTTGAGTTTGGAAGTAGAAGAAGAAGAAATGAATACAATATAACAGAAAGGGACTTGGGCAGGAATTGCTTTCTTTCCCTTCTCAGGGGGGGGGAGAGAGAGAGAGAGAGTGTGGGGGATGTTAAAAGCAGTGAGGAGGGGGGAACATGTATGGCCTACAATCTTGCAGTTGTTGCAAATAGCCATACTAACCACTAAAGTTATAACTACTAAAGTGATAAGATTTGGAGTTAGGTATTTTCTGGTTCTTCACTGTTGTTTAAATGGGGGCTTGTGGGCACCAGAAGAGAGTGATTGCTATCCTGGCTGGGTAGTGCAGGATGATCATGACGATGGGACCAACTTAATGCCATTCTGCTTCCTCTGATTGTTTTCCATTCATTCTCTTCTCTACTTAACAACAAAATTATATAAATTAAGCCCGAATCACACACTGATTTTACCTAAACCTATTTTGACTTGTGCTCTTCCCTATGCTTAGTTTACAAATTCATTTACCACTTTTTAGATGAATAGATGACAGATGACAAGCATTTGCCCCACGATTAGCGGATCGATTTTATTTATATAAAAAAAAAAGGCTTTCAAAAGCTGAGATATTATTGGTCACATTTTTCCTGTATAAATCATCTAGGATACTCGACAATGTTCACTGCTGGTTTAAGAAAACTGGGTTCAAAATGTACCATATATCTGCACAGCATAAATATACGTAACCTTTGAATGTTCTGAGGCTTGTGCACCATTCATTTTCAGCAAACAAGCATGGCCTTAGAGGATAAAGATAAGTCAGCTCTTGCAATTTAAGTACTTACAACTACCCAAATTCAATGACGAAGCAAGGACAACCCAGGCATACTAAGCCAATTCTTCAACATCATAAATCCACAAAAGAAGCCTCCATTCTAAATAGAATAATGTGCTCCATAAGATCGAGAACTATCTCTAACGATATATCTACATCAGTTTTTTTTCTTTTTCACTTTTTGTCCCTTCCCTTTTATCGGACAATTAATGAGGGAGGACTAGTGGTAAAATGGAGGGATCAACAAAAATTATTGGTCCCTAAGCCGGGCAATTATTTGTAGCTTAACAGTGTAGTAGGAACAGCAAAAATGAGGTACAGCATAAGCCCTAATTGCACGTAGCCAAGCTCCTTCCAACCTCTTCTTTGCTGAACTTGAACGAGTTCATGGAAACAAATTGATCCAGCTTGCCATTTCACTACTCCAACTCCTCGCAGAACATTTGGATATTACGCTGTCCCTTCAGTGGCATGTTTTATCTGAAGTGCAGCTCTTACAACATTTCCTCTTGTGATTAGTCCAACCTTCAAGAGTAGGAATAATGGTTTGTTAAAACCACCATTGCACATGATGACAAGTCAAAAGAAAAAATAGGACATCCCTTACCAGCTTGCCCTCAGAATCAACAACTGGAAGTCTACGATATTTTGTCTCCAGCAACAATCTGATACAAGACAGAGATTAAGAAGTTAATTTAGGCTCCGCCTTTTGGGAATAAAGGTAAATAGATGGCTTAAATATCAAACACAATTAACAAGCAAGGGGGAACGCAAAGGGCATGAGAGAACCTTGCAGCATCCTCAAGATTAGTGGTTTCGCGGACAACAACTGGGGCCGGTGTCATTAAGTCCCCAACAACCTTCCCATTAGTTTTGCTGAGTAACTTTTGTACCTCATTAAAAGTCTGCAATTATCATTAATGAACCACGTCAAAATATCTTCTTGAGCCACTGGGAGGTCAGAAGTCCAGACAACCAAAATTATGCTCTCTCTCTTAGTGAGATTTAGGTTGTTTCATGAATTTAAACAGACAAGACAAGGTCATGGAAAACATTTTTTTAACCAAATTTCTTTGCACGAACAGAGTGCACAGGATCAGGGCCCTTTACAACAAAAACATATCTACTCTATATGAAACTTTCATTAAAACAATCCAGCAATTTTTAGATTTTACAGAATGCAAAGAGAGGTGCTTGAGAAAGAGGAACTGTTTCGTTTTTTTTACTCCACAAGAGACCATAGTTCATTTAGAGGTTTTGATTGAAAAATTAGTTGGGTGCAAATTATGAGACAGTTCAGAGGATAGAAGGAAATGTACACATATTAAAGCAATTGGAAGACAAAGACCAAGTTGAAGAAGGCCCTGAAAGAAAAAGTCCTACATACCAGAATGGACATCTGTGCAAACAATATTAAACAGCAGCAAACAATCATGCAGCAAGCCAAGTGAAAAAAAAATAAAAATTAAGGCTCTCTTGACATATTGATTTGTTATGCTAAGGTCAGCTTTGCATCTAAGAAAACAATAAGAAAGATGAAAAAGAATACTTTGAGGCCATTTATCACTTCAGAGTGCAGAGGAAGCAAGTGTTCAGGTAAACTTGCAAAACAAATGACAAAAGATGTTAACTACCACAAAATAATTTGTTATGCTGTGACCATGCGTAATTTGTATACATTACTGTTTCAAAGATAGCTTTGACATACTTTCCAAGTGCTGTCAACCTCTGGAAACATGCTGTTATCAGTTCTTCCACCACCTAGTTGACATACAGAAAAAATTCATGCAGGTAAGAAATGTTGCAAAATGGCAGTATATTTAATTTCCCTGCTATACTAAAAACTATTATTTATTTATTTTCTGCTTCATTTTAGTGCTAAAAACCCCTAAAATATGTCAAAAAAGTTCCATCACAAACAAATACAAACCCAAATAATAAGATATGAACAATGTTTACGATACCAGTATATGTCATCACTATAAGTTTAAAATTTAGTAAATTATAGAAAGATTTTCAAATGCATCCATCATCAAACATCAATTTTAAATTCAAGTGCCATGCTATATAAGTCATTACTCAAAGAGGAAAACAAGAGGAAAGAAAAGGTCCACCACCAAATCACCAAATTTCATATTTTAAACTAAAATAACAACCATAACACAAAAAGCACTGCCCAAAAAATCTAATCTAAACAAGGTAGGACTCTCTTTTCTTTTATATTTTTTTTCCAAAAATTTTTGGTTTAAATCGAAGTAGTCTTAATCAGTTTGAATGATTCTTTCACACACCCCCCACCCCCCCCCCCCAACAAAACTTTTCTTCCAATTTTAAACATTTGGTTCACATATTGATTTAGAACAAAGGGAAAGAACCAACAAAAAAAGAAATCAATGACCAATCCTTGGAAAAGAGAACTAACTCTCAATAATTTTATTTAATTTCAATAATAATCATAATCCGAAACTACTGAATAATAGAAAATTAGCTCTATTTATAGATCTTACAACCTAATCAAATTAGGAATAGAAATCCTAATTCAACTCTAATTACTAAATAAGATAAATTAGAAAATAATAGACCTAATAATAATAGAATTCCTAAACAATAAGAACTCTTCAAATTTCATAATTCTATAATAATTAAAATTCCAAAATAAAATTGTAAAACTTCCTATTCTGCATTATTCTCCCTGGTTGGAGAAAACCCGACATCAAGTTTTAAAGTGTTGAAAGATCAAGAACCAAGTAAGGAGAACACACAATATGATCTTCTTGGGCGATAGCAATAAGAATTATTTGAAGAAGTTTGCACTCGCTTTTGTATTTTTAGAAACATCTGGACAGATAAAATCAATTAGAACAATAGTTAAAATGCCCTTTAACTCAATAGGATCTTCAATTTTCATTGATGTCTCCATAGAATCTTTTTCATTCCCCAATATATCTTCCTCAAGCTTTGATTGTGCAGTTTTATCAATTTCTTACTCTGAAAAAGGCTCTTCAACATGTGAATGCTCAAGACTTGAATCATTGGATTCTTCAATCTCATACTCTTCAACCTTGGTTTCTTTGTCCCTCGTTCTCATCTTCAAGCTGCTCTTCGAATTTTCCTTTTTGTTTATCTTCAACGTCAAGCTTCTTTCCTTGATTTATAATTTGAATTTCTTCTCTAAGTTCTTGCACAGCTACCGATAACTTATTAAGCTCTATTTTTGATAACTCATCAACTTGTACTTCTACTTTTAATAACTTATCAAGCTGCGCTTTCAATTTTTTCACATATGAAATCACAAGTTATTTTCTACATTCTTCAAGCTCTCTTTCCTTAACTTATAAGAAATGTTGTAAATCTTCATATTCCCTTTCTTTGTCTAGTAAAATCTATTTAACTTCTGGATATTCACCATGTAAGAAAGAATACCTTTCACGATCACGTCTATAACTATAATTATCTATCCAATGACATAAAGATAGTAATTGACCCTTATGAAATCAAATGTCATAATTAATTTCCTCAAGAACATTTTTGTGGTAATTGATCTCCTTTTATAGCCTCTCAATATAAGTTTTCATAACATTTGAAGTAAGAAAACATATCTTACTTGAAGAAAGAAAACATACCTTACTTCAAGGAAAAAAAAAAAAACTCAAAATTCAGCTTTTAAGAGTTATTTCTGCCGAAAACAAGGGTGAGTTTGTTGGATAAGGAAGATGATATGAAAACCCGATCCATTGGGTTAAAGCTCCAAGGGCATCAAACTAAAGTTCCAACGATGCGAAGAGACAGATCGGCTAACGACGAGTTGTTAGGTTCTTCTAGTTTTTGACTTTTTTTTTGAACTATAGGCAGCAAGGAAAAATTTTGAAGGACAAAAACAATAGTGGGAATCTAAGGAATGGGAAGTCTGGTAATTTTGCAGAAAGCGATGAAAATTTGGCTCGATTTTAGACTCTGATACCAAAATTGATGTTGTACAAAGGGAAAGAACTAAGAAGAAAAGAAATCAAGAACCAATCCTTAGAAAAAAGAACTAATTCTCAATAATTTTATTTAATCTCAATAATAATCATAATCCAAAGCTACTGAATAATAGAAAATTAGCTCTATTTATAGAACTTACAACCTAATCAAATTAGGAATAGAAATCATAATCCAACTCTAATTAGAAATACTAAATAAGATAAATTAGAAAAATAATAGACCTAATAATAATAAAATTCCTAAACAATAAAAATTCTTCAAATTTCTAATTCTATAATAATTAAAATTCCAAAATAAAATTCTAAACTTCTTATTCTGCATTACATATAGCAATAAACCAGAACAAACCCGCACCAGTTTCCCATTTAATTGGTTGGACTGACTGATATTGTCCAATTTTCAAAACTTTAAAATTACTGCAAACTATTTTGAAGGATAAGAATATCTACCACTTGCTGTTAAACTATGATGCCTCAACACACCTTCAGCGAAGGGCAAGTAGTGTCCAAGACTTGCCCAACACATATCGAACACTTCAAACCATGTCCAACAAAAAAAAAAAAAGAATCGAAAAATGCCTGACACTTGTCCGACACAATTCTTATGCTTGTCGGATACACAATTGATACTTTACAAATATTTTTTCATCATAATTTTTTACATATTAATAAAATAAAATAAAAATATATTGTTGAAATCTAAAAAAGATTAGATAGAAGAGAATCATATTAGGAGATTACTACTTAAATCCGAACAAAATTAAGAATAAGAAACTGCATTGGAAACTAGCTGGATGTAAGTGATAGGTATTGGCAATGGATTTACTTTATAGTGACCTTATTGAAATATGAGGATCTCATGATGACAAGTAACAGCTGTCTCAAATAATTTATTATGAATTAAACTGTATGTTCTTAAGTTTGACATTATTTTAAAATATTTTACTAGATAGTATATACGAATTTTTCTTTTTATTATAAATGAAAGGCTATATATATAAATTTATGTATATATACGTAGGGGTAAGCATCAGTCGGTTCAGTCTAGAAAATTGATAAACCAAATAAGCTGAAATTCTTATAGATTGAAACAAACCAAATTAGGGAGAAAACGGAATCGAAGCAAATCAAACCAGTGCAGTTTGATTCAACTTATTGGTTTGGGCTTATTGTGAAATCATTTCAAACCCAATTTCAATTATATTTCCAATTTTTAACTCTAATTTAAGATCTAATAACACTTAATTTAAAAAAAATTTATATATATTCGATTTGGTTTGGTTCTACTTTTTTTTTCTTAGAAAACCAAATCAAACTAAATAAACCGAATTTCTTAGAATTAAAAAATCAAACCAGACAGAATTGCCAAAAAACGCAAACTGAATATCTTACATAAATAGATTCAGTCGATTTTTTTATTTGAATTGAATTTTGCTATACATATATATATTGTTCCGTGTTGTGTCCGTGCAACATAGCAATGAATCATACCCAAAATATAAAGTTTCAACATGTCATAAGAACACACCAATGTTATTCTTTACTTCTTTAGTGTAGACAAATTAGATCACTAACGATAAAATGCTTGCAAAATGTATGTGAGTGCATTCTAGTAAAACATAAAAAATGACTACATAACAGAAATTCCTTTTTTGTTTTGGACAAGACAATGTTTTTTTAAAAAAAAAATTCTTAAGACTATATCTTTCAAAAATATTTATAACTGCAAAGGAGAAATAAATGTTCTTTCTAGCAAATTGGAATAGGATGCAGGAGTTAAATTACAATTTTGATTCATGTGAAATGTCCAGGCGTAACAACATCATCTATGGTATTTTTAGTCAAAAGGTAGTGAATTGGCTTTTCTGAAACAATATGAATAGCCAAGTCTTGATGATTTCAAATTACCTGATACAGAGTCCAATGCTAACAAGTCATAATCTGACACAAGACCAACCTACAATAGCAAAGAACCTTCAAATCATTCCCATAAATATAGCTGTTAATGAGCTAATATAAATAATGCAAATATGTTGAACCAGACATTGAAGTTAACATCTCAAAAGAGGGAAGGTTAGAACTACTCTAAAAGGTGTCAAATAATTCATGTAATAGAAGAACAATAAAGCAATTAGGATATTGAAAAGTATACATGCTTATTCTTTTTAATGAATGTGACATAATATAGCATCAAGCCAAGCTTAGAGATTGCATGCAATCCCTACAAAATAGGTTAGGCCATTTTTATTGATTTCAAAGCTTTTTAGGTCCATTTAGTTTCCAAGGTAAATGATACATCCTCCAAAAATTGGTAAAGGCAACCAAGCAAAATGCTAAGAGATAAAGATTGCAAGTAACCATCAAATTAGGCCATACAGGCACTGGATGTAGAATGCTTCTCATTCATTTTAAACCAAAATATAAAGAAAAAAACACAGGGAGAATCTTACTAGCATAATAGACTAAGTCATGCCAAAAAGGAGAAAGGAGTGAGCGGAGGAGAAAGAAGAACTTACCAGCTTCCAATCATCATCAATCACAGGAAAACCCGTAATTCTGTGTTCCACCAGAGTTTGCAAGGCTGTTGCACAAACAATGGCACATTAGTGGGTGACAAGAATATGGTGTACTCCAACAAATAATATATATCTTATAAATACCTTCATCCACAGTTGTTGTTGGTTTTACCACACGCAAATCCTCTTTCCTTGTCATAAAATCACCAACTGTATAAACTCCATTTTTCGGCTGCATAGCAGGTGTGGTAAAGAAAATCATATGCAGAAAATGGATGAGGTATTGAGGTCGGAAATATTTAAAGATTTCTGGCTGAATAACAGCAGGTCCAGTTAAAAAATAAAATGCAGAAAAAGAATGAGGTTGGAAAATATGTAAAGGTAAAGAAGAACAAGAAATTTGAATGCTCAAAATTCTAGACGTTAATTCTTTTGATTAGCAAGTTTTAAAACCCCAATTCCCATTCTTACCCCAAATATCCATCACTCAAACCAACAACCTACAGGGAAGCAATAACATCATCCAGGAACTAAGGAAAAGCACTTTGCTCCTCCATAAGTCAAAATGCAAACAGCATTTCCAGCAGAAAGTAAAAATATGAATTAGCATAACGAATATATAACTTCCAAGTGCCCTTGCACGTCGGATCATTCAAAAACAAAAAGAGCAGCCCAAATCTGCATTCAAACTAAGTGTATCATGCATCCATTACAGAATATTTCATACGCATCAGTGTTACTTAACCCCGTTTTCCATAATAAACCTTACAAGAAGCAAATTCTAGATAATTAAAGTTATGCATTCGTCCTCTGCTCTTACTACTAGCTTAAATATTATTCCAATAAACGAACAGAAAGTTAAATAGCACGAAAGTAATAATTACTAACTGATTAATAAAATTAACTTGAATCAATGATTGATCAATAGAACACAGTTCCTTCAGAGAAATAAACTGCTCGAACAAATCAAGTACCAAAATTAAATTGAATTTCCTCTAATCAGTTCATGTAAAATTATATAACAACTAAATGAACTAATTCAATCACGAAACTCTAAATTGAAATGTTAATTATACGGAAACGACGATTCTGAACTTCGGAGAACAATTAATTCTCTAGCATATAGAGGATAAGGTAACAGACCGGTACGGAATTAGCCATCAAGGTCCCACTTGCGGCAATAGAGGAGGAACGACGAGGCCAAGAAATGACGGATAAAGGGAGGAATCTCTGGCCTGCGCGGGACAAGGGAAGACAAAGGAGCTGGTGAGCGAAGGCAACGGTGACGGTGGTGGTAGGAGGAACAGCGGCGCGTAGGCTCGTGAAAGGGAGATGGAGATGGAGAATGGAGTGCATGGTGTTGGGAAGGTGGGCTAAAGGGGAGAAAAGGGAAACGGAGACGGAGGAAGTGAAGATAAAAGTGCAGGTGATAGAGACTGAAACGCTCTCGCCTGGGAAAAACGACCGCCCTCATCTGATATATCGCTCTCTATTTTAATCGCTTAATTACTGTTCATATTATTATTTTTATATATTTATACATTTTAATTAATAATTTATATTTTAAAATTTTAATATTTTCATAAAATATTTAAATTATATTTATTTAAGATTTAATATACAAAAATTATAAATATTATTATTATTATTATACATTTTATGCATTTAAACTCAAAATAATTTTTATGCTTTTTACTTTTTTGGATGTTCCATACTCAAAAGCAGAGTTCGTTTCTCAAATTGATAACTCCAAGTTATAATTTTATGTATTTAAAATTAAGATACAATTTTTTTTAGAGAATTTAATTTTAAGAATAATATTTATTAAATATTAAGGCCTGTAAGATCAGTGCAAAGACAAGCCCATGGCCAAAAATTCTAGATAACACAAAGACTCAACCCCTCTTAAAGAAAGCCTAATTTCACGAATAAAAAAGTCCTAGCTGAGATTGGGCCAGACCCAAAACTCAACTCGGTTGGAAAGAACCCTCACGCCACAGAGCGTTGCAGAGGCAGACGTCACCGTAAACAGAAAGAACGCCAACCAGTTGAGTCTGTTTGAACGAAGTGAGAGAGAAATAAATAAAAGTATAGAAGGATAAATAATTTTTTTATTTTTATTTAAAAAAATATGAGTTAATAAAAGATAAAGATAAATTTTTATTTTTTTTATTTTTTAAATTTTAATTTTTTTTATATTCTAAATTGAAGTGTAAAAAGGATAAAAATGAAAAGAATATAATTATAAATATTTTTATTTATACACTTTTTAAATTTATTTTTTATTTATTTTTTTTTAATATAAATAATATATATTATTTCGCCTTATATTTTTATTAATCGATTAGATTATAAGGAGAAGGTAGAGAGAACAACAACTTAAAGATCGGCCAAGAAACTCAAGCTCATCACTGTAGTCGATAAAGGATGGAGGAGGTAGGGCTCATTGGCTCACACTCACGCCTTATGGGTTGTTCATTTAGACCCAACGAGATACTTTCCATGAATAGACCCTTCATTCTATCAACATTCTCAAATAATCTCTTAAGTTGGAGATCTAAAACTTTAAAATAACCTCGGGCAATAAAGAGGATTAAATCACAATAAATACCAAGAGCAATCTTTAAGGAATCCTTAATACACAAAATCGACTGCTCAACCAACTAAATTAAAAATATTTACAACCTATTTAGCTGCGAGGAGGGGAATCCACAGGTTG
Organism: Hevea brasiliensis; assembly: GCF_030052815.1. NCBI lineage: Eukaryota > Viridiplantae > Streptophyta > Magnoliopsida > Malpighiales > Euphorbiaceae > Hevea > Hevea brasiliensis. The sequence continues at coordinate 94,944,209 of NC_079502.1, forward strand.
AGGAGGGTAGATAGGCCTTTCTCTGCTTGGAGGGACAGAAGAAGCTCATTGGGTTGCAATATGACAACCTAAAACCCTAAGTTAAAAAGCAAAGAAAAAGAGTTCCTCCCTTAAAAAATGAGAGATAAAATTGAAATAGGAAATAATTAGGTTAACAAGTTGAATCCATTAGTTAAAATTTGGATCTAGTATCTCAAATCATGTATCACTATTCTTTTTAATTATATTAATTATAATTTTTTAATCCATAAAAAGAAAAAATAAACAAGCCTATGCACTCCTCTGCAAAATATTGGGGTAATTTTTATAAAAACAACCTTACAAAGAATAATGGAATGACAAAGTTTCCGGTGAAGGCTGAAACCAGTTAATGTGGTCCACGTAGAAGAGATCGAAGGGTGACAATTGCATGATGAAAACCTCTACTTTTAGGGTTGGGGCAGTTGTCACCGCCCAACTTCTCTTCTGCTACTATATAAACAAAAGCTTGTCTAACTCTTCTCTTGCGGTGCCGCTCGTGCTGCCCATTCTTCTATCTACGCACTCAAACTATCACCTCTCTTATAACTACGGCCCTATTTTTGGGAGAAATTTTCGGCCAACATATCACATATCAAAAAAAGAAGAAAAATACTAACAAAAACCCAAAAATCACAAACCCAAAACCAAATATTCCCTATCAAACGGTTATTTGGTCACTGGTTTTCATTTCCAACAACATTAGTTAAGGGTTTTGTTGTTGTTGTTTTTCATTTCTGGGTTTGTTTGTTTTGTTGCGTGAAATTTGGAGAATGGCTCAGGTTCAGGTACAACCGCAGTCTCCGGTTTCTGCTCCAAATGGGGTGGCAAGCAATGAAGTGAACCAGTTCGTGTCTACCTCGTTGTATGTTGGGGATCTTGACCACAATGTGACTGAAACTCAGCTTTATGATTTGTTTAATCAGATGGGTCAGGTCGTATCGATTCGGGTATGCAGGGACTTGACCACTAAAAGGTCCCTTGGTTATGCCTATGTCAATTATAGCAACATCCATGATGGTTAGTCTTAATTTATGCGCATTTGATAAATTAACTGATATTTATATGAATTGTGATGCTGTGTATCCGTATTAGATAAACTAGCTACATCAACTGTGAGAGATTCAATTTTTCATCTTTTAGGTGCGTTATTGCTTATTAGACTTAGGCCAGACCCAAATGCCTTGTAATCTTTTGGTTAAGAGCACAAGCAATGAGAAACTAAGCAAAATGGTGCATTTTCGTGTTACATTTAATGTGGATACTAATCAAGTTAAAGAGGAGAATTTAGTAATTTACAGTCCACTATGGTGGGGAAATTTCAGCTTTACATCGGAAAAACAATTAGATTTTGTGATAAAAATGGATTGATTTATGTTTAAAGTTGAGCTTTTAGAAACATTTCTGAAACTAAAAATGCTGATTATACAATTTGTTGTGTGACCGTTTTGTCTATTCATTTTGGCACCAAACTTCTTTTTCTTTGTCTTATTCTAGGATTTTGAAGTTTATTTTGCTTATGTAATTCTATGTAATTTTTTATAATTTGTGAATGCAAAATAGTAAAGAAAACTTCTTCAACTTTTTTCACATGTTAGAAAATTTTAATTGTTACTAGCAGCATGTCTTAATATTTATTTGTGAAATTTTACACTATCCATACCTTTGATGGATTGATGCAAATAAATTTGTAATTTTGTTCATGATGGCAGCGGCACGGGCATTAGAGGTAATGAATTTCACTCCTGTCAATGGCAAGCCGATTAGGATAATGTATTCTCATCGTGACCCTACTATTCGTAAAAGTGGTGCAGGAAATATATATATCAAGGTATTAACATTTTAAGTGTGTTAGCAGTTTCTTCCCTTTTCAGCCTTGAGTTTATGCTGATATTCAACCTCCTTTTTTGTTTTTCATGTTAGAATTTGGACAAGGCAATTGACAACAAAGCTCTACATGACACATTTTCCACATTTGGGAATATTTTATCTTGCAAAGTAGTAACTGATTCTTCGGGTCAGTCTTTGGGATATGGTTTTGTACAATTTGATAATGAGGAGTCTGCTAAAAATGCAATTGATAAATTGAATGGCATGTTACTGAATGACAAGCTAGTTTATGTGGGACCTTTCCTCCGCAAACAGGAAAGAGAGTCTGCTATGGATAAGACAAAATTCAATAATGTTTATGTAAAGAATTTGTCAGAGACAACGACTGAGGAGGATTTGAAGAAGATTTTTGGTGAATATGGAACTATTACTAGTGTTGTAGTTATGAGAGATGGTGATGGAAAGTCCAAATGTTTTGGATTTGTCAATTTTGAGAATCCTGATGATGCAGCTCGATCTGTCGAGGCTCTTAATGAGAAGACATTTGATGATAAGGAGTGGTATGTTGGGAAAGCACAGAAAAAATCTGAAAGAGAAATGGAATTAAAAGGGCGTTTTGAGCAAACTTTGAAGGAGACGGTTGACAAATTTGAAGGATTGAATCTATATGTTAAGAACCTAGAGGATAGCATCACTGACGATAAACTGAAGGAATTATTCTCAGAATTCGGTGCAATAACTTCATGCAAGGTTTGTAGTGTTCATCCTTCATGATGAATTTATATGGGCAAATAAGTGGTGTGAATCTCCTTTTCCGTCTGTAGCTTATCTCTCTTATTTTTCTATCTGAGTTTTAATAGGTTATGTGTGACCCGAATGGTGTAAGTAGAGGATCAGGCTTTGTGGCCTTCTCAAGTGCTGAAGAAGCATCTCGAGCTGTAATATTATATTCTGCCTATTTAATATTTTATCAATATCTGCTAATTGACAGTTTCTCTTCTTCCCTGTTCTAGTTTCTCTCTTTTGATTTCAATTTTCATTTTCTGTGCCTTCTGTAGCTCGCAGAGATGAATGGTAAAATGGTAGTTGGCAAGCCATTGTATGTTGCACTTGCACAAAGGAAAGAAGAAAGAAAAGCCAGGTTGCAGGTAACTTTTTCAAGCATACATACTATTTGGAGATGCTGAAATATGAAAGTAATGGTAATTTAAGGAGTGCATGGATTGCATCGCTTTTAATAGTGTGTTGCTCGGCTCGATGTATTTTTGGTGATGTGAACTTCCCATTTCTTTCCTTGCACGGGCTCTTATTCTTGCTTGGACAACATTTCATCTGCGCAGGCACAGTTTTCACAAATGCGTCCTCCTGCAATGGTACCTGCAGTTGGCCCTCGTATGCCAATCTATCCCTCTGGAACTCCAGGGATTGGACAGCAACTATTCTATGGTCAAGGTCCTCCTGCTATTGTCCCTCCCCAGGTGAGAGCTGCTTAACTTGTGGGACAATTGCTTGGACCTGCCATTCCCAAAATGCTACTTGCTTATGAATTGATTGTATTTTACTATGGTTTACCAATTGTCATGGTCATTTTTATTGGCATTATTAAAGATAGTTGAGGTTGAGCTATATTTTTATGCCCTTTAGATATCACATTATAGTTTGAGTAGGGAATCAGTGAAATTTTGGGTTATGGCTTTTGCTAGGCATAGGAGATCATCTCTGTGGATTGTAATTTTTATGCTCTTTCCATTAGTAGGTAGTTCTTTTATAAATCAAGTTTGACCTTAAGATTTTCCTTTGCCTTCTCCAAAAACTTTTAGGTGGCGATTCATACTTGATTAATGATAGTGCTAAATGTGATAAAAATTGTAGATTTACCTTTCTTTCATCATCATAGCCAAGCAATATGATAAAGTTATCTTCATTTTGTTCGTGTTTGCTTTACTCTTAATGGCTTGCAATGATAACTGACCCTGTTCTGTAAATATGACAGCATGGGCTTGGTTATCAGCAGCAACTGGTTCCTGGAATGAGGCCAAATTTTTTTGTTCCAATGGTCCAACCGAGTCAGCAGGCTCAGCGCCCGGGTGGCCGGAGATCTGGAGCAGGCCCAGTGCAACCTCAGCAACCACTTCCCCTGATGCAGCCACAGGTATATTGGGATTTGATGTTTGCCCTAAGTTTTTGTTCCTCTGACATATCTGAGCTAATAATTTAATTTGTTTGCATGTATTTATGCTTCGAAATTATATATTAAAATTTTAATCTACTTTTATTTAATGGTGAATTACAGATGCTTCCTAGGGGCCGTGTCTATCGTTACCCTCCTGGTC